>NC_045434.1:30966709-31168552 GCF_002776525.5 Piliocolobus tephrosceles
AAAAAAAAAAAAAAAAAAAAAAAAAAAAAAAAAAAGACCAGACAAAAATAATAGCAACTACAATAATTTGCTAAGGTATAAGCAGTATAAAAAGATGTAAATTATGATATCAAAAGATAAAATATGGGAGAGCAATGGAGTTAGTGTTTTCTTTTTTTGAACAAAATTATCAGCTTAAAATAATGTTATAACTATAAGATGTTTTTTGTAAGTCTCATGGTAACTACAAAACCTATGATACAATAAAAATAAAAAGTAAGAAATCAAAACATACTGATAGAGAAAACCTCCTAACTGGAAAGGAAGATAGTAAGAAGAAAGGAACAAAGGTTCTGTGAAACAAGCAGAAAACAAGTTGGTAATATGGCAGCACCAAGTCTTTACCTATTAATAATTAACTTGAGTGTAAATTGGTTAAATTCTTCTTTGAAAAGACACAGAGTGGCTAATGGATAGAAAAATAAGACCTAACTATATGCTGCCCAAAGAGACTCACTTCACCCTTAAGAACATGTATAGACTGAAAATGATGAGTGGGGAAAGGTATTCCAAGCAAATATAAACCAAAGGAAAGCAGAAATTCCTATATTTCTATCTGATAAATGGAATGCAAGTAAAAAATTAGAAAAAGAGGCCAACAGGGCCATTTTGTAGTGTTAAAGGGGACAGTAGAGCAAAAGGATAACAGTTGTAAATGTATATATACACCCAACATCAGAGCACTTAAATATATAAAGCAAACATTAATAGATCTAATGGAATATATTAGAATACAGTAATAGTAGGGAACTTCATCTCACTTTTAACAGTGGGCAGGTCATCCAGACAGAAAATTAACATAGAAAAACTGGATTTAAACTGTGCTGTATACCCAATGGACCTAACAGACATTTACAGAACATTCTGTCCAACAGCTTCAGAATTCACATTCTTACCAACTGCATATGAAACATTCTCCAGAATAGATCATATCTTAGGCTAAAAAACAAGGCTTAACAAATTCAAGAAAAGTGAAATTATATCAAGTGTTTTTTTCTGACTATAATAGAATAAAAGTTGGAATCAACAACAGGAGGAAGTTTAGAAACTGTACAAATGCATGGAAATTAAACAATATATTCGTGAACAACCAATGAGCCAATGAAAAAAGGGAATTTTAAAAATTTCTTGGTTGGGCACAGTGACTCATGCCTGTAATCCTAGCACTTTGGGAGGCCGAGGCGGGTGAATCATTTGAGGTCAGGAATTCAAGACCAGACTGGCCAACATGGTGAAATCCAATCTCTACTAAAGGTATAAAAATTAGCTGGGTGTGGTGACAAGCACCTGTAGTCCCAGCTACTTGAGGCAGGAGAATCACTTGAACTGAGGAGGAGGAAGATGCAGTGAGTTGAAATTGTGCCGCTACACTCCAGCCTGGGTGACAGAGCAAGACTCCATCTCCAAATAAATAAATAAATAAATAAATAAATAAATAAATAAATAAATAAAAGTTTCTTAAGGCAAATGATAATGGAAATGCAATATACCGAAAGAGCAAAAGCAGTCCTTAGAGGGAAGTCTACAGTAATAAATGCCATCATTAAAAAAGAAGAAAGATCTCACATAAACAACCTAACTATCCATCTCAAGGAACTGGGAAAACAAGAATGCATCTCAAGGAACTAGGAATACAAATTGAGGGAAGGAAAAAAATAATAAGGATCAGAGCAAATATAAGTGAAATAAAGACTTAAAAATACAAAAAAAACCCTAGGAAACAAAAATTTATTTTTGAAAAGATAAAATTGACAAACCTTTATGTAGACTGAGAAAATAAAAGAGACTAAGTAAACTTAAAAATGAAAAAGGAATCATTACAACTGGTAACCTAGAAATACAGTGGATCATAAGAAACTACTATGAACAATTATATGCCAACAAGTTTGGTAACCTAGAAGATATGGATAAATTTTTGAATGCATACAACCTACCAAGGTCAGATCAATAGATCTGAGTGGAGTTCCTACAATTATCACTGGTCATCTGGAAGGCTCTCTATATGTGCAAGGCTCTGGACACACTCAGGAGAAACAAAAGAGGGCCCACCTAACTGGTCATATGTCCATGTTGAGACCTTGCACGTGTACGATGGAGACATGTTTCCAGAATTCTGTCTCCTAATAGTTTTGCTTCTTTCTTTTCTGTTGTGTGAAGAGAATCTGTGCTCCCAGAAATGACTGGCACCTGATTCTCATACAAAATCTACAGTCTTGTCAGTAAGTGGCGGCTCTTAGGCTCCAGGTATAGGAATTTATAATCCAACCTCTGTCTGACCCTATCTTTTCTGTACTGGATTATTGTAATACCTCAAACTGGTCTTCCTGACTTCCAGCCCTGTCCCCTCCCCCGCAGTCTGTGTTCCACACACCAGCCATAGTCATCCTTTTGAAATGTGTCAGATGACATTATTCCTTTTCTGAAAATCCTTTGTTGGCTTCTCATTTTACTTAGTTAAAGTTCTTTTTATCATGATTCACAAAACCATACATAATCTTGCTGTCCGAGTTTTACTTTTCTGATCTAATTTTCTACCACTCTTAGCCTCATAAATTATACACTTGTCCTTTTGCTGTTCTTCCAACAAACAAACCAGATGAATTGCTGCCTCTGAGCTACTGCACTTGCTCCTCCCTCTCTACCTGGAGCTCTTTTTTTCCACCAGATAGGCATATGGTTCTTCCCCTCCTCTTTTTCCAGTCTTTCTTTGAATGCTATCTTCTCAGTGAAATCTTGCCAGCTCAGTAAATAGTATGAATAATAATAAATGAATGGATGAATAGCAATAAATGGATAGTAATGTGAATGAATGTTTTTCTTTTAAAATACCTTAAAATTATTCAGTAATGAGAAAGGCTAGAAAAGGAGAGATAATATTTCTGGAATTGCACTTGAAAACATGAAAAACACAAAATAAAATTTTCAATTACAAATACGGTCCAAACAGGAGCAAGTCATTGAATTTCTGTTTTTCTCTTAAAATTTTTTCACTTCTGTTCTTAACAGTTTTTCACTATTTGAGATGTCACCTTGTCTTTTGAAATATGTATTAGCCATCACCTATGTAAAAAAAAAGCTTCAAAAATTACAGGGTAGGAAGTAATAGTTTCTTTTCTTTTATAGATCAGGTGTTTCATACATTTTCAATATACTTTATTATTAGTTCTGTAATTGACATTTTGTCAACGCAAACATCAAAAGTTAGAGCTGGAGGTGGCATAAAAATGCTTTCCTGCTGTGGGGAATTAGAGTATTCTTTTATTTAATTATTTTCAACAATTTGCCTGTCAAAGCAAAAGTGGAAGTTCAAGTCATTCTAAATTGTCTTGCCTTAGCCTGTAATTTAACTAAAAAGAGATACAGATTTAAAATGACTGAAATTGCTTTTAATTTTCTGGGAGAGATCTAAAGTAAAATGAATTAAGGTATCTTTACCTATCTTTCACATCCTGTTAAAAAAATGAAATGTGTTAAAGGGTATGAATGCCAGTAATCTTAGCAGAAAGTTAAGTCCACCAATACTGCTTTATAAGGATTATTTTTAAATTACTTTGTCACCTGTATTTACTTCCACATGTTCTGGATTGCCTCTGTTGAAGTTTGAGGGACACTTGGTTTTGCTTCATGCGAATTTTAAACTGGCTTTCTGTTTGTTGGTCTCATACTTGCATTTAGTTACTTGTAACATGGATAGTAAGCTACAGGAAGAAGCTATTTGAAGAGAACAAATGGCTAATACAGTGTGCTATCCTAAAGGCTCAGTTCTGGGTTAGTGCGCATTGGAAGAGGGCATATTTGTGTAGTAATTTGATTCATGTAACAAATATTTGTGTATCTGCTGTATTTTTAGCACTATGCTTGATTCTGAGAGATGACAGAATAATTCTATTTCTATTGCTTAAACGACATATGCCCAAGTAATTTTAAGTGTCCACGTTCATGGTAACATTAGGTAAGCTTAACACTTTGTTGTACCTTTTAGGTTTAGTAAAATCTGCATTTTTTGTTGTTGTTTTTGTGTTTGGATTGGCTAAAATGCTATCTTAAAAAAATTTTCCTCCTGAGTTGTCATAGCTTTTACTATAGAAACAAGTTTGCAAATGAAGATTCTTTTTTGAGACAGGGTCTTTCTTACTGTGTTGCCTAGGCTAGAATACAGTGGTGTGATCATTGCTCACTGTAGCCTTGAACTCCTGGGCTCAAGTGAACCTCTCATTGAACCTTCTGCTTCAGCCTCCTGAGTAGCTAGGACCACAGGCATGTGCCACTATACCGGGCTAATTTTTAAGTTTTTTGTGTAGTTGAGATCTTCCTATGTTGCCCAAGCTGATCTGGAACTCCTGGGCTCCAGTGGTCCTCCCACCTTGGCTTTCCAGTGTGCTGGGATTACAGGCATGAGCCACCATCCCTGACTGAAAATTGTTTATACTTGGATGAAAAGGAACTAGAGGATATGGAAAAGAAATGAACTTTTAAAGAAAAGATAATCATATAGTGCTTATGTGTAGCAAGCACTGGTTAAAGAAATGCTTTTTAAACTTTAAATGTGTATATGCATTACCTGGAGATCTTGGTAAAATGAAGCCTTATTTTATAGGTCGGAGTAGGGCCTGGTCTGCTTTTCTAAAAAAATCTCTGGATGCCACTGCTCTTGGTTACACCATGCTTTGAGAAAGTTTAAATTGCTTACCTCTATTAGCTCATTTAATCCTCTTATCAACCCTATATGGTAGGTACAATTATTATATCCATTTTACAGATGAGGAAATATGTTTCCATAAAATAATCTTGGCATGATAGATGCTGTTTCTTTACCAATCAGATAATTTCAGTGTTTATAAATGTGTGTGTGTATGTGTGTGAATATGTGAGTGTGTGACAGAGAGAGAGAGAGAGAAAGAATGGAGGAGGAAGGACTTTAAAGTATTGTTTTATTCTTGCATTTTTACATTATGTATTCTGACAAATTAAAATGATTAAAAATACATCTGATAAGGAAGAGTACTTGAGAAAAAGTGGAGGGAGAGAGTGTATTTGTATTTGTTTTCTATTGCTACATAACCAATTACCAAAAACAAATTTAGCATCTTAAATCATCACACATTTACTAAATCACAGTTTCCATGGGTCAGGAGTCTGGACATGTCTTAGTTGAGTCCTCTGTTCAGAGTTCAGATGGCTGTAATCAGTTTTATTTAGGGCTGTAGTCTCTTTGAGGCTTGGGATGCTCTTCAAAGCTCACATGATTTTGGTCGAATTCATTGCCTTGCAGCTTTAGAACCCATGGTAACTTGCATATTCAAAGTCAGCAGAAAATCTCAGGGAAAAGTAGAAAGTAGAAAGGATAACATTTTGACATTTGTGAAAACAAGAATTACAGGTGCAAGCAGAATATGAAGTATGGTTATGAGACAGTGTATGAGGTTGGAGAGGCAGACTGAAAGCAGGCCATGAAGAGCCTCCACAGAAATGTTGAACATTATGGACTTGAATTGTGTAAAGCAATGGAAAATCATTGGAGGGATTTGAGCTAGGACATAGCACCAGCAAAGATTTTCGTGAGGAAGATTAAGCTGGAAGTAAGCTTTGTAAAATGTAGTTAACAGAGAAGAACCTATGACATATAAGTCTCATTTCAGGGGATAAAAGCCTGAACTAGGGTACTGGCCCTAGAAATAGAAAATGACTGATTTAAGAAAATTGTTGACAGGAAGGGGTGACTGAGTCAGACCTCTCTTTAATTGCCGTATTCAAGGACTCAGTTCTGGGTTAGCTTGCCCTGGAAGAGGCCATATTTGTGTATTAATCAATTTTATTCATTTAAAAAAATATTTGTGTACCTGCTATATTTTTAGCCCTACATTTGATTCTGAGATGACAAAAAGTTCCTTTAAGGTTGTTTACATTTTAAATAGGAATAAACAATTTAAATTGTTACAGAAGTTAAGGAATACTGTGAAACATTGCAGTTTGAGTTGCATTTGACTCAAATATAGTAAGTGCCAAATGTGTGGCTTAGATCCTTAGTGCTATGGGACTAATTAAAAGTATTACTTGACTCTTGACTTTTTTCTCTACAGTTAACCAGTGGTATTTCAAAAAACAATTTAACCATTGTATGCTTGAATGTGATAGGGTCTCATATCAACTGGATTCAGGCATTTAATGTGAATTTTCTCCCCTGTGATTTGTATTTGATTTAAAGCTCTGAAATACAAAATAGCAATGTTAAATTTATGATTATAGTCTGTTAAGGTTTAATCTTATTCTAGCCTCAATCACATATAATCATTATATATTTTAAAAATACAACAGCTTCTCAAGAGTGACAGTCGACGGCATTCAATGAAAGTATCTTAAATTTTCAAGTTTCTGGGTTGTATGTCTTTTACCGGTAAAAATCCTCATGCAGTTTTAAGGAGTAATTGGCCTTTCAGTTTGACAAAGAATATATTTTAATCAACTCCTGTAGCAATGTTTTTGTCACTGGAGAGTTTATTATCCTGTTTTTAACTAGTGGAAAATTTACTGAAACGTAGTGTTTTATTTTTTTAAGTGGTACTATTCTTGAATTTGATGGATTGAAATCTGATTTTAACCTATTTATTTAGTGTATGTGGGAAGTGATTTTTATTTTATGTAAATTGTAAGGTATATAGTCTGGTCTTTTATTATAATAATATTTATTGCTATAAATATATTATCACTTTTAATGAAATTGTTGCTTTGGAAAAGTGTAGTATTGGACATTTTAAAAATTATTTTATCTTTAACATTTTTGAAGCAAATAAAATATGAATTGGTACTCTGAAAGGAGCCTCGGGTTGTCAAATTAGAACTCCTGAGCTATGAATGGTTGTAATAAAAAAAGAAAAAAAGTGTGCTACAGAGCTGAAAATATTTACTACTTGGTTCTTTACAGGAAAGCTGGCTGACCCCAGTAGTCACAGCATATTTGTGAATAGATTTAAGTATGTTTTATGTAATTCCTGAAAGTCTGTGGAATGTACTGTATTACTATACTTTTCTTGTGTACATATCATGTTACTTTGGTACATTTTATTATATAATACATTTTCTTTGGATTAGTGCTTCAAAATAAATGGTTCTTATAAAACTTTTTACATGAATAGTATAATAAAGTTTTAGTGTATTTCTAGTGGAAAATATCTTTAAAAAATTAAAGTTTTTTTTGCATTTTGAAATAGTCTTAGTGCAAAACTCAAATTTCGTAGATTGAGTTTGTTCTTAACAGAAAATCTGTATGAAAGGAAATTTGTGAAGTAACAATAGAAAAAGAAAAGCATGGTGAAGCTAGTGTTTTGTTATATAGATGTGACGGCAGGCACCGAGTTTTCTCATTTGGTCATTTAAGTGAGCCTAAACAAGTTGTCAGTATTCAAGGCTATAACTGTACAGTTGGGTATTTTGGCAAGCCCCAAATGTGTAATTCAGGCTATCATAAGAGGACAATCTAATAAAGTACATCTTAAGATAATAAGAATTTTTTTTATATTGCTTATAAGTTAGTTGAGGAAGAATTAGTCTTCGGTGTTGTTAATACCTTTGAAGGCAATTTTAGCTAATTTTTTTTTTTTTTTTTTTTTGGAGATGGAGTCTCACTCTGTTGCCCAGGCTGGAGTGCAGTGGTGTGATCTCAGCTCACTGCAACGTCTGCCTCCCAGGTTCAATTGATTCTCCTGCCTCAGCCTCCCGAGTAGTTGGGATTACGGACATGCACCACCATGCCTGGCTAATTTTTGTATTTTTAGTAGAGATGGGGTTTTGCCATGTTGGCTATGCTAATCTTGTACTCCTGACCTCAAGTGATCCACCCACCTCGGCCTCCCAAAGTGCTGGGATTATAGGTGTGAGCCACCGCGCCCTTGAATGTAAAAATATAATATGAAGTTTAAGTTTTAACTTTATAGTAAATATGAGTTGTGACTATGACTTTTTGCATCGTATGCTTTTAGAAAAGAGTTAATAAGGTTTATTTTTAAATGCTTCTATTTGGTTATTAAATTTTTATAGGTTTAGTTTTTCTTCGTGATCTTTTATTCCCTTTTGGTGTTTGCACACTAATGTCAAATTTAGTTCATTTAGTACTTTGTAGATATACCATGTACATGATACGAAACAATATTAATGTAAAGAGACATTGCCACGAATTAAGTGAACATGTTTCTCTTTATTTCTGATTAGTTTAAAACTCTTTCTTTCAGAAGTTAAGAAATTAGTTCTGAATTAGCCAGTACCCCACAGAATGTTATTCTTACTTTTTCCTTTTCTTTTTTTCTTCAAATTTTAAGTTCTGGGGTACCTGTGCACATGGTTTGCTGAAAAGATCAGTCTATCACCTGGATATTAAGCCCAGTATCCATTAGCTGTTCTTCCTGATGCTCCCCCTTCCCCACTCCCCAGACAGGCCCCAGTGTATGTTGTTCCATGTCTCCATGTATTCTCATCGTTCAGCTTCCACTTATGAGAATATACAGTGTTCGCTTTTCTGTTCCTGCATTACTTTGCTGAGGATAATGGCTTCCAGCGCCATCCATGTTCCTACAAAGGACGGGATCTCGTTCCTTTTTATGGCTGCATAGTATTCCATGGTGTATATATACCACATTTTATTTATTTAGTCTATCTTGATGGGCATTTGGGTTGATTTCATGTCTTTGCTATTGTGAATAGTGGTACAATGAACATACAGTGCATGTCTCTTTATAATAGAACGATTTATATTCCTTTGGGTATATACCCAGTAATGGCATTGCTGGGTCAATGGTATTTCTCCTTCTAGATCTTTCAGGAATTGCCACATTGTCTTCCACAGTGGTTGAAATAATTTCTCAACAGTGTAAAACCGTTCCTTTTTCTTCAGGACCTTGCCAGCATCTGTTGTTTCTTGACTTTTAAATAATCACCATTCGGAGTGGCATGAGATGGTATCTCATTGTGGTTTTGATTTGCATTCCTCTAATGATCAGTGATGTTGATTTTTTTTCTTGTTAGTTGGCTGCATGAATGTCTTCTTTTGAGAAGTGTCTGTTCATGTCCTTTGCCACTTTTTAATGGGGTTTTGTTCTTGTAAATTTCTTTTAAGTTCCTGGTGGACTCTGGATATTAGATTGTTGTCAGATGGATAGATAGTTCTTTCTTAATTCATGTTATTTTCATGTGATGATAAGGTGTATGCAGCTGTCCATCATTTTTCTAACTTCAGTGTGATAAGTGCCTCATTTCTCAGCTCCCCAAATTCTGAATGCCAACTAATATGATGCTTCTTTACCATGCTTCATGTTACAAAATGTTGCTTGAAAGATGAAGATTAAAATTAATTTATAACTTACCTAAGAGACATTGGCACCATGCTGGTTGTATGATTTCTTTTCAACACTTCTGTAAATGTTGTAGAATAGGATGAAATTGGATAGGAGAGAATATTAGAAGTAGGAGGGAAGTTCAATTTAACAACTTGGATGAAAACTTGACCACTTATGTATTTTATTGACATTGTTCAGAGTACATGTTGTACACAGATGTTTTATTTAAAATCCCTGAAGTTTGAACTGAAATGGAATTTTTCATGTCCATTAAAATTTTTCATGTCCCTTTTTTCTACTTAATGTAATTCATAGAATAATTGGGAATTGGGTGAAAATATTTGATTTCTAAAGTTTTAAGCTAATAAAAAATTTCCTTCTTTGTTTTTCAAGGCAAATAATTATCTTATGACCTGAAGATTTGTTTTGCTTAATGAAATATGTTTCAAAAGGAGAGAAATCTTAACATATCTACGTGCAAAATAGTTGTATTCTAAAAAAAATCATACACTGATACTTATCTGAGGGTTGGAAGGCTTAATTTAAGTATCTTTGTTGATAAGTACAGCCAGCCTTTAAATGATGAATAACTGAACTCTGTCCTTGAAGGGTCAGTGGAGCTGGCTAAATGTTATGCAGTTTTTCATACAAATTTGACTTAATTTTTAAAATCTTTCAATTTATGTGTAAGTATATTTTCTTAGGTTGTTCAGTAAAGCGTGTGTTTTAAAAGACTGTCTAGATGCAACATTCTAAAAGAGGGAGGTAAGAATGTTTATTCATTATGGCTACAGTCTAATATGTTAATATGTTTAATATGTTATTAATAACATTTTAAATGGTAGCTTAATAAAGAGAGGGGATTGGTCAGAAACAGGATAGAGTTCTTATTGCTGTTGAGTAATGATAAACTAAATGTAATATAAAATCCTCAAGTGGATTTTCTCTGAGATAAACTGATAATATAATAGTATTTTCTATTTTTCCCTAGTAAGTATTATTGATGTTTGTCATTTCATTTTTCCCAAGCACATGAATTAGCTAACATGATTCTCTGAACTAATCTCAGTTTTTGACTGAGAATATCATGTACTTAACCAAATCTTTGAGATATTTAAATAAATTAACAAAACTATAAAAATCATCTCTGTAAAACTAGTCACAGATTTATGATTTGGGAAAGTAAGCAGCTTTGTATTACTTAGAAAACAAGTAAAAATATATAGAATTTCTGTTCTTTTTCTTTTTTATTGTTTTAAAATTTAAATCAACATCAGTGTGCAGATGGGTAGATAAAAATTTAAATCAACAGATGTAAAATGAACCATTCCTCTTCCCTACCCACCAATTCTAATTCTCAAAATATTTTTTTTTTCTTTGAGATAGAGTCTTGCTCTGTCACCCAGGCTGGAGTGCAGTGGTGCTCTCTCGGCTCACTGCAACCTCCGCCTCCCGGGTTCAAGTGATTCTCCTGCCTCAGCCTCCTGAGTAGCTGGGACTACAGGCATGCGCCATCACGCCCAGCTAATTTTTGTAGTTTTAACAGAGAGAGGGTTTCACCATGTTGGCCAGGATGGTCTTGATCTCTTGACCTCAGGTGATCCGCCTGCCTCGGCCTCCCAAAGTACTGGGATTATAGGCATGAGCAACCGCGCCCAGCCAGAAATTTTTTTAACAGTTTATATATTGTTTTCCAAGAGTAATATTCTTTATATCCTGCTTAGCAACTTGTTTTTGACCTCAAACAATGTTATGAACACTACATTAAATGATTTCTCACTCTTTAATTGCATGGTATTCTGTGGTGTGGATGTAGCATAATTTTGTTTTTCCATTTCTCTTTTGAGGATTCTATAATCAGTTTCCCTTTTTATTTCCTGCTATTACAAATATACAAATAGTATGTACTCTGAAACACAAACACATATCTGGAATTGAAATTGTTGTGGTATGGAGATCTCTTTTTTTATAGGTACTACCAAATTTCTGTCCAGAAAGATTGCAGATATATGCCCTTTCCTATTGTGTATCCGAGTACCCTTTGTCTCATAAATTTACCAACAGTAGATATTGTGTCTTTTCAATTTTTACCACTCTGATTCACAATAAATATCTCATTTTGTTTACATTTCCCTGATTACGAGTGAGGCTTGGCAAGTTTTATATGTTTATTGGGCTAATACATTTGATTTTTTAGGTAGCCTATATGCTATATAATACCACTAAGAACTGCTCTTTCTGTCAGAGATTTAATTTGACAATACCTGTAGTCAAATTTTAAAAATCTGATTGGGTTTATTAGTCTGCCTCCATATTATTCTAAAGGAAAGTCAGAAAAGTAGGGGAAGAGCCATGAAAAATCATTCCTTCTTTCCCTTCAAAAGGAGTGGGTGCTCCTTTTGGATTTTTATCTGTTAAGCAGTCTATATTGTTTGGGCTCTCAGTACATTATAGATTTACAGATCAAAACTACTAGGAAAACCAGAAATAATCCATCCTGTGTGAGGGGAGGGGATTTGTGCCTTCCCCTAGAAGTCTCCTCCTTTCTCTTAGATGTTTATTGAGTGTCTTCTCTGCCAGCACTGTGGCTGCTGGCCATTTAGTCCTGTTTCATCCCTGACTGACACCAGCTTTACTTGGTGTGGTGGCAATAAATCAAATCAAAATGTAGTGCCATTAGAGTAAGACATCTTAATCATGTTTCAACTGACCTAACAAATTTAAATGTTCTGGAGGATGATCTCTGGTGAGGCTGGAGATCTTACAGTTTGTCAGGAATGTTAAGGTATAAAGGGTATCTAAAAGCATATAGTACTTGAAACTTATTTTTGTGGTGATCTCAGGAGAATGCTCTCTGTAATAGTAACAACAATAAGCGTTAGCTTTTATTGAGCATTTACACATGCCTGGGATTACTGTCAGCATTTTACATCTGTTCTCTGTAGTGTGAGGAAATACTTTCTGGCCTTTGGACTTTTACTCTCATAAGTAGTTGTAGAAGGTCTGCAGCTACACAAAGCCTACTTCTTTAGGGACCTTGTGTCTAGTGGTGCTTGCATAGCCATTTTACCCTCTTTTGCTGCCTATTTAGTGATTAGGATTCAGACTAAAAAATGATTCAGTGATTACCTTGGTGTGATCATTCACACATCATGGTGATAGTGATAAACCTGCATATTTTCGGTGAATCTTTGAATTAGAAGAGTTAGAGTCATCTACTGCTTCCCCTTTTCTGAAACAGAATCCCCATAATACCTTGTGAGTGCACTGGCCACTGTGGAAACAGACTGAGTGACTGATTCACAATGGAATTAATTCCATTTTCTAGTTAATAATAAGGAAAATATGTATGAAACACTTGGTAATTATCCACCTACCAGAAGTTTTTTAACTTGATTTGATCCGTTTTGTCCATTTTTGCTTTGGTTGCCTGTGCTTGTGGGGGAATTACTCAATACATTGTTGCCCAGACCAGTGTCCTCGAGAGTTTCCCCAGTGTTTTCTTGTAGTAGCTTCATAGGTTTTGGTTTTAGATTTAAGTCTTTAATCCATTTTGATTTGATTTTTGTATATGGTGAGAGGGGCCTAGTTTCATCCCTCTGCATATGGATATTCAATTTTCCTAGCAATCACATTTATTGAAGAGACTGTCCTTTCTTCAATATATGTTCTTGGCACCTTTGTCAAAAAAGAATTCAGTGTAGACGTATGGATTTATTTCTGTGTCCTCTCTTCTGTTCCATTGGTCTATGTGTCTTTTATTTAATGCCAACCGCATGTTACTTTGGTTACTATAGCTCTTTAGTATAATTTGAAGTCAGGTAATGTGATTCTTCCAGTTTTGTTCTTTTTGCTCAGGATGGTTGTGGCTAGTCTGAGTCTTTTGTGATTCCATATAAATTTTAGGATTGTTTTTTCTATTTCTGTGAAGTATGTCATTGGTATTTTGAAAGGCATTACATTGAATCTGTAGAGTGCTTTGGGTAGTATGGACATTTTAACAATATTGATTCTTCCAGTGCATGAACATGGAATATCTTTTTATTTTTTGGTGTCCTCTTTGATTTCTTTCATCAGTATTTTATAGTTTTCATTATAGAGGTCTTTTGCTTATTTGGTTAAGTTAATTCATAGGTATTTAGTTATTTTTTAGATTGTTTGCTCTTGACTTATAGAAATGCTACTGATTTTTTATGTTGATTTTGCATTCTGCATTTTACTGGATTTATCAGTTCAAATAGTTTTTTGGTAGAGTCTTTAGTTTTTCCAAATATAAGATCATATCATCTCCAAAGAAGGATAATTGGCTTCTTCCTTTTCAATTTGAGTGCCCTTTATACCTTTCTTTTGTCTGATTGCTCTGGCTAGGACTTTCAGTACTATGTTGAATAAATGTGGTGAAGTTGGGCATCCTTGTTGTATTCCATTATCTTAGAGGAAAGACTTTTGAGTTTTCACCCATTCACAATGATACTAGCTGTGGGTCTTTTGTATATGGATTTTATTGTGTTGAGATATGTTGCTTCTGTATCCAATTTTTTTTTTTTGAGAGGTTTTATCATGAAGGGATTTTGAAGTTTATCAAAAATTTTTAAACATCAATTGAAATGCTCATATGGTCTTTGTCCTTCATTCTGTTGATAATGATGTATCACATTGATTGATTTGTATATGTTGAATTATCCTTTTATCTCGGGGATAAATCTCAATTGGTCATGATGAATGATCTTTTTAATGTGTTACCGAGTTTGGTTTGCTTAGCATTTTGTTGAGGATTTTTGCATAATTGTTCAACAGGGATATTGGCCTATAATTTTCTTTTTTAAATGTGTTTTTGGTTTTGGCATCAGGGCGATACTGGCCTTGTAGAATGAGTTTGAAAGTATTCCCTTCTCCTCCTTTTTTTGGAATAGTTTTAATAGGATTGATATTAGTTCTTCCTTAAATGTTGGGTAAAGTTCAGTGATGAAGCCATCAGATCCTGGACTTTTCTTTGCTGAGAGATTTTTTATTACGACTTTGATCTTATTACTTCTTCTTTTTTTTTTTTTTTTTTGAGATGGAGTCTCACTCTGTGGCCCAGGCTGGAGTGCAGTGGCTGGATCTCAGCTCACTGCAAGCTCCGCCTCCCGAGTTTACGCCATTCTCCTGCCTCAGCCTCCCGAGTAGCTGGAACTACAGGCGCCAGCCACCTCGCCCGGCTAGCTTTTTGTATTTTTTAGTAGAGACGGGGTTTCACCGTGTTAACCGGGATGGTCTCGAACTCCTGACCTCGTGAACCACCCGTCTCGGCCTCCCAAAGTGCTGGGATTACAGGCTTGAGCCACCGTGCCCGGCTGATCTTATTACTTCTTATTGGTCTATTCAGGTTTTGGATTTCTTCATAGTTCTATCTTGGTAGGTTGTCTGTGTCTGGGAATTTATCCCTTTATTTTAAGTTTTACAATGTATTGGCACGTAGCTGCTCATAGAAGTCTTTAATAATCCTTCAAATATCTGCAGTATTGATGTAATGTCTTCTTTTTATCTCTGATTTCATTTATTTGGATCTTCTCTCTTTTTGCTTAGTCTGGATAAAGTTTTGTCAATTTTTTTTATCTTTTAAAAAATAACTTGTCATTTTGTTGATCTTTTGTATTTTTTTTCCATTTATTTCTAGTGTGATATTTATTATTTCTTTTTTTCTGCTAATTTTAGGTTTGGTTTGTTCTTGCTTTTCTAGTTCTTTAAGTTGTATTGTTATGTTGTTTGGTGGTTTTCTACTTTTTTGATGTAGGTGCTTATAGCTATAAACTTTCCTTTTAGTACTGCATTTGCTGTATCCCATAGGTTTTAGTATGTTGTGTTTTCATTTTTATTTGTTCCAAGAAATTTTAAAATTTCCTTCTTAATTTCTTCATTGACTCACTGGTCATTCAGGAGCGTGTTGTCTAATTTCCATGTGTTTGTATAGTTCCCCAAGTTCCTCTTGTTATTGATTTCTAGTTTTATTCAGTTGTGGTCAGAGGAGACATTTGATATAATTTCTGTTTTTTAAAAAAATTTAATACTTTTTTTTGGCCTAACTGATGACCTATCCTTGTGAATGATCCATGAGCTGAGGAGAAGAATTTGTATATCCTGTAGCCATTGGATGAAATGTTCTACAAATATCTTTTAGGTCTATTTGGACTATGGTGCAGATTAAGTTCCATGTTTCCTTGTTTACTTTCTGCGTGGATGATCTGTTCATTGCTGAAAGTGGAGTGTTGAAGTCTCTAGCTATTATATTGGGGCTGATCTTTTTCTTTAGTTTTAATATTTGCTTTATATATCTGGGTGCTCCAATATTGAGTACATATATATTTACAATCATTATATTCCGTTGCTGAATTGACCGCTTTATCATTACATAGTGACCCCTCTTTGTGTGCGTGTGTGTGTGTGTGTGTGTGTGTGTGTGTGTGTGTATGTTTTTCTTTGAGACGGAGTCTTGCTCTGTTGCCCAGACTGGAGTTCAGTGGTGTGATCTTGGCTCACTGCAAGCTCCACCTCCCGGGTTCATGCTATTCTCCTGTCTCTGCCTCCTGAGTAGCTGGGACTACAGACTCCTGCCTCCATGCCCAGCTAACTTTTTTGTATTTTTTAGTAGGGACGGGGTTTCACCGTATTAGCCAGAA
The DNA here is from genome assembly GCF_002776525.5 of Piliocolobus tephrosceles. Taxonomy (NCBI): domain Eukaryota; kingdom Metazoa; phylum Chordata; class Mammalia; order Primates; family Cercopithecidae; genus Piliocolobus; species Piliocolobus tephrosceles. The sequence goes on from NC_045434.1 coordinate 30,982,734, forward strand.
TGGTCTTGATCTCCTGACCTTGTGATCTGCCCACCTTGGCCTCCCAAAGTGCTGGGATTACAGGTTGTGAGCCAGACAATTTTTCTCTTGAAATCTGTTTTGTCTAATTATAGCTTCTCCTGTTCTTTGCAGCTTCCATTTGCATGGAATATCTTTTCCATCCCTTTATTTTCAGTCTGTTGTGTGTCTTTACAGGTGACATTTGTTTCTCATAGGCAACAGATTGTTGGGTCTTATTTTTTAAATCCATTTAGCCACTCTGTGTGTTTTTATTGGAGAGTTTAGTCCATTTACATTCTGTATTATTATTGATAAATAAGGACTTACTCTTGCCATTTTGTTATTTGTTTTCTTGTTGTTTTGTTGTATTCTCTTCCTATTTTCCTTTCTGTGAAGGTTTTTTTTTTTTTTTTTTGGTGATGTGCTTTGATTTTTTGCTTTTTATTTTTTGTGATCTTTTGTATGTTTTTTGACTTGAAGTTACCCTGAAGCTTGTAAATAACATCTTATAACCCACTATTTTAAACTGATGACAGCTTAACACTGATTGCAACAACAAACAATTAGATTGGTGCAAAAGTAATCACAGTTTTTGCCATTACTTTCAATAGCAAAAACTGCGATTACTTTTGCACTAACCTAGTAACAAACAAGCAAAAAGAAAACTAATAAAAAATCCACACTTTACCTTCATTTGCCCCACTTTTAAACTTTTTGTTGTTTCTATTTATATCTTATTATCTTAGGTCTAAGTCTTGAAAAGTTGTAGTTATTTTTTAACAGGTTCTTTTCATCTTTCTACCCAAAATATGAGTAGTTCACTAGTTTAAAAAGCACAATTATAGTGTTGTCATTTTCTGTGTTTGTGTACTTACTATTACCAGTGAGTTTTGTATCCTCCGATAATTTCTTATTGTTCATTAATGTCCTTTTCCTTCAGATTGAAGAACTCCCTTTAGCATTTCTTGTAGGACAGGTCTGGTGTTGACAAAATCTCTCAGTTTTTGTTGATTTGTGCAAGACTTTATTTCTGCTTCATGTTGGAAGGCTATTTTCACTGAATATACTATTCTAAGGTTTTTTTTTTTTCCTTCAGCACCTTAAAATGTCATGGCACTCTCTCCTGGCCTGTAAGGTTTCCACTGAGAAGTCTGCTGCCAGACATATTGCAGCTCCATTGTATTTGTTTCTTTACTCCTGCTGCATTTAGGATCTTTTCTTTATTCTTAACCTTTGGGTATTAGATTGACCTCTGGGTGTTATACAGTCTTGACCTTTGGGTGTTACAAAACAACCTTAATGTTGTCTTCTTTGGGTTAAATCTGCTTGGTGTTCTGTAACCTTTTTGTACTTGAATATTGATATCTTTCTCTAGGTTTGGGAAGTTCTTGGTTTGTTGTTGTTGTTTTTTTTTTTTTTTTTGAGATGGAGTCTTGCTCTGTCGCCCAGGCTGAAGTGCAGTGGCACGATCTTGGCTCACTGCAAGCTCTGCCTCCTGGGTTCATGCCATTCTCCTGCTTCAGCCTCCCGAGTAGCTGGGACTACAGGTGCCCGCCACCATGCCCGGCTAATTTTTTTGTTTTTGTTTTTTTAGTAGATATGGGGTTTCACCGTGTTATCCAGGATGGTTTCGATCTCCTGACCTCGTGATCCGCCCGCCTCGGCCTCCCAAAGCGCTGGAATTACAGGCGTGAGCCACCACGCCTGGCTGGGAAGTTCTGTGTTATTATCCCTTTGAATACACATTCTGCAACTGATCTCTCTCTCTCTCTGCCTCCTCTTTAATTATTCTTAAATTTGCCCTTTTGAAGCTATTTTCTAGACCGTGTAGTTATGGTGCATTCTTTTTTATTCTTTCTTTCTTTTATCTCTTCTAATTGTGTGTTTTCAAATAGCCTGTCTTCAAGGTGACTAATTCTTTCTTCTGCTTGATCAGTTCTGGTGACTATGCTTCATTCTTCAGTATGTCAGTTGAATTTTTCAGCTCCAGAATTTTTGCTTGATTTTAAAAAATTTATTTCAGTCTCTGTTAAATTTATATGATAACGATTTTGAATTCCTTCTCTGTGTTATCTTGAATTTCTTTGAACTTTCTCAGAGCAGCTATTTTGAATTCTCTGTTTGAAAGGTCACATATCTCTGTTACTTTTGGATTGATCACTAGTGCTTCATTTAGTTCATTTGGGAGTTGATGATTTCCTGTATGATCTTAATGCTTATGGATGTTTGTTGGGTGTCTGAGCATTGAAGTGTTAGGTATTTATTGTAGTCTTCAAGTTTGGATTTATTTGTACCAGTTCTTCCTGGGAAGGCTTTCCACGTATTCAATGAATTGAGTGTTGTGAGTTAAGTCTTTGGTCACTGCAGGTATATCTGCATAAGGGGGCACCCCAAGCCATCTAATGATCCTTGCAGCACTTTAGAGGTACCTCTTTGGTAGTCTTGGGTAAGATCCAGGAAAATTCTCTGCTTTAGCAGGCAGAGAGACTCTTGTTCTCTTCCCTTACTCTTCTCCAAAGTGAGTCTCTCTCTGTGTGCTGAGCTACCTGGTGTTTGGGGAGGGGTGACACAACCATTTCTGTGGCCACCACCTTTGGGACTGTCATTTATGAGACCTGAAGCCAGCATAGTACAGGGTCTTGTCCATGGCGTGTGGCTGTATTGCCTGGCTACTGCTGATGTTTATTTTAGGCCCAAGTGCTCTTCATTTAGCAGGTGATGAATCCTACCAAGAGTGGATTCCCTTTTCCCTTTTGACCTAGAGTGTGTTGCGAAATGTTATCTGAGAGTGAGGGCCAGGAATGGGGGCTTCAGGACTCTGCTTGGTGCTTTATTTTACTATTGCTCAGCTGGTATTTAAGTTCCAGGACAAAGTCCTCTTTACTCTCTCCTCTTATTTCCTCAAATTGGAAGGAGTATCCACCAAAGCTGCAAGCTACACTGCCTAGAATTACAGGAATGGTGACATAAGCACTCCCTTGGCTGCCCTACCTATTGTCTATCTATGTCACGTGCACCTCATGTCCCCTTGCTCCAAGCCCAGCACGACATCAGGACTTCCCAGGAATTACAGTCCTTGTGGCCTAGACTGTTTTTCAAGTTTATTTAGGACCCCAGAGTGCTTTAGCCTGTGGTGGTGGGGCTACCTGGAACTCACTGACTGCTGGGATTCCCTCTTGCTAGGGCTGGTCTAAATGCTCCCTCCTTTGATATGGGCTGAATTTTGTCCTGTGTTACTTTCTGCTGTGATAGGGCAGCAGTGAGTTCCAATGCAAAGTTTCACAATCACTGTGCTCTGTCTCCCCCAAGTACATGGATTACACACAGGCACCATCCAGGGATGAGGGAGTGATGGTGTAGGCAATTCAAGACTGTCTTTTTTCCTCACTCCAGTGCCTTTTTCCTTGATAGCTACTCTGTCTTTACCATGTCTGGTATTTGAATTTGCTCAGTGACTCAGTTTGGTTCTTTTCAGTGGTACAAATAGACTTTAGGAGGGGATTATACAAAAATCTGAATGCAGATATGAACCTGGTCTCACTGTTACTTCCTTGACTATCTGATTTCATGTTGTTGTTTTAGCTAGTATTGTGGGCTTTTCTCTTTTATTATTGCTTTGTATTTTGCCTTTTAGAATTCCATGCTTGATTGAAGACAGTGATCTGTCCAGTTAGAGGTAGGCTCTAACATCTAACATCTAACAGATGTTAGCAAGCTTCCTTTTCATTCATTAGTTAAGTTTGAGCTATCTTGATGGGTTCTTTCTTTTCTTCCGCCACTTTGCTTCTTTCTTTTAATTCAATTTAATTTTTATTAATTAATTTTTACCTTGCAGCTCCAGCTCAAAGGAAGCTTTGCTTCTATTACCACCACCACTTGCTTAATTTTTTTCTTGTAATTGACTGGCTGCCTTTTAAAAAGCCTTTCTTTGAATGTATGTTTAAAACTAATCCTTTCGGTAGCTGTTTATGTATGTCCTTTCCTATCACCTGCAGAGTGCTTTTCTCCTTTGCTACCTCTCAATTTACTTTGAAAAAAGAGTCATAGATAATAAATTCAAGTAGACATTCCTCAGTTATTGAATGATAACCACATGCTACCCTATGATTAAAAAAGCATTTTTCTTAATATTGTTAACTGTTCTTCAGATAAGATGTATTGACTGCCCTAGGTCTTGAGTATTTTTGACGGGCTTCAATGATTAATGATAGGTTTTTATTAATCACTTATGCTTAGCAGCTGCAGGGATTTTTAATTAAAAACTTGTTATTAGATTCAGAATGACAGTGATGATGCTCAAGTTGGGAAAGAAATTGTTTGAGTTGTAGTCTTTTCTACCTTGAATCTTCTCTCTATAATAAATCACCCTGCTTTTGACAGTGGGAAATGTTATAATATTTAAGAAATTAAAGATGATTTGTGTTAGCTTTAATGGTTTACATTTGTATGTCAGCTTTTCTGTAGAACAAGTATAGTATTCTGATTCTGTCATTTGAGAAACAAGAGATTATATTGCATTTAAGATCATACACATGTGGTTTTAGTCTTTCACAGTCCAAAATGACCTAATTTACATGGAGGTAATGAAAATAGATCACTTTTATATTATTCTAGTTAGACAAGTATGATTATTACCTTTTCTGATCTGTGCTTCTTCCTACAGGCTTGCATGATTAATAAGATTTTGGATTTTTTCCCCTGTTGTAGTTAGAGGAAAGTTTATAGAACCTATTGTTGCCTGTATTATTTTAAGCAAGGATTTATTTACTAAAAACAGTAAAATTAAGAGAAAAATCTCTGAAGACCCTCAAATCACATTTTATTTGTGTTCTACTTGGTAGCTTTTAAAGTAATTCTCTGGTTAAAAAAAGCAAAGAAAAAAATGAGATTTTGTGTATTTTTGCCCCAATTTTGTGATTTATTTTTAACTTTGTTTGAAAACAAAAAAGAATTGTGTGTATAGATATTTCTTTTATAATGTCAATTAATACTGATTCTGAAAATTTCCTTTTATTATTAGGATGAAAAGCATTGCTAATAGAAACACAATTTTTTTTTTCAAAGCAGGAAGTGACCAAAATTAAGAGAAACAGCCCTGAAATTATTTTGATTGAAGTATCATACATATTTATTTTGTTTGATCTAAAAATGTACATCTATTGTATCTTATTTTGGTGTTGCATGGTTAGCTACTGATCTCTACATGTTAAAAATCAGTGGATAATAAGAGGTAAAACAAACTGGGAATGTGTTTTTAGTTACCTTTGAAGTGATAGACATAAAACAGAAGACTCAATAACAATAATATTAATTCAAAGAATGATAGCTAACACTTGGGTACTACTGTGTGTCAGGTACTATGTTTAGCACTTCATATATATTTTCATTTAATTTTTACAACACTATGTGATTGAGACTATTATTTCCATTCAACACATGTTTAGATTGAAGAAAATGGTAGTCCTACTGTATGGATCTGACGACATCTTGTATACTCTGTGTAGTACTGCTTTTTGAAAGAGAACAGTAAACTGCAATAAATGAGGAAAATGTTCATGAAAAGGAGTTGAAGTTAGGCATATTAAAGGAGACTTCACCAAATTCTACTCCCTAAGTTAAGCATAGTCTCTCAGAGATCTCTTCTAATGTTAAAATTTATAGAGGAAGTTGGGACTGCTAGGTATGAATTTTCTTAATTTCCTTTCTTAACATCTTCATAGTTTCCCAAAGTCCCAGTCAAAAGATAAAGTGCCCTCCTGATCAGTCACATCCCCAAATCTGGGCAGTTTCATATTTTTAAGGAATGTACACAGTTCCTCGTCTTTGTCTCTCTATTGTTTTTCCTTACCCTAAGCATGTGAACATATTCTAAAAATAAAGCACTAACAAATTCTTTATTTCACATTGGAGTGTCATGTGCTAAAAGCTACTATATAACGACAAATAAGATACAGTCCCAGCACTCAAAGAGCCTGGATTCTAGGGAAGAGAAAATACATGTAAACACGAATATTGTAGATATTAAACACACGAGTAAATAAAACCAAACATGTTTTCATGAAAGTTTTATATGTATTATAGTAGAAGTCTACATAGCAAAAAGGAAGGACTGGCCAGTTTTCCAGGAAATGGGAGTTGATAAAGGGAGCATAAGGCTCGAATTGACTGTGCAGTTCTCTTTAGCTATATTAACCTGTGTCTCATCTTTCTTTATTTCCTGAGTTGGGTAAAGAAGAGTATACATTTAATATCTCCACTTTCCTCTCATATATTCCTCAAACCTGTGCCAGTAGGCATTCATGTTTGTTAAATGGTAATGGCTTGTGATAGCTAACACTTACAGAGCTCTTGCCCTTTGCCAGGCACCCTAATAACATGTTTCACATATAGTAACTTGCTTATTTCTTACAACTACTCTCTAAGATGAGTACTGTTATTAGATATAGACAACTGAAGCACAGAGAAGTTAAATACCTTGACCCATATCACAACTAATAAATGTTGGAACTGGGCTTCAAATCTAGGCCATTTGACTTTGGGACCTACGCGTTATGAATGACTTGTGAACAAAATTCTCTAAAAAGGAATTTGGGGAAAAGAGACTTTTTTCCCAGTAAACAGTTTGCAAACCAGGGAAACATAGCCGTCAGTGTAAAATGAAGAATGCATTTCAGAGAAAAAAGAGAAGGTTTGGATTTTATAGAAAAATACGCTTCCCAAATTCCCAGTCAGGTCTTTTATGCAAGTGAAAGATTTAAATTCATGTAGTTCCGAATAGTTGGCACAGTGGAGGAGTTCTGATTCGTTGATATGGCTGAGCCCTGCTTGGCTGGGGCAGGTGAGTCCTGATTGGTTAGTTTCCAAGCCCTAAACCAGAGGTCTCTGTCAGATGTTTCTTTCAAATGACTGGCAGGTGGTGTAGGGTTTTTGGTTTACTTATCTTGGCACAGACATCAGGAACTGGTTTGGCTTGATTGTAGAAAGAGAAGGCCTGTGACACTTTTACATCTTTCTGAGAACACAGAGTACATGACTGCTCCCTCACCCAGGATGGCCGCCTGGTTCTGTCTTAACTTTGAGCATCTCAATTAGCCACAGGAAGTCCATTTTGTCTGTTGGATAGGGTATACTTCAACAGACTGAATGAACCTAGTTGCCTTTTACCCATGTCTGCACACAAATGCCTATATGCTAAAGTTCATTTATTTCCAAGGCATACATTTTCCCTAATTTTAATGGATTTTCCTTTGTCCTCGCCCTCCACTCATTGAGGAAATTTTGAATATTCTTATGGCCAAGTACTAATCTAGCACTGCAAATATAGAAATAAAAGTGGCCACTACTATCACGAAACTCATAGTATGGGAGAAAATGTGGAGGAAAATGGATAATTATATGACATGCTAAGTGTTATGATTGTATAGGCCTAGAGGGGGCAGTATTTAACCCAGCCAGAAGAGGGTAACCCCTAACCTGAATTATGATGGAAAAGTAGGATTTGGCTGAGCTTCTTTCTATTATTTGTCCTCCCTATTTTTTTGTATGTGTAATGGGATACAGTTGCTTTTTCAAAACCTTCAATTACCCCTTTACATACCTGCACTGTTGCATTGTTCCTTCTGTTTTCTTCTTCGTCATGTTCTACTTGCAAGCCTTCTCAGTGTGTCTGTTACTGTACTTTGGTCTCCAGTGTCTTTTTCATTCTTATTTCCTTTTTAGCTTATTCATCCTATCTAGAAACTTGTCTTATCTACTACAGTAGGAAATTTAATTTACTTTTCTTCAGCTCCTTTATTCCTCTCTGGCAGGCTGCCAAAGTGTTTACAACACTCATGATTATTGGTTTCTTCAGAGAGGAAGATAGATCTGGGTCATACGCTTGATGTGACTGGGATATTCATTTCATTTTTGTTCTTTCTGGGCATCAAGGGAATTTTACCCCTTGAAGTCTCTCAATTAAATCTTGGCCCCAATTTACTGTTTCTTGGGCATGTTCCTTTAATGTACCTAGCTTTTCTGTTTTTGGCACGAGTGCCCAACATTTACTGCGTGTTGGCACTTGGCACACAGACTGGTATCTGCTGAATGCCAGATACAGCCTCCTCTACAAAATGTGGTGGGAAAAATTATAAGGGAAGGTAGTGTTTGACTCTGGATTCAAACACAGGTTGAATTTCTAACCTTTTATCATTTATTAGCAGGATAACCTTGGGCAAGTTACTTAACCTCTCTCTGCCTCAATTTTCTCATTTTTAAAATGGGCAAACTAATAGCGACTACCTCATTAGGTTTTTAGAGGATTAAATGGGTTAATGCCTTTAAAATTTACAACAGTGAATGGACTATAGATAAAAAAGGAAGACATTTAATAAGAGCCTGGGGTTCCTAGCCTCCCTGGCCAAGAACTGTTTTTTCATCCAACTGTTTGGCCCCTGATTTGCTACTGGGTCTCCCTTGTTCATCAGGGATCTGGTCAAATTGTGCTCATTATCTTTTATTTTCTTGTGGTTCTCCTCTGATAATCTAGGTTATTATAGTTCTAATATCCTTTCGTAGTGGAAAATAATTTGGGAGCTTGTCAGGAAGACAGTAATTGTTGTTAACAGTGAGATTTTATAGCTCATTGTTGGGGTTTATAATAATAGGTTTTTGTTTCATATAGCAATAGGGATTGTTCAAAAGTTAAAATTTTTTTTGCCATGCTTATTATCATTATGCATACCTATAAGAGATTAGAATATTTCAGAAATATAAAACTCAGAAATAAAAGAAGTATTCCCTAAATATTTTGTGCTTGCTATGTGGTAAGATACTGTTGGAGGTACTGAAACACAATTGCTAGTAAGTTTGGCATAATTTCTACACAGTTTTTCAAAAAGATCTGTATAGTCATAAAAGTTACATTATTTATGAAAACAAGAATGATAATGTTTTGTTTTGTTTTGCAGGAAAAGTCAAAACTAATAATATGATCTAGAGAAACTAACGCTTGCTTAGATGTTTTTAACATTATAGTAAACTAATATGCCAAGCTTCAGAATGACCAAACATATAACTTGTAGCTGTGGTATTTTGGTGCATTTGGCATTATACCGTAATTTACAGTATACAACATCTGATGACTTTTAGCAGTATCTTGGCACAACAGACTAACTCCTCCCATCCTGTCAGAGGTAGAGAGAGGAACTCTTTTCTCCCCATAAATTCTTGATTTTTAATGAATTAATTAATTAGTTTTTCTAGTTTTCATCTCCTGTCTTAATATTGGACTTTGATATTTACCTTTTTTATTCATTTTGTTTATTTTTAAAAAAAAATTTTGTGGATGACCTGGCGTGGTGGCTCACACCTGTAATCCCAGCACTTTGGGAGACCAAGGCAAGCAGATCACAAAATCAGGAGATTGAGACCATCCTGGCTAACACAGAAATATGCTGTCTCTACTAAAAAAATACGAAAAATTAACTGGGCGTGGTGGTGGGTGCCTGTAGTCCCAGCTGCTTGGGAGGCTGAGGCAGGAAAATGGCATGAACCTGGGAGGTGGAGCTTGCAGTGAGCCGAGATCGCACCAGGGCACTCCAGCCTGGGCAACAGAGGGAGATTCAGTCTCAAAAAAAAGATCGTGGATATATAGTAGCTGTATATAGTTATGTGATACATGAGCTGTTTTGGTACAGCCATGCATAGAATAATAATGACATCATGGAAAATTGTGTATCTATCCTCTGAAACATCCTTTGTGTTAAAACAATCCTAGTATACTCTTTTAGTTATTTTAAAATGTACAATTATTATTCATTATAGTCTCCCTATTGTATTATTAACTACTAATTTTATTTATTATTTCTTTCTTTCTTACTTTCTTTTTTTTTTTGACACAGAGTTTCGTTCTTGTTGCCCAGGCTGGAGTGCAGTGGTGCGATCTCGGCTCACTGCAACCTCTGCCTCCCAGGTTCAAGTGATCCTCCTGCCTCACCCTCTTGAGTAGCTGGGATTACAGGCATGCGCCACCACGCCTGACTAATTTTGTATTTTTAGTAGAGACAGGATTTCTCCATGTTGGTCAGGCTGTTCTCGAACTCCTGACCTCAGGTAATCTGCCCACCTCGGCCTCCCAAAGTGCTGGGATTACAGGCGTGAGCCACCATGCCTGGCCTCTATTCATTATTTCTAACTTTATTTTTTAACCCATTAATTATCCCTACCTCCACTCTGTCCCCCTACTATCTTTCCCATCTTTCAGTAACCATCCTTCTATTCTCTATCTCCCTGACTTCAGTTGTTTAAATTTTTAACTCCTCCAGATAAGTGAGTACATTTGATGTTTGTCTTTCTGTTCCTGGCTTATTCACTTAACAAAATGACCTCCAGTTCCAATCATGTTGTTGCAAATGATAGACTCTCATTCTTTTCTGTGACTGAATAGTATTCCGTTGTGTACATGTACCACATTTTCTTTATCCATTCATCAACAGATGAATGCAACTTAGGTTGCTTCCAAATCTTGTCTGTTGTGAGTGGTGCTGCAATAAACATGGGAGTGCAGATATCTCTTCAATATACTCATTTCCTTTCTTGTGGGTGTATACCCAGCAGTGGGATTGATGGATCATATGGTAGCTCTATTTTTGTTTTTTTGAGGAAACTCCAAACTGTTCTCCATAGTGGCTGTACTAATTTACATTCCCACCAACAGTGTACAAAAATTCCCCTTTCTGCACATCCTCACCAATATTTGCTATTGCATGACTTTTGGAGATAAGCTATTTTAACTGGGGTGAGATGATAGCTCATTGTAGTTTTGATTTGCATTTTCCTGATGATCGATGATGTTGAGCACCTTTTCCTATGCCTCTTTGCCATCTGTATGTCTTTTGAGAACTGTCTATTCAAATCTTTTGTCCATTTTTAAATTGGATTTTTAAATTCTTTTCTATAGAGTTGTTTTAGCTCTTTGTATATTCTGGTTATTAATCCATTGTCAGATGGGTAGTTTGCAAATATCTTCTCCCATTCTGTGGGTTGTCTTTTCACTATGTTGATTGTATCCTTTGCTGTGCAGAAACTTTTTAACTTGATATGATCTCATTTGTTCACGTTTGCTTTGATTGCCTGTGCTTGTGGGAATATTACTCAAGAAATTTTTGCCCAGATTGATGTTCTCGAGAGTTTCCCCAATGTTTTCTTGTAGTAGCTTTCTAGGTTTAGGTCTTAGATTTAAGTCTTTAATCCATTTTGATTTGGTTTTTGTATATGACGAGTTAGGGACCTAGTTTCATCCCTCTGCCTGTGGATATTCAGTTTTCCTGGCACCATTTATTGAAGAGACTGTCCTTTCTCAAATGTATATTCTTGGCATCTTTGTCAAAAGAGAGTTCACTGTAGATGCATGGACTTAGTTTCTGTGTTTTCTCTTCTGTTCCATTGGTCTCTATGTCTTTTTTCATGCCAGTACCATGCTGTTTTGGTTACTGTAGCTTTGTGGTATAGTTTGAAGTCAGTAATGTGATTGCTCCAGTTTTGTTATTTTTGCTCAGAATAACTTTGACTATTCTGAGTCTATTGTGATTTCATATAAATTTTAGGATGTTTTTTCTATTTCTGTGAAATTTTAGGATGTTTTTTCTATTTCTGTGATGTCATTGGTGTTTTGATAGGGATTACATTGAATCTGTAGATTGCTTTGGGTAGTCTGGACATTTAAATAATATTGATTCTTCCAATCCATGAACATGAAATATCTTTGCATTTTTTTGGTGTCCTCTTCAGTTTTATCATCAGCATTTTATAGTTTTTATTATAGAAATCTTTTACTTCTTTGGTTAATTTATAGGTATTTAATTTTATTTGTAGCTATTGTAAATGGGATTACTTTTTTGATTTCCTTTTTGAATTGTTCACTGTTGGCATATAGAAATGCTAGTGATTTTTGTATGTATATTTTGTATCCTGAAACTTCATTGAATTTATCAGTTCTAGTGGTTTTTTTTGTTAGTGGAGAATTAAGTTTTTTCCAAATATAAGATGATATCATCTGCAAGCAAGTTTCATGTGACTTCTTCCTTTTCAGTATGATGCCCTTTATTTCTACCTTTTAAAAAACACTTTTAAGTTCTGTGGTACATATGCAGATTGTTACATAGATAAATGTGTGTCATGGGGGTTTGTTGTACAGATTATTTAATCATCCAAGTATTAAGCCTAGTACCCATTAATTACTTTTCCTGATCCTCTGCCTCCTGTCACCCTCAGCCATCCGATAGGCCCCAGTGTGTATTGCTCCCCTCTGTGTACCCATGTGTTCTCATCATTCAGCTCCCACTTATAAGTGAGAACATGCACTATTCAGTTTTCTGTTCCTGTGTTAGTTTGCTAAGGATGATGGTTTCCAGCTCCATCCATGTCCCTGCAAAGGCCGTGATCTCATTTTTTTTATGGCTACGTAGTATTCCATTGTGTATATGTGCCACATTCTCTTTATCCGGTCTATCATTGATAGACATTTAGGTTGATTTCATGTCTTTACTATTATGAATAGTTTTGCAGTGAACATACGTGTACATGTGTCTTTATAATAGAACAATTTATCTTTCTTTGAGTGTACCCAGTAATGGGATTGTTGGACCAAATTGTATTTCTGTCTTTAGGTCTTTGAGGAATTGCCACACTGTCTTCCACAAAGGCAGAACTAACTTATACTCCACCAACAGTGTATAAGCATTTCTTTTTCTCCACAGCCTCTCCAGCATGTGTTATTTTTGACTTTTTAGTACTAGCCATTCTGACTGTATGAAATGGTATCTCATTGTGGTTTTGATTTGCTTTTATCTAATGATCAGTGTTGTTGAGGTTTTTTCATTGATTGTTGGCCCTATGTATGTCTTTTTTTGGGAGATGTTTGTTCATGTCCTTTGCCCACTTTTTAATGGGGTTGTTTTTCTCTTGTAAATTTGCTTAAGTTCCTTATAGATGCTGGATATTAGGCTTTTGTCAGATGCATAAATTGCAAAAATGGTCTCTCATTCTGTAGGTTGTCTGTTTACTCTGTTGATAGTGTTTTGTTGTTATTGTTCTCTTTGCTGTGCCAGAAGCTCTTTAGTTAAATTAGATACCATTTGTCAAGTTTTGCTTTTGTTGCAGTTGCTTTTGGCATCTTCATCATAAAATCTTTGTGCCGATGTCTCAAATGGTATTGCTGAGGTTGTCTTTAAGGATTTTTATAGTTTTGGATTTTATATTTAAATCTTTAATCTATCTTGAGTTGATTTTTGTGCATGGCGTAAGGAAGGGGTCCAGTTTTAATCTTCTGCATATGGCTAGCCAGTTATCCCAGTGCCATTTATTGAACAGGGAATCATTTCCCCATTGCTTGTTTTTGTCAGGTTTGTTGCAGATCGTTGTAGATGTGCGGTCTAATTTCTGGGTTCTCTATTCTGTTCCATTGGTCTATATGTCTGTTCCTACATCACTACCATGCTGTTTTGGTTACCATAGCCCTGTAGTATAGTTTGAAGTCATGTAGCATGATGTCTCCAGCTTTGTTTCTTTTTGCTTAGGATTGCCTTGACTATTTTGGCATTCCATATGAATTTTAAATTTTTTTTTCTAGTTCTCTGAAGAATGTCAATGGTAGTTTAATGGAAATAGCCTTGAATGTATAAATTGCACTGGGCAGTTTGGCCATTTTCACAATACTTCTTCCTGTATATGAGCATGGAATATTTTTCATTTGTTTTTGCTCATCTCTGGTTTCTTTTAGCAGTGGTTTGTAGTTCTGCTTGAAGAGATCTTTCACATCCCTAATTAGCTGTATTCCTAGGTTAAATGTCCTTTATTTCTTTCTCTTGTGTGACTGCTTTAGCTAGAACTTTCAGTACTTTGTTGGATAACAGTGGTGACAGTGGGCATCCTTGTCTTGTTCTAGATCTTAGAGGAAAGACTTTCAGTTTTTCCCCATTCAGTATGATACTAACTGTGGGTCTGTCATATTTGACCCTTATTATATGGAAGTATGTTTCTTCTATCCCCATTTTTGAGGGTTTTTATAATGAAGGAATGATGACATTTATAGAGTGGTTTTTCTGCATTAATTGAAATGATCATATGGTTTTTGTACTTCATTCTGTTGATATGATGGATCACATTGATTTATTTGCATATGTTGAACCATTCTTACATCTCAGGGATAAATCCCACTTGGTCATGATGAATGATCCTTTTAATGTATTGTCGAACTCATGTTTGCTTGTATTTTGTTGCCAATTTTTGGATCAGTGTACATCACTGATACTGGCCTATAGTTTTCCTTTTTTGATATGTCTTTGGTTTTGGTATCAGGGTAATACTGGCCTCCTAGAGTAAGTTTGGAAGTATTACCTCTTCCTCTATCTTTCAGAACAGTTTGAGTAGGATTGGAATTAGTTCTTTAAATATTTGGTAGAGTTCAGCAGTGAAGCCATCAAGTCTCAAGTTATTCTTTACTTAGAGGCTTTATTAGGACTTCGATCTTGTTACATATTATTGTTCTGTTCAGCTTTTGGATTTCTTCATGGTTCAATCTTGGTAGGTTGTATGTGTCTAGGAATTTATTCATTTCTTCTAGATTTTACCATTTATTGGCATATGGTTGCTCATAGTAGCCACAAATGATACTTTGAATTTCTGCAGTATCCATTGTAATGCCTTTTTTATCTCCAATTTTATTTATTTTGGATTGTGCTGGGTCACCCCTGAAACCAGCATGTCTCAGAGCCCAAGGTCAATGGTATACTTGTGGGTATCAGTGCTGGTTGTTCAGGGCCCAAGGGTTCTTTAGTTAGCAGTTGATAAATCCTTCCAGAACTGGGTTCTTCCCGCAAGGCAGTGGGATCCTTTATGGCCCTGGGTGTGTCTAGAAATGTTGTCTAGGAGCTGGGTACTGGAATTGAGGCCTCATGACTCTGCCTGTTACCTTATTCTACTGTGAGTGACCTGGTGTCCAAGATGCAAGACAGAGTTCTATTTACTCTTTGCTCTCCTCTCCTTAAGCAGAAAGTAGGAGACACTTTCTTGCTGGGAGCTTCACTGCCTGGGGTTGGGGGAGTGATGACACAAGCACTCCCTTTGCCATGCCAGTTGGTGTCTCTCTGGGTCACATGCCACCCTATTTCAATAGCTCTAAGCCACGCCTAGTGCTAGGAGTTGCCTAGGAATTGCAGTCTTTGTGTCCTAGACGCCTTTCAAGTTTACCTAGGATCCCAGAGCATTTCAGTTTGCAGTGTTGAGGCTTGCTGAGCAAGTTCCATCTGTTGGGATGGGTGTTTCCCTGCTGGCTAGGGCTGGTCCAAATGCTCCCTCTGTGTGTGGGTGCTAGCTGAACCTAGGATGGCTCTATCCTCCACTGTGACAGGGCAGCACTGAATTCAATGTGACGTCCCCCAGTTGCTGTGTTCTTTATCCCCAAAGTGCACAAATTGCCTTTCTGCACCACAGGCAGCTGCTGAGGGATATGGGTGGGGTGGTATCATCAACTCAGGACTGTCTCTCCATTCTTCCTCATTGCCTCTTTTGGTAATACAAAGTTAAAACCATGTACTGTGATTGCTCACCTGATGTTTGGTTCTTAAGACAGTGTTTTTCTGTGTGCAGATGGTTGTTTAAATTTGGTATTCCAGGGGATGTGGAAGTGTGATTCGTGTAGGCTTCTATTCTGCAATCTTACTCTGCCCTCTGAACTTTAATTTATACCATACAATAAATCAGAGTGAAAGGTAAACAACAAGGTTACAATGTAACTCTATTATAAATTTTGAATTTTTTTTGGTGACAAATACCAGTATATTTTTGTCTTTGGAGCTATAAATTATTTAATTTAGCAAGCTCTAAAGCTTATACATTTTAAATTCTCAAGTAAGAAGTCTGGCACTTTATGGCTATAAATTTTATATCAAAATATCCAGGGTAGAGAATTCATTTTAATAATTATAATTCTTCTAAACATCATTTGAAGAATTATTTGTGGACACTAGACTCAAGACTATACTAAATCCAAACAGTATGCCTGGGACCTCAGTTTTGAGTTTTTCATCTCAGTTATCTGTCCTTCAACTTACTACTTCCTCTTACACTTTCATTTACTAAACACATTTTCAGATTTTTAAATTGGACCTTCTCCTCCAAGGCCCTATTGGACAACTTTGTAAATATGCATTTACAGCCTTTAAACACCAACATTTTAAACTGAGACTAATTCCTACAACCACATTCCTTGTTAAAAGTTCATCACTAGGCCGGGCACGGTGGCTCACGCCTGTAATCCCAGCACTTTGGGAGGCCGAGGTGGGCAGATCATTTGAGGTCAGGAGTTTGGGGCCCACCTGGCCAAAATGGTGAAACCTCATCTGTACTAAAAATATAAAAAAATTAGCCAGGTGTGGTGGCAGGCCCCTATGGTCCCAGCTATTTTGGAGGCTGAGACAGGAGAATCGCTTGAACCCAGAAGGTTGCAGTGAGCCAAGATGGTGCCACTGCACTCCAGCCTGGGTGATAGAGCCAGACTGCGTCTCCAAAAAAAAAAAAAAAAAAGTTCAGCACTAGCAATATCTTTCTGTCATTTTCTTCTGCTCAAGGAACAAAAGAAGTCAAACAGATAATGGGTTCTGCCTGAGCCATTTGTGAAGTCTAAGAACAGATACGTATACTCCCTGTTATTCTTTCAGGGCATTATTTTATCCTTTTTTTTAAACCTTGAAAAATAAGTGTTACTTAGCTTTATAAATATTTTGAAGTAAAGTTTCTGAATTTCTGTGAAGAACTCTTCTAACTTTTTCAAACACAGTCGTTACTCAATAGTCCCTGTAACATGAGATTTATTCCACAGTTAAAAAGTGACTTCCCGCTTTGTTACATGTGAGAGTGGCTCTTTGTTTTCTCAGGATCCCAAACTGCTCATTCAAAACTATCTCTGTCTGTTTTCCAACACTATTTATGTCAGATTGTAGGGAAACACCCACGGGAACTTTCTTTATATTCTTTTGCTGCTGTTTTTTAAAGAATGAAGGTACAGCAGTGTGAATTAATCATGGTTTCTCAGTTGCTGGGCATTGTACTGCTCCAGGGTTGTCAGTAGATGTAGTCAGATTCCTGTGTTTCTGATGGAAGTCTGGCATTCACCAGTTCTCTTTGCTACTACATCATCTAGCAGTTACTCCGTGTTCAACTGGGCCTGAACCTTCTTCAGGCCTCTTCCGAAAAGAAAAGTTACCTGTGAAATGTCTTTCTGATGGCTTAATTTATTTCTTCTCCTGGTAAAATTGGCCTTAATGTTATTTTTTCTGTTTAGCTGGTTAGGTCTCTTGAGACTTGCAACTGGTTTCCCGCACACTTCATTTTGTTTCAGAAGGCTTGCCTTTCTTTTTAACACTGGAAAATAGTGTTTTGTATTCTTGTCACTTAGACATGGACAATTCACAGGACTAATTCCTTTTCCAATTCCAGATGATTTCCTAACTGCAAGGCCAATGATTATCCATGAGGATGTCTCTTTCTAGGCATTACTCTTCCCCTACAGCTTAGACTGGTTTTACCAAAACCAGAATTCTGTTGGAGTACCCATTGTATTCTCATCCTAAATTGCTGGAGTCTTCTGTTTAGTTTTGGAAAAGTCTGCTTTTTTCCTTCCTTTCAATTCGGTTTGATGACACCATCCAAAGACATATCAATTTTGTCAAGGTTTTTGTCGCTGCGGGCTTTTAGCAGCTGTGACAAGGTCACCATGGCTTCTGCCAATTGGGTACCAAACTGGTTTACAGCTTGAAACGTGGTGCTAGAACAGTCAGTGCAGAAGGCCAGAGTTGGAGACCTGCCACCTCTCATGCATGCACGCAAGCAGACTACCGGGCAGCATCCTTGTCCTCCCACCCGTGGTTGCCAGCATAGACCAGTTTATCCCATTCATTTAAATTACTTGATAGTGTTCTCTGGAATACTCTTGAATATACCATAATTTAGCTAGTAAAACATATTGATGGATTACTGATAGTTCAGTTTCTTACTATTACAAGCAGTGATACACTAAAAATCCTGTTACACATATGTCTTTGGAGTATGTGTTTCTGGAGGATACATTTGATCATATGATATATTAACTTAGCATCTTAATAAATTCAAAAAGATTGTTCTTATTTAAACATCAACCTTTTTTTCTGTTTCCTTATGCTTTTAGGAAAACTTAAGTATTATCAATTTTTATACTGTCTGTCAATGTAATTGGTAGATATGTTTCATTGTTTTAATTTGCATTTAAAAGATTAATGAAACGGGTTTTCTGTAACATTTTTATTTTAGTCATGTTTTACATATTGTGACCTGTACTGTCTTGATATCCTTAGCTCAATTTTCTGTTGGATTTTTCTTTATTCTGTTGATTAGTAAGATTGTGGTATATTAGTGAAAATAGCCATTTGTCAAATGTTAGAAATGTTTTTGCTTTTAAAAAATATAGAGTATGTACTCTATACTGTCATAGATGTTTTTAATTTATAGGTAGTCAGATTTTTAAATCTTTTTAATGGTATCTTTGATTTTGTTCTTATGCTTAGGAATTCCTTTTTCAGCAAGAGTATTACGAATTTGAAAGATTTTCTGTCATCAGTATTATTTTCTCATTTTTATTATAATCAAGATTTATGATATCCAGGAATGTTTATTTCCTTTTCCCTTTTTTGTTTTCATTGTGTTCCTAGATTCTGGTCTCTAATTTGGCATGTACAACATCATCAAATAGCCTGAAACCTTGGCATATTATTATTTACTGTGGATCAGAATAAAGTATTAGATGGGATGATCTTGGATCCTGCTTAATTGAATACCAATTTATAAATACCTATACTTGGTAATAGTTTATAAGTGGGCCAATTATCAGTCCTTGTTTGCATGACATAGTCTAAGTTTAACCTGTCTTCCAGAATAATTTTTTTTTCGAGATGGGGTCTCACTCTGTCACCCAGGCTGGAGTGCAGTGGCACAATGTCAGCTCACTGCAACTGTGGCCTCCTGGGCTCAAGTGATGCTTCCGTCTCAGCCTTCCGAGTGGCTGGGACTACAGGAGTATGCCAGCATGCCCAGCTAATTTTTTGTAATTTTGATAGAGACAGGGTTTTACCATGTTGCCCAGGCTGATCTCAAACACCTGAGCTCAAGCCCTCCTTGTCCTCCCAGAGTGCTGGGATTACAGGCCTGAGCCACCACACTTGACCAAGAATAATTTTTAATAGTGTCCTTTCACTGTAAAAAGTGCCTCAGTTTAAATAAAAAATTATAAATGTTATAAAAGATCGTTGTTTACATGGGATAGTTCCTCAGGGTATTGTAACACTAAAGCTTTAGTTGTTTCCATTGATGTCATTCAGTTGTTTCTGTTTACATTACTTCTATAGTAGTAATATTTCATTTGCTTTAACTTTTAAAATATCTGTTATTTTCATGATGAACTTATTACAAGCTTCATACAGTTGCTTATGTGAGGTATTTCTAGAACAGTTATGCTAGTGTGTACTCTCTTTGCCTTCATTGTAATTACCAGAATGATGTTCACTTTTTGCATTAAATGTCCCTTATAATTCTTATTTACCTAGTATTGCTTTAAAGATGATTAAACATTTGTCTGTGTATGTGGACATATTTTGGTTATATTTTATTAAATATGTCATCAAATCTTTTTTGTATGGCTATGACCTAATGTTTTAACCTGGCCAAATAAACCATTACTTATTACATTAATGTTTTCTGATGTTGCATATACTCGGATCATTGGATTTTGTGGTATGCTAATTAATACTGGATCATTGGATTTTGTGGTTTGCTAAGTAATACTGTTCTTAACACAGATGGCTGTGGGAGCCACTAAATGCCAATCCCCATTGTACTGTCACAGTGTTGATAAAAGTTTGGTACTTGTTATCTGCCAGATAGGTTTTCAGCTATCTTATTTTATTCCGATAGTATTTCTCCAGCCTTTTCTTATGTAGTACTGTGTCAAAGAATATTTTATAATAGGTAAATTGTATCTGTTGTTCTTTCTTTCTTCTCTCTGCTACTGCTTAAAAGGTTTATAGAGTTTAGTATTGGTCATTTTCACCACTGATTATAAACTGTAAATCAACCCATATTCTTTTACATTTTGAGGTGTTTTGTAAAATTGCCATATAAAAAGGCCAGTTTCAATTTTCCTCTAGTTAAAAATATCTTTTTTTTTTTTTTACGAATATATCTTAAGAAACCTAACTTTTTTTTTTTTTTTTTTTTAACATTTCTGGTTGTTTGTATGTTCATGTCATAATATATATGTTTCTCAGTGTAATATTTAGGTATATATGTTTCACCCTTAATTTTTATGTTTGTTGGTCCCATTAATAAAATTTGAGAATATCTGTCGAGTAGAACACCATATAGAAATTACCAGTTTGTGCCACCACTAGCTTTTAAACATTACTCTTTGGATATAGCTATTAATTTGTAGATATTTTCAATTTCATGTTATGTAAACTGTATATGACATTTTCATAAAAGTTTGTTCTTTTAAAATATCTAGGCACTGAAGATTAATGAAGTTCTTACCATTATTTTTGCAATGCATGTAATAATGTAAAAAGAAGATTGTTTTATTAGACACAGCGTCATTTTTCTTGTTTTATGATATTTAAAGTGTCTACTGTAATATATAAAGTAATGTTTGTTGGTGTTTGCATTTCTTCTGCAGACAGTGATAATGAACTCTCAAGTGGAACAGGTGATGTGTCTAAGGATTGTCCTGAGAAGATCCTATATTCTTGGGGAGAATTGCTAGGAAAATGGTAAAATTTTATTTTTCATACTGAAAATTTTATATTTACATAGTTGATGTTAATTTGTTGTATTAAAATCTGTGTGTTAAAATAGGTTTTAAAGGATTAATATTAAAATCTATCTTAATATCTTAATGTTGTTTAAAAACTTAAAAATTAAAATATATTTTATAGATACTCTTTATATTTGGCTCGGTCTTCCCCCCAAGTATGGTTTTATTTAACTTGCTTTTAGAAGATGTCTTTGTCTTATTATTTCACTCAGACCTTATTATTTGTCTTATTATTTCACATCATTTAGCAGAGTCAATTTTATGCTATATTGCCAATGCATTTAAATGTCTACTGTTAAAGGGTTACGTTTTTTTAAAACCAAGTCTATTACCACTAAAATAGGCTGTGTAGTTTAGAATTTCTCATTTTACCACTGACACAGCTTGTTTCATTCTTTCTGACTAAAACTATTACTTTAAATTTTAATGTATTTTATGTGGAATTACAAAAAAGTACTCTGTTTATATTTATTATATTAAGTACTCTTTATATTTATTTTAAATACATTTTTTAAAAGTACTATCATATGTCAGTGTAATGAAAAAATCCTGCCAACAAAATACTTCCCCATACTAATATAGACATAGAAATTCAATTTATTGTTGAATAAGCATATCAGATTACATGCATGCAGGTAGTCCAGGGGAGACTACAAAGTCTGGGCAGTCACATCTCTCTCAAGACTTGAAGTATTTTTTTTGTTGTTGTTTTTTTTTTCATTCCAATAGCTTTTAGGTTTTATTTTCACATGGAGCACCAGTAAGGTGTTAGAGCCAGTCAAAATAGGGAGTTGATTTAGAGATTTATTTTCTTTACCTGGCAATTCATTTGCACTACCAAGAATGGGAATCCTTTGCATAGCTATGGACAGTAAACTTTGCATTGCCATTATGTTATGTATGTTGAGAGTTGTAAACTAGCCTAGTGAAAGACAAAGGCACACACTTCTGTGTTGTCACACAATTCCCAAATGTTCCAGCCATTCCACTGAAATAATGTTCAGTAATCTTTTTGTCCATTTCAAAAATCTTATACAATTTTTCCCCACACTATATCCAGGATCTAATTTACTCATTTGCAAGCATTGTCCACCTAAATCTAAATTTATCTCATATGTTTTTATCTGTTTTATTTAGGGTTACTCTCTTACTTTACTTTAAGATGAACAGTTCTCTTTTTAGATGGTCCTGAGTTAGGACAATTTCAATGGGGGATGGAGAGCGGCAGGAAGTGAGATGGGAGAGTGTGTTCTAGTTAGAGGCAGGTGACTTTCTCAGTCTCAGTCCAGGCTGGGGAACAGGAAGCATGCCAGACTTTTAAAACAGAAGCATTTTAATGCAGATAATTGGCTTACAATGTGTTAGAAGTTTGAGAGAGCAGAAAGGAGACATTATGACTGGAGTGACCCAAGTAATAGGAAACAGCTATGGCCTGTAGGACTGGAGAAATAAAATGAAAGAAATATTGTTACCAGAATCTAGGAACTCAGAGGAGGTCTGAGGAGCTGACGCAGGAATCTCTGAGGAGGGCTGCATCCTGGTTGCTTAGAATTATGAGGATGCTCATAGCAGCTAGTGTTTAGAAGGAACTGTCAGGGCAGGGGACAACTGTTTAGTTCCACACTTCTGAAGAGATATCCAGATCTCAGGTATTGGAGCAGGTGGGGAGAACCACATCATTGGTGCTGGTACTTGTTGCCCTGGCTAGAATTAGTATTTTTCAGGAGTTATGGTATAGCTGGTGCTGGCAATGGAATTTCTTCTTCCATTCTTCTACCTTCCACCTGTGTATGTCTATTACTCATGGGCAGAATCTAACCTGGAAGCCAGTGGGTAAGGGAGTTTGGGATATGTAGTCTGCAGATTCTTGGCCCTTATATCTTTGAGCAGAATATGGAAGGGCGGACTTGTAGTTGATAGGCAGTGGGTAAATGACTACAAAAGAGTAAAAGCTGGGTCTAATTCTCATTTACCCATTTATCTGGGCCTATTGAATTAGGCATTCTTAATATCCCATGTTTTTGGATAGAAATTTATTTATTAGGAACACTGATAAGGATAATATAATAAATAAATATAAATAAAACGCAGCACCAACAACTTTTCCTAACCTTCTTCATCTTTGGTCTGAAAGTGTACATTTATGGTCCAACCATATGGGTGTGATTGACAGCAGTGGATAGAATGGTAGCATATGCATTGATACCACGGCTTGGCTTCTACTATTACATGGTTCTTCCTTTCTCACTTCAAGTTATTTGCTGGGGGAAGGCTTAGGAATTTACATGGACCTCCATGCACCATAGAAATAAGCAACATGTCTCCTGCGGCAGCTCTACTCTCTGGCCAGAATTTATTTTTCCCTGATTCTCTGGTCAAGAACAGAGGCATAGTCTTCCATTGAGGTCACTTCATAAAACAAGGGCTCCCTTCTTACTGGATCTCTCATTACTGATAATTGTGTGCTTACTTTTTACCAGCCCAACACATTCATTCTTTCTAGTATAGCAAAATACATGACACCTAAAACTAATACCTTATACTCCAGTTGAAATTAATCAGCAAAAGAGCTCTTAGAGATCTATATATAGGTATTGTAGAAACTAATTTTCTTTGGATAAGATGTTTCTTCTTGTCCATAATTTACTCCCAAAGGCAAAATAATTTCAACTTGATAAGATCTATGGAAGGGGAATATAGTTTAATGGGAAAAATACATTATGCTAAAACTCAGAACTGAATTAGAGTTCCAGTTGTAGTGCTAACTTGATAGGTAGCTTGCACAAGTTATTTAACATTTTTGGGTTCCATTTTTCCAGTGAAGCTTTTATAAACTTGCTCATGTATGCATGCTTTGTCTTTCAGAAATGGAATAATGTTTGCAAAGTTTTTTTGTGTGTTTTGTTTTCTTTTTCCTAGCCCTTAGATTGAGAAAATACCTTAATTTTTATTATCTTTTTATGGTTTGGGATTATATCACCATTCATGAGGAATTTACAATAACAGTCTGGGCTCTTTCATTTAAGAGAATATGTACAAACATCTCACTTTCTTGGTTCTTAGATGAAATTTAGTTAAAAGTCCACATGCTTATTGGGAGAAATGGCAAGGTGAGAATGGTTGGGAAGGGAAGTAGAGACAGACATTGGCTTTTTATCAATCAAGTTTCTTTTGATTTTAAATTATTTATTCATAATATTTTCTACATGGTAGTTAATATTCTAAAACGATAAACAAAATTTAATATAGAAAAAATTATGCTTTTCTTTTTTGCCTTTGCATGCTCTTATTTCAAAATAGATTTAAAATTCATGGCATATTATACTAGAAAACAAGTCTGTCAATGATCTAAGCTTCTATCTTTAGATACTAGGAAAAAAGAGAAAAACCCAAAGCAAGCAGAAGTGAGGAAATAAGAATAGAAATAAATGGAATTGAGAAGAACACTACAGAAAATCAGTCAAACTGAAGCTAATTTTTATCAAGATTAATATATTTGATAATGATAAACATCTAACTAGACTGATCAAGAAAAACGAGAGAGAAAACACAGATACAAGAATCAAAGAGGCTACATCATTACAGATCATCACAGACATTACAAGGTTATAAAAGAATATTATAAGCAACTCACTGCCTATAAATTTAGAAGCTTAGGTGAAATCGACAAACACTTGAAAGTCATAAATTGCCGAAGCTTACTTGAAATAAATAACCTGAATAGTCCTATATTAGTTGACAAAATTGAATTTATAGTTAAAGAGTTTTCAGTAGAGAAAATTTGAGGCCAAACTGACAAATTCTACCAAATATTTAAGAAAAAAATAATAAGACTGGGCGCAGTGTCTCATGCCTGTAATCCCAGCACTTTGGGAGGCCTACGCAAGCCGATCACTTGAGGTCATGAGTTTGAGACCAGCCTAGCCAACATAGTGAAACCCTGTCTCTACTAAAAATACCAAAAAAATCAGTCAGGTGTGGTGGTGTGCACCTGTAATCTCAGCTATTTGGGAGGCTGAGGCACAAGAATTGCCTGAGCCTAGGAGGTGGAGGTTGCAGTGAGCTAAGATTGCACCACTGCACTCCAGCCACTGACAGAGCAAGACTCTGTCAGAAAGTAAAGTAAAGTAGAGTAGAGTAGAGTAGAGTAGAGTAGAGTAGAGTAGAGTAGAGTAAGAGTAGAGGAAAGGAAAGGAAAGGAAGAAGGAAGGAGAGAGAGACAGACTGGCAAGAAGAAAGAAAGAAGGAAAGAAAGGAAGGAAGGAAGGGAAAGAAAGAGAAAGAAGGAAAGAGAGAAAGAAAGAGAAAGGGAAGGAAAGAAAGGAAAAAAGAAAGAGAAAGAAAGGAAAGAAAGATAAAGAGAAGGAAGGAAGGAAAGAAAGAAAGAGAAGGAAAGAAGGAAGGAAGAAAAAAGTATATAAATTTTACATAAACTTTCCAGAAAATAAAAGAGAAGGCAATACTTTCCAGCTAATTTACGTCATTTGCTTACCATGCTCTTAAAACCAGATGAAAATATTACAAAAATGAAAATTGCAGACCAGTGCCCCTCATGAATATAGACTAAAAAGGCCTCAACAAGTCCTAGCATATCAAATCCAATAATATGTAAACTTAAAAAAAGGATAATGTTGCATGACTATGTGGGACATATTTTGGGAATCAAGACTGCTTTGACATTTGGAAACAAATCAGTGTTATTCACTTATATCAATAGGCTAAAGAAGAAAAACCATATAATCATTTCAGTAGATTCAGAAAAAGCATTTGACCCAATTCAGCATTCATTCATGATTTTAAAAAACCAAAAAACAAAAAAAAATGTCTCAGCAAGCTAGGAATACAAGAGAGCTTTCTTAACCTGATAAAAGGTACCTATGAAAAACCTGCAGCTAACATCTAACTTAAGAATGTCACATCCCAAGACTGGGAATAAGGTAGGGATATCTACTCTCATGAGTCTTACTCAACGTAGTACTAGAGGTCTTAGCAAGTATAATAGGCAAGAAAAAGAAATAAAAGGCAAACAAGATTGGAAAGGAAAATATAACACTGTCTCTATTTGCAGAGATGTGATTGTCTGTGTGGAAAACTCCAAGGAATCTACAAAACAAACAAAAAACTCCTAGATCTAATAAATTAGTTTTACAGTGTTAAAAGATACAAGATCAATATGTGCACATCAGTTTCATTTCTATATACTGGCAATGAAAAATTGAAAATAGAAATGTTGAAACAAAAAAGCACCATAAAAGAAAACCATGAAATAGACAGAAATTTAACAAATTGTGAGCTAGATATATACTTTGACATACTAGAAAACAGTAATCAAAGACATCAAAGAAGACAGAAATAAATGAAGATATATACTATGTTCATGGAATGAAAGTCTCGATATTGTTAAGCTTTCAATTATTCCCAAACTAATCTTAAAAGTAGTGCAATTTCAATAAAATTCTCAGCAGATTTTTTGGTAGCAACCAACAAGCTGATTTTAAAATTTATATAGAAAGGCAGAGTAACTAGAATAGCCAAAACAATGTTGAAAGTGAAGAGCACAATGAAAAGACATATTACCTGATTTCTAGGTTTACTATAGAACTACAGTAATCAAAAGAGTATTGATACAAGGATAGACATTGAGATTAGTGGTGTAGAAAACAGAGTTCAGAAATAGAGCCACACAATCTAAAGAGACATTTTCTAAAGAAGACATACAAATGGCCAAGTAGCACATAAAAAGATGCTCAATATCATTAACCATCAGGGAAATGCCAATCAGAGCTACAGTGAGATACCACTTCATACTCACTACGATGTCAATAATCACAAAGACAGATAATAACAAGTGTTGACAAGGATGTGGAGACGTTGAAAACGTCACATAGCAACTGCAACTTTCATATGTTGCTGTTGGAAATGCAAAATGGTGTAGCCATTTTGGAAAATAGCATGGTATTTTCTTATAAAGTTGAAGACTCTTCTTATACCACCCAGCAATTCGAATCCCACTGCTGTGTATTTACCAAGGTGAAATTAAAACCTATATGGGAATGTTTATGATAACCTTGTTCATAATTACCCCAAACTGCAAACAACCCAAATGTCCTTCAGAAGTAAATGTATCAACCAACTGTGATATATTCATTCTATGGAATACTGCTGAGCAATTAAAAGAATGAACTGATATACATCACAACTGATGGATCTCAAGTGTATCATGTTAAGTGACATATGCCAAAGTCAAGTGACTTAATACTATGTTATTCCATTTGTATGATATTCTGGAAAAGCCAAAACTGTCATCATAGGAAGCATGTCAATAGTTGTTAAGGACTTGTGGTATTGCCTACAAGAGGGTCCAGGGAATTTGGGTATGGGGGGAATGAGGGAACTATCCTATATCTTGGTTACAGTGGTGGGTCACACACCTATATGCATTTGTCAAAACTCACAGAATTGTATACTAAAAACGTGAATTTTACTCTGTATAAATTGTGCCTTAAATAAACGGCAAAAAATAAAGAAAGCCCAGAGTCTTAACTGCTAGTAGGTGCTGAAGCAAGAATAGTATCACTAAATCTAAAAAAGAAAAAAGGAAAAAAAGGAAATTTGTGTCTTATACATAGATGGCTATTTGAAGTGTGTTCTTTTCTCCTGTCACAACAGTTCCTTCATTATACCTTGCATACTCATTTTTCTCTCTTTATTTTGTAGTATTTATTATAGGTAACTCTGTCTTAACTAACTTTTCTCTTCTTATCCTGCAAAGTTATGTCAAATGCACATGACCTCCTTAAAGTCACTGTTGTTTTAGAGACATCTCCTACAGTTCCTAGAGTATAGTAGGTGCTCAATTCATATTTACTGACTGAATTTTTGAATGAAATATCTCTCACCATTGCAGATTTCTGTCCAATTTTATGAACATTTTATATATCTATATTTGGATCTATATTTGGTAATTATTTTTATCTTATATAGTGTTTTAAGAAATCTAAGTTGTAATATTCTCCATTAGATTATGCACAGATTCATTTATCTTATATCTGGCTTCATCTTGAACCCTGGGAATGTTACTTGAATAATTTGTGTCTTGATCATGTCGTGGTGAGATATTTTGTTTTAAACATTTTAAAAATACCATTCTGACTGCCCAGTGAAAATGGATTAAAAGGGAACAAAGATGGAAGCCAGCAGAACAGGTAGAATGCTATTGTAAATAATCCAGGGGAGAGATAATTATGTCTTGCACCATGCTGGTAGCAGAGGGTGACATGCGATCAGATTCTGGATGTCTTTTAAGAGACTACTGATAGTATTTGCTTGTGTTTTCTGTGTGGCCTGAGAAAAATAAATAACTGGCCACTGATGTCCGAGTTTTTGGCTTGAGCTACTAGAAGACTTGTTGTTTACTCAAATATAGAAGAAGAGAGATTTGGAGGATAAAATCAAGATTTTGGAGGTGTTGAGATGCATTTAAGACATCCAAGTGACTATGTCCATTAGTCATTTTCATATAACATTGAGTTCAAGGAAAAGATAGGGAAGGAAATATGAGTTTCGGAGTCATCAGTATATAGATGGTTTTTAAAGCTGTTAGAATGAAAAGGGTGAGATTACTTAGGGAGTGAGTTTAGATGATGACATCATCCAAAGACTGCACCCTCGACCACTCCAGTGTTTGGGAGTTGGAAATAGGAGGATCATGCAAAGGAGCCCAAGAAAGCACAACCAGTGAGGTAGGAGGAGAATAAAGATAAAAATCAAGTAAACTAAGTCTATCAGGAAGGAGACAGTAATCAAATGCTGATAGGTGAAGTCCAGTGAAGCCTAGAATTCCACTGGGTTCAACAATTTAGGTGTCACTGGTGATCCTAAGAACAGTTTCAATGGAGAGGCAGGAAATCAGCAGATATAGATAGCTCTTAAAAATAGTTTTGCTATAAAGGAATGATAGGAAATGAGGACACATTAGTAAGTGGATGAGGGTTGAGAGTTTTTTATTAAATGGGCAATATAGCATGTTTATATGTTGTTAGAAAGGATGTAACAGAGAAAACTTGATAGTGTCAGAGAAAGAGGACATAATTATAGGATAAGTTGATGAATAGGCAAGAAAAGATGTATATGTTGACTAGTGGAGGGGTTGAATTTGGAAGCAGAGGTAGCTCATTGTAACAGAAGGAAAGGTCAGGCATGGCTACAAAGATAATAACTGACAATTCAGTGTACTTACTATGTACCAGGTTCTATTCTAAGCACTCTCCATGTTAATTGTTGCAGCAGCTCTCTGAGGTAGGTATTATCATATCTTCATTTTAGAGATAAGAAAACTGAGGCATAGCTATGTTAGGTAGCTAGTGTAAAAATACAGAAAACATAATGGCAGCAAGTAAGTAACTTGCTCAAGATCTCACAGCCAGTAAGTAATTTGCCCATGATCTTGTCAAGTAAATGACAGAGCCAGTTTTTGAATCTAAACCACTCTGGTTTTAGAATCAGAAGGGGGTGTGTGTGTGTGTGTGTGTGTTTTCTGTTTTTTTTTTTTCTTTGAGATGGAGTTTTACTCATGTTGCC
Organism: Piliocolobus tephrosceles; assembly: GCF_002776525.5. Lineage (NCBI taxonomy): Eukaryota > Metazoa > Chordata > Mammalia > Primates > Cercopithecidae > Piliocolobus > Piliocolobus tephrosceles. The sequence continues at coordinate 31,012,189 of NC_045434.1, forward strand.
CAGGCTGGAGTGCAATGGTGACCTCGGCTCACTGCAACCTCCACCTCCTAGGTTTAAGTGATTCTCCTGCCTCAGCCTCCTGAGTAGCTGGGATTTACAGGCATGTGCTACCACACCCTGCTAATTTTTGTATTTTTAGTAGAGATAGGGTTTTGCCATGTTGGCCAGGATGGTCTCGAACTCCTGACCTCAGGTGATCCACCCACTTTGGCCTCCCAAAGTGCTGGGATTACAGGTGTGAGCCACCGTGCCTGGCCATTAGAGACAGAACATTTTTAACCAGGTGGGCAGGCTGCCATTTCTATAAATATAGGTACCTTGCTAGAATAGTTTGTTTTTGTTTTTGTTTTTTTTTTTTGAGACAGAATCTTGCCCTGTCACCCATGCTGGAGCGCAGTGGCACGATCTAGGCTTACTGCAACCTCTGCCTCCCAGGTTCAAGCGATTCTCCTGCCTCAGCCTCTTGAATAGCTGGGATTACAGGTGTGGGCTTTTCTAAAAGCCACACCTGGCTAATTTTTTGTGTCTTTAGTAGAGATGGGGTATCACCATGTTGGCCGGGCTGGTCTTGAACTGCTGACCTCGTGATCTGCCTGCCTGGGCCTCCTGAAGTCCTGGGATTACAGGTGTGAGCCACTGCGCCTGGCCTAGATTAGTTTTTATAAGAGCATGTAGAAGTTCTAGTGAGTGAATGGATAAACTAGGAAAATTGATACCCTTGCCCAGGTAGTACTTGAAGCTTCTGGTCATGATTTTAAAGGGAGATTATGAGAATGGCAGTATGGTGGGTAAGAAAACAAAATCTTTTGATGACTAAATAAATAGCCAAATAGAGATCTCCACTCAGTTTCTAAAATGCAAGATTTATTACTTGCTTCAATGAAAATTTATGAGGCATCATCTTAGGCTCTTAGAGATACATAGAAAACAACGTAGGTTCTACCTTTGAGGTTTATAATCAATGTGGGTGGGAATGCATACTCATAAGAGATTATTTAACAAAGTAACTGAAACACTGAGACTGTTTTCACATTTCTTGACCACTTTTTTTCCTGTAAAACAAGTCACTTCATTCATTCATTCATTCATTCATTCAACTTTTAAATCTTAATCATCTATTCTTTCTTAGGGACTTTAACAGACACTGCTGATTTAAAGATGAGTAAACATAGTTTCTACCCTCAAGGTTTACCATGTTATAGAGGCATGTAGACCTTTAAACAGAAAATTGTGATATAATCAATAAATCCTTCTGAACGCATTGTAGACCCAATGGACATTTTTGAATGTATACAGAAATAAAATAATACAATAAAGCTTCTTGCGCCCACTGCCCAACTTCAATAAAGACAATATCTAACACATTTCTTTAAGCTGCGATCTCATTGGTTTTTTTTGGGGAGGGGGAGGGGAAGGTAATATTGGAGTAGGAAGAACATTGATTAACAGGAAACAAATTGGGAGGTAATTGCATGGGTTGATGATATTTTTACCAAACTCACAGACCCTGTCTACGGAGAGGAGGCTCCAAATGGGAAAAGACTTTTGAGGTAGAATTGACAGAGTTTCTCAGCTGAAATTCAGTGTACATTTTTTTCAGAAATAAAATATTTCTAATAATATTTTTATTAATGGACTTGAGGAAATTATTTAAAGGTCTGAGGGAAATGTTTTAAAAAACTAAGATAATTGATTCTTAGACCTTTAGAAAACTTGTTGCATCTTTTACAATTCAAATTTTTTTTTATTTGGGCCATTATAATTATGTCATGATATGAAAAGGGTAACATTTGCTTAAACTATAGAAGTTTAAACTACTATGTCTTTTGTACAAGGATGGTCAAATATTTTTAATTGTGCTCAGAATTTCTTTCTGAAACATTCGATTTAGAGATTTCCTAAGTCTCAGGAAAAATAGGTAGGCATTTACATACAGACTTTTTTTTGTGATTTATTGTAGGTAAAGCACCTGTCGTGTGGAGTCCTACACTTTGTGCTTTGTGGAAATATTTTTTAAAGTGAGGAGACAGTATATATACTCAGTGAAATTTTAAATGTGTTTGAAAATATTTTGAACTTACCCTTAAATAGCTAGATCATTCTATTAAACAAGCAAAACATGAATAAAGTCAGAATTCTTATAATTAAATACACTATCAGAAAGATGTAAAGGAAAAATATTTCAATACTAATTTGAAATCATTAGAAAAAATAAAAATAATATAGAAAAGAAAACTAAGAACAGACTGTATAAAAAGTTCAGTACTGGGGGTCTTTAAAACAGATTGGAGTTAAAGGTGTATTGAAGAAATAGCTACATGAAAAAAGCACGTGAGCTAAAGAAAGAAAGGTTGAGAGAGAGAGAAAAATCATTTGTGATGGGAGATCTTGTAAAACCAAAACTAAAAGTGGTAGCAATATTTCTTTTATATGTTGAATATATTCAGAATGGTAATGATTATGATTTAACTATTATTTAAATTATTTAAGGGATTAGAAAGAATAATATCTGGATAACTGCTTCAGGTTTTGAAATGCATGGAAAACTTGAAAAAGTTTAAAGACAAAGAAAAGGCAGTGCTCACTGTGAATACTTAGCCATAAGTCAACTTTTTTCAGGAAGAATATGCAAGAAGATTTTCTAACCAGAAAGACTAAGTGAACATTGGAGGAAAAAAATTGGGTATTGGATTATTACATCAAGTAAAATCACCTTCAAATCTGTCATTCTCTTTTATTGAATAAGATAAAATTGATACTTATTTAATAGGCATTTTAATTGTATTTTTCATGGATATTAATTACTTATCATCAGAGTGGGAAAATGTATTCAGAATTTGTATGCTTTTCATCTTCATAATGACCTTTAATCTATCCTTTTTCTTGAAACATTTCTTAATGTAGGTCGTATAACTTCTCCGTATCTAGTTCTTCTCATTATTGTGGGATGGAGAAATCTCCAACCTTTCTTGATGCCACCTCATCTTTTAATTTCGGTTGTAGTTCTTTCCTTTTCTGGAGAGAACTTTTTCAAATGGGTCATGCTGCTGGTGTCATATTCTCATATCTAATAGCCACCTACTTCCACTTCCTATCAAAATTTCTCTAATTCCATTGGTGACTTTTCAGTGGTCATATTCAATGACTTTTATCCCCCTCATCTCTTGCTTTTTCTGCTGTTTTTGTTAGAAATAACTCTTTCCCTTTGAAATTTTATCCCCCAGTAGACACCTTTAAAAGTAGAGTTCTTACATGCCTAAGTAGTTTCAAGAAAATCCTCTTTGAAAGCAAAGGAAATCCACTAGATGAGTCCATGGCTTTTTTTGATCCTATTAAATTCAGTGAGAATGTTTGCTTCTAAAAAAAGCATTCTTTTTGTTTAACTTTTGTAATTGAGATATTAATTTCATTTCATAATTATATTCATTCATTTACCAAAAATGTGTTAAATGCCTTTATATGCAGGGCACTGTTTCTAGGTGCTTAAGATATATAAGTAAAGAAGACAAAGATTCTTGCCCTTGTGGAGTTTCTATTCATGCATTAAAACCTAGCCAATTACTGTATGATTAATAGATATTTGATTTATGTGTGACTTTGAAAATAATTGTATTAGGTATCCATCTTGTTTCTAGGGTAGAGTTCAGCAGGTATCATAACTAGTTGCCTATTTTCAAGTTCCTGATAGCTACAGTTAATGTATTAAAGCAATGGCAATATGTAGTTACATTTTAATCAGAAATATTGAAAGCAGTGATTATTTTTATAAATTTCTGTTTTATTTGTTTGGATCTTCTCTGGTCATAGATATATACTAGCAGCATCTGGCTTAATATTTATTAGTGCCTGTCAAGTGATAGGGTGCTACATGCAGTATAATTGCTGTGCTGTTACTTGGGATAACCAGTAAAATAAGGCTGTTAAGCAGTGTTATGAGTGACCCAGTTCTTTTTAAATGTTAGTCTCTAAAGATAAATAGTGCTTCAATTGTTAAGAGAGGAGAAAAGACTTTTTCGTTGTGCCTGGCCAAACAAGTGGCTGAGGGTCAGCTAGAAACTGAATCACTTGAGTTGGATTATATTATGATAAAGTATTCATTGGGGACTGTTGACTATTAATCTTAAGGAGTATGTGTATGTATGTGTGTATGCATGTGTAGGAAGAGATACTGAAACTTTAAAATATTATAGTTAAATCATTATATTATTATATATCATTATATAAAATACTACAGTTAAATTGTTATACAAAGCAATCTGGGCCAACTGAATATTTAATCAAGCTGCTTGTTATTTTCATTTTGCCTGCAATATTGGAAATATGTTGTAGTAGGTCCAGTGAATGTTAGGATGCTATTGCAGAGGTTTAGGGAGGATAAAGTTGGTTGCAGTTGAGATAGAAGTGCATGAACTTTGTAGAGATTGAGAAAATAAGATATATTAGACTTGGTGATTGATTAGTAATAGATGATGGGGCAAAAATACCTCCTGGGTTTCCAGTTAGGACGGATTGTGGTAACAGTTTCTGAGGTGGAATACCCTGGAAAATGACCAGATTTGGGGAGAAGAAACTGAGTTCAGACTTGGGCATACTGATTTTGAGGTGCCTTTGAGCTTCTGGAACTTGGGATACATGTTTATAGGTGATAATGCCTACAGACAAGAAAATGAAAGAAAAGGGCAAGAGTAAAGAGAGAGAACTTTAAGCACTTAAGAGGTTAACAGAGGAGAAGCAATCAACAGTGGAGTTTGTGAAGGTGGATAAAGAGGTAGTGCTTTGTCACTGAAGCCAAGGGAAACAGATTGGTCAACAGTGAAAGAACTGAAAATATGTCTTGAATCCAGTGGAGCATGGAGAGAAGTCATAGATCATTTAAGTGAAAACTTTTCAAGGAGAGATGCAGAAGCCATGTTGAACTGAATTGAGGAAGGAGTTGGAGGGGAAGAAATAGAGATAGTACTTCTATACCAATTCTTGAAATTTATTGCACAGGGTAAGAGTATGATGGAGAATTACACATGCCATTGAAGAAATGATTTTTTTCAATGTTCTTAATTTTTAAATTTTGAGACAGGGTCTCACTCCGATGCCCTGGCTGGTGTGATCTTAGCTCATTTGGTCTCAACCTCTGAGGCTCATTTGATTCTGCCACCTCAGCCTCCCAAGTAGCTGGAACTACAGGCACATGCCACCGTGTCCAGCTAAGTTTTGTGTGTGTGTGTGTGTGTGTGTGTGTGTTTTTGTAGAGATGGGGTTTCACCATGTTGCCCAGTCTGGAACTGGTCTGGAACTGGTCTGAACTCCTGGGCTCAAACTCCTGCCTGCTTCAGCCTCCCAAAGTGCTGGGATTATGAATGTGAGCCACTGTGCCCAGCCAAGAAAGGATTCTTTGACATGGAGTTTTAATTAATTAAATTTATTGGAGTTTTAATAGCTGTAGAGACACAGTGATGTCTTGTTGATCTCTATATAACATGTAACATATACTATATTTAACTACTTTGGATTTCCCTTACATGATGTTATAAATTATTGGACTCATAATTCAAAGTATTTTGCATTTAATTTTAGTGGGAATGAACTTTGCTTTTTGTACATCATTGCTTTTAATTAACCCAATTTTCTATACTAATACCCTTAACCCATATGTTTTTCCTATTCAAAAGTATAATCAGAGCCAAACATTAAATTACAAAAAGATCCTTTTATTACTAATCCTGGCTCTCTTGTGGTATAATATTCTTTGTCAAGTAGTTTATTCAGGTGGAAGTCTTCTGAAGAATAATTAATACTCTTCCTCTACTTGACATATTTTGTGAAACATAATTATCTATAGTGTTTTTCCAAATTAACTGAAATTATGTTTTAATTTAAAGCCATGAGAGAAGTTTAAAGAATTGAAATGACTATTTGTGTTTAATGATTATAAAAGAATTTAAAATCATTATAAATATTTCAGATAGCATAGGAAAATAAAAGGGCTATTTTCCCTCTTAATTCTATTACACAGATATTTTGGAGTATGTTCTTCCATATTATTTTTCTAGGCATGTCTAAAAGCAGGTTTCAAAATAGTGGGTATGTAGGTGTATTTAAACTAACACCTATTTACTAATTTGAAACTTGCTTTTGTCACTTGGCACCATAACTGTTATTTTAAGGTGTTAAATCATATCAGCTCTACCTGTCTCTAGTTTATTTTTGCTTCAAGCCCATCAGTATTATCAGCTTAGTTTCTCTAACCCAACAATACCAAAGCTTAGCTAGAAAAGGCTAAAATAAACCATTAAATCTGATGGTTTACTAACATTATTAATGGGATGAGTTTACTTGAACTTGTTTCAGTTGTGGAAGTTTTAGTTGTTTTCTGAGATAGCCCAATTATGACAGTATGGGGAAAGCAAGGAATATATTTTCAGTGGAAGGTATGCAATACTGGGGTTTGAGCTAGAGGTGGAACAGTGTATATAATCTAGTGAAGTAGCTGGGAGGCCACTTTTAGAAAATAGACATGTGGCTTTTATGACTTTTGAGGCTTAAAACTTGAAACCAGAGCCTGGGGTGTTAGATCAAACCAGAGTACATTTTCAAGGTTTGGAGTCCCAGTGGTTGCACCAGAGTCAGCTCTAAGAGATAAAAAGTGAGCAGCAAATAAAAGTAAAGTCTGAGCAAAAAGGCATAGAATATAGTTCCATATTCAAGCTAGGCACCCGGAAAAAGATGATAAATGAAATTACATTCACAATATTGATATATGCAATTCAGTTTCTTGGTCAGATGTGCATAGTAGCATATTTACTATGTTGTGATCATTGATTTTAGGAGGAGAGATCTTTCCCTTTGTTCTGACGCCGCACAACTTTGGGATCTGGTAAAGCCTGATAAATATATGTTGCTTTCCCAGCAAGTTGGAGTTGCTGTGTAGGTTCTGGTGATTGTAGGAAAGGGCTAGGTCCTTCCTTTAGTGAGCACTTGCTGTTGTAACAAGTCAGGGAGACAAATCAGACATGTAAACAATAATGAACTCTTCTTACTAGAAAACCTATCTTAGGTCGTTTTAACTTGGAAGTTCATTGATATCTAAGTTTATCCTGGAACAAAGAATTCCAAGTTAGGTCATCAAGAGATAGGGCTTCCTGGAGGACCTTGGAGTCAGGATGTGGCCGCCACATAAAACTTGACTGTAATATGTATGCCTTATGTCTCCTATACTGTGGAGCCTGTCCTTGGCACTTGGCCCAGCTCAGCTTGGCTTCAGAGAAGTGGGTATAGTCAAGGTGTGATTGGCCTATGATCCATTTTCAACATCATTTCCTGAACCCTATTCCCTGCCACACATCATTGTCCAGCTTGCTGTACATTCATTTCAGGGGATTCAGATGGTTCATTTTATGCCTTGAAATGTTGCCTAGCAATATATAACTAAAACGTTCATTATTATGAGTAAGCATATTTACTATAGTAGCATAGTAATTTTTAAAAGTAAATGAGAGGAAGAAAAAGCTTTTCCTGGAGGTAGAATTATCTGGTTCACCAATAAAGAAGATGAGATCAAGAAAAAAAGTTGAAGACATAACTGAACTTAAGCAGTACTATTGTTTAATGCCCCACCACAAACAATTTTCTCTTGAGCCAAGCTTACACTTTTATATAAACTAGGAAACTTTTCATAGCAACAGCAGTTCAGGAGTTGTAAAGGGAGTGTGAATGGATTATTTTCTTGTCTTCTCAGGCACAATAACCTTGGTGTACGACCAAAAGGGCTATCTACTCTGGTGAAGAGTGGTGTCCCCGAAGCATTGAGGGCAGAGGTATGGCAGTTATTGGCAGGCTGCCATGACAACCAGGCAATGCTGGATAGATACCGAATTCTTATCACAAAGGTAGGAAGTTATTTTCATATTATTTTCATTGGATGACCTATTAAATAAATCCTAGTTTTCATAGCTCCCATAAGCCATAAATGCTTTGAACTTCTTCATGAATATGTTGAGGTTGTGAAGTCAATACTTCTACCTTTTGTTCTGAATACTTGTGGTGGTAAACAATGCACTTAGTCATCTATGAACACTGTATGCCTTGGTTTTCATATTTTCATTCAAGTGATTTTATAATAGCTGTTTACCAAATTGGAATATATTTATATTTCAAGTGTTTTCTAACTTCTCAACCTTTTTAAATTCTATGAGATTTATATAGTTATAATCATACATAGTTACTCTAGTATAGTTTTATAATAACATTAAAATGAAATAAAAAATTCTTCTGTGCTTATGTCACCTAACAGTTAAATGATGTAGATACTTGCCCTTTTTCTGTCAGGGGCCCTTGGTTCCACTGTAAATTCCTTTGCTTATGTCTAAATACCTGGTTTTAGAGCGTAAGTAAAGGTAAGTGTTGGCCTTAATCCTAGACTCACCACCCTAGGTCTCACTACCTAATTACTTAGTCTACTCTAAATACTGGATTTTTAAATAATAGTAAAATTTTATTTTTTTAATTTTAAAGAACCTCTCTTCATAAATGAGATTTTTACAATCAAGACTTTGTTCCTCAGACTATATGAACTTTTAGAACTTTTTATCTGCTATAATTTCTTTTTACTTTTCTTTCCTCTTTGCCTCCTTTCCTTCCATAAATATTTTCTGAGTGCTTAGTATAATGATCACTGCTGAATTCAGTTTTTTTTTTTAAACTTTAACCTCTTTTTTTTTTTTTTTAAGATTGATGGCCTCTACATTGGAATATGCAGGATGATCCATTGGTGTGTGGGAAAAAATGTCCAAAGTTCCATTTGTATATTTTTAAAAATAATTACACCAAAGGATACTAAGCTGTACTAATATTTGGTGTGCCATAGTACTGAGGGTTTATGAGGTCCTTGAATCCAGTGGCCAGTGGTCCCACATGGTTCAGGAGTGATCTTAGGGAAGAATGGAACTTGCACACTTTGGAGGAATCATTGTGGGGCTCACACTCGTATATTAACCTCCAAAATATTACAGTTTTCTTGCATTTTGCATATGTTAGATTAAATGGATTTACAGGTTATCTAGGTGTAACTTAATCCTCATAAAATGTGTGATCGGCTTAAAAAGATTGCTATCACAGGATGCTGCATGTCAATTTTTTTTTAAAATTTAATATGTTCCTTCAGTGAAGAATTAATGTTATGATAATGAATGACAAAGCAACTACTTTTGGAAACAAACTCAGGTTACAGAGATGGACATTTTGAAACATATGGCAATTTAAACACCTCTGTGATTTTTTTCTTTGAAAAAACATGCATCACTATAAAAACTTTTACATCTTCACACTTAACCTGGAATCAGAAATTTTAAATATGTTTAAAACTTATACAAGTAGTTGCAGAGAATTTGGAACTGATAGTTAAAAGCATATAAACACAACACCTTCTGATTTATTCATATAAGTATCTAGAAGCTGGTGTGGTGGCATATGCCTGGAGTCTCAGCTGTTGAGAGGCTGAAGTGGGAGGACTGCCTGAAGCTAGGAACTTGCACCTGTGACTAGCCACTACACTCTGGCTCGGGCAATATAGCAAGACCCTGTCTCTTAAAAAAAGAAAGAAAGAAAGAAAGAAAACCTAGAGAAAGCAGATATTTCCTAGTCAAATTTCAACAAAATGATTGGTGAGTGGGACTGAAAAAATGATATATGTCTACTTGGGTCTGTGGATCTTTGCAAGTCTTTTTTGGATATGATAACAGAACCATGAATCAAAAAACTGATGTGGAAACAAGTTTTCATTGTTGTTTTGTAAACTGCTATAACAAACATATTAAAAATAGTGACCCATATTTTATGATTATTGTTATATAAAATGTTTAGAATAGGCAAACCTATAGAGACAGAAAGTAGACTAATAGTTGCCAGGGGTTGGAGGAAAAGGGAATTGGCAGTCACTGCTAACAGATATATGGGGTTTGTTTTTAGATGATGGAAATATTCTGAAATTAGACAGTGGTGACAGTTGCTCAAGATTCTGAATATACTAAAAACCACTGAATTGTACACTTCTAAATGGTGAATTTTATGTTATGTTTAACACAATAGAAAAATTTCACACACAAAAATAATGATCCATATTCAATATTGAATAGTATTTTATAGCATTTTAATTATCTTTTTTATATCCTATCATCTAAATTTCTGTGCTTTATAATATCTATATTAGTATAGTAGCACTTGTACATGATAAATATATGTATGTTAGATATTTATGCCTAGAAGTTTTTATCGATGGAGTATCTGATTGAAATTTTCAGAGATCATAACTCTGGGCATCAGATTACTTTTTCAAGTAAATAATAAACTACATTGTATACTTTTATTGGCTGCCATGGGGTAAGAGGTAACTGCCATTCCCCCTTTTTTCACTAAGAGGCTTTCATAATTCATACCTTTAAAAATTTCAAGGGAAAAATGTAAAGAATACCATCCCATGATATTATTTATGAATTCTTGATGAACAGTGTATGTTCATATAGTGAGAAAATTTTTATCATTTATACCAAACACCATGGTAGTTTCAATTATAAAACTTGCAAAAAAAACTTTAAGATCAAGAGATAGGGCTCGGCTCAGTGGCTCATGCCTGTAATTCCAACAGTTTGAAAGGTCGAGGTGGGAGGATGGCTTGAGCCCACGATTTCAAGACCAGCCTGGGCTACATAGTGAGACCCTGTCTCTAAAAAAAAAAAAAAAAAAAAAAAAATGCTGGGCGTGGTTGCACAAACCTGTAGTCCCAGCTGTTTGAGAGGCTGAGATGGGAGGATTGCTTGAGCCCGGGAGATTGAGGCTGCAGTGAGCTGTGATTGTACCATCAGACTTCAGTTCAGCTGGGGTGACAGAGTGAGACCCAGTCTCAAACCACAAAAAACAGAATGGCAAAAATCATTTTCATTGAATAAAATATATGGAAGATACTTGGAGGCTGATAAAATACATTTTTTAGACTTCTTCCCTCTGGAGTTCTAGCTGTGATTTATTTTCTGCCAGTGAAGATTGCAGGGAGGCAAAAGCCATATTTTCTCTGGCAGTGTGGTTGGCAGATACCCTGGCTTCACCAATTGTGAGGTTTTTGCATCTGCCTCTGAGCATTTCATTCTCAATCACTTGCCTTCACTCTGGGGTTCTTGTTTCCTGTGGTTTCCTTTCCTGAGTGGCCACAGCAACCTCCTGATTCTCTGGACAATAGCTGTGGTGACACACCTAAAGAGCTGGAAGGGCAAAAGACTGCTACAGCAGGATCTTCAGGCTTTTGCCCTTCAGCTCTTTCAGGAATGAAGGACCTTCATTCCTGCATTACATCATTTTTGAAGTAGTTTACCTGATTAAACCCTGTCTGATAGACTTGGCATATATTTGTCTTCTTGTTTTCACAAGATGGCTTTTCTACATCCGGCATTACATTTAGAAAAGAAGAAAAGAAAAACAAAGTCAATTCAAGGTGGCCAGATTTGAGGCTAAGAGCCCAGTCCTCCAGACTGCCAACTTTGTTCAAGACTTCTGACATCAGCCACAATTTGTGGGTTCTTAGTGCCACCCTAACTTCAGACCAACTAGCTTCAAACTTGTAGATCCTCACAGACTTCCTCAGGTTTGATAACTTGCAAGAATAACCTACAGAACTCAGTAAAGTGCTATACTTACAATTGTAGTTTAGTGGGGTTTTTTTCTTTTTTTCTTTTTGCAAAAATATACAAATCTGAACCAGCCAAAGGAAGAGATGTATAGGGCAGAATGTGGGACTAGGAGAATTCCAAATGTGAAGCTTCCATTATTCTCAAGGATATGTTACCCTCCTGGCATCATCCTCAAGGGCTCAGTACCTGCCTAGCATCAATATGTAGCAATATGCATTTGGAGTATTGCCAATCAGGAAGCTCACCTAGTTTTGGTGTCCAGAGTTTTTATTGGAGTTTTATTACATAGACATGATTGATTGGATCATCACCTACCTGGTAGAACTCAATCTCTAGGCTTCCCTTCTTTCCTCCCCGGAGGAAAAGAAGGTAGGGACACAGCCAAACCATAACATTGGGGCTGTTGCATGGCTCAAAGCCCCAATGCTCTAATCCCATGGTTGGTCTTTGTGGCTTGGGTAGCCTACATCATAAGTCTTCTTCTTAGTGTAAACTATCTGGGGGCTTACCATGAATCATCTGATTAACATAAACTATCAGATGTGGTTAGAGGGGCCTACCACAAATAACAATCCTGTTATTCAGGAAATTTCAAGGGTTTAAAGGTTACCGTCCACGAGCTGGAAAAAAGGGTAGACCTCTCCTTGGCATTTCTGAACCAAGTCTATCACCCTTTTAAAGAATTTTTCTTAAACACCAAACAACAATTCCATCTGTATATTCTTGACCAGAATTCTGTTACATGGCTACTATCTTCATGGAAAACTAGAAATGTTTTTTTTAAAAAAGATAGACACATTGATTCACCCCTGCACCCCCTCCAAATCTAGGCTTTTTGTAAAGAGGAAAGAGAAAATAGGTATTGAGTAGAGAACTACCTTTCTGTTCCCCAATTGCCTCTTAATAGTGGCACTAGTTGAGATCTATTATGGAATAAATTATTCTAAAAATATATGTAAATTTGGTTTATTTTAGATATTTACACTATATATAGTGTAAATATTTACTAATTGTCACTTGAGATTGACTGTCAATGTATAATTCAGGTAGTATAATAAATATTTTCACATTCAGTTTATAAATCTATGACAGCTTAAAGTTTTTAATGTTATTTCTATTGTTAATACAGTTATCAAAAACATTTTCATACAAACATTATAGAAATATGTGACTCTAATCATGTGTTTATTCAAATCATAAACAGGGTCAAATCATAAGACTTCTTTGACATAAAGTACAGTGGTATATTTAATTTTATTGTCTTCCTTGCATTTATAGTAAGATGAATAATGTCATTTTTTCTAAAAATGATTTTTTCCTTTTACTGTCCTTGGGGTAGCAATGAGATAACAAGTGCCTGTAGCCAAGAGTGTATGTAGGTACCTTGGTGGTGAATACATCTGAGCTTACTAGTCACTAAGTGCAAAGGGCATGAACACCCAGAGGATTTTCTGTAAGAAGTGCCTGCATATTTGACACTTGTTGGTCATGGTTCAGCAGCTGTTTGTCCTTCTTTTGGTCCAGTTAATTTTTCCTGTCTTATTAAGGGAATGGCAAGATTTCAAGGTTAGTTAATGAAATGGTTCAGCTTGAACAAACAGTTGCTTTATAAAAACCCTACCAGAGGCCTCAGATTACACAGGGAAGAAGGAATATAAAGTATTTTGTATTTGTCTGTTCTCACACTGCTATAAGGACCTACCTGAGACTGGGCAATTTATAAAGGAAACAGGTTTAATTGACTCACAGTTTCACAGGGCTGGGAGGCCTCAGCAAACTTACAGTCATGGCAGAAAGGGAAGCTAACACATCCTTTTCATGGTGGCAGGAAAGAGAAGAATGAGCAGGGGAAATGCCAGATGCTTATAAAACCATCAGATTTTGTGAGAACTCACTCACTATCAGGAGAACACCATGGGGTAAACCACCCCTGTGATTCAATTATCTCCACCTGGTCCCTCCTACGACACATGAGGATTATGGGAAGTACAATTCAAATGAGATTTGGGTAGGGAAACAGCCAAACCATATCATATTTACAGAAAACTTAAGGTTTGGCTTCCATGAAAAAGTAGTCTACCATTTAATTCTATAGTAGAAGTGCACATTCTGAAGCATTCTTTCAGGAGTGGCAAACATACAACCAGCAGGCTAGGTAGAGCCTACAAATATGCTTTGTATAGCTATCAATACATCAAAGAATGGTATACACTTATGGATGAAATTTGTACTTTCTTTTTGCTATGAGCGTATTACTCTATTACTTCCTATCTATCTTTTATTCATTTTAATACCTGTTTGGGCCTCAAATATATTCAATTTTGTGACTCTATTATTATACTATGTCAGCAGCCATTGCTTGCTTCAGAGGAGGGGGCTATCACAGTGTACTTGCAATTGATTAATGTCTACTTCCCCAGCAGACTTTAAAATCCAGAGGAGCAAAGACCACAACTGCATTACTGTTTATGAGATATCCTATGCCTGGCATAGGGCCTGCCTGACACATTCTAGATGATAAATAAAATTTTTGTCCCTCCTAAGGGGAGCATAAGGTCATAGTTGACTTATTTGTATAGTTATTTATTCTTTTGTTCTTTTCCATGAACTATAGCCTTATGTTGTGTTAGGTCCTGGATAAAGCTTTTAAGTATGAAGCAATGTCTTTTTTGCAGGAAACCTATTCATCTCGTTGGGGAGAGCTATAAGCAGTGGGTCAATTTGAACAGCGGTTCCCGGTGAACTAACCTCTTCTGTTTTTGCCAGGAAGGAGGTGGCAGCCCTTAAGAATTAGTACCCTAGAGAATTTTGCAGTGTTAGTGGGTCATGTAGATTGAGTCACCTTGAATCATGGTAGGTCAATGATTGGCCTCCCATGGTAGGATAGACAATAATACTGAACATAGAATAGGGCCGGGATTACAGTGTGGAATAATTACACTTTATATGGTCTTGTTGGTTTTATAATCTACAGAAAATAAAGTTCTTCATATCATTTTGACTGGTAGGAAATGACTGTAGGGACCAAAGTTTAAAAAAGGGTGAAAAATCTCTGGATGAGATTCAAGTGAAAATGAAGCAGATTAGGAGCTGTAGACCAACTGATAACCTCAATCTGGAACCAAGGACCAAGCAGGACCAGTCAGAAGAGCTGTTATATGTAAATCCATGGAGAATTATGTTGAGTCACTCTCCACTTCAGAAGGAACTTTCAGGCACACCTTGCCTTGGTAACAGTGGTAGCTTCGCTTTAGGAGGAGATTTTGGTGCTCACTATGCAGGAAGACCCTGGGTTTGAATCTCAAATTCTGCTACTTACTGGTTTGTGACCTTGGGCAAGCTCCTTAGCTATCTTCAGTCTCAATTCCTTCTTTTGTAAAATAGGCATAATCATATGTGTCTTACAGGATTGTTGTGAGAATTTAATAAGATAATTCATATAAAGCACTCAGTTGCATGCCTAATACATAAGCACTCACCAGTGATAGGGAATGAGGAAAATTATAAAGCAATATATGCCTAAAGGAAGTTTGAAGTAAGCTTTCAGAAATAACATCATCAGAAAGTACTATAGGAAATATGGAGATTACTGTGGGCTCTTGAGATCTGTGCAGGTTTCAGGACATTCATCTGAGAAACGGGGAGAGAGAAAACAGGAAGTGTGTAGCGCCCTGTTATCTACTTGTACCACTAATTCATTATTTATCAAACAGTATCTCTTCTGTATCAGGCTATGCTAAGCACTAGACATATAAAGAAGAATAACACCTATACCCTATCCTTGAGGAGTTTACAGCCCAGTGGGGGAAGATAGTCAAAAAGGCAAAGAAGCAGCGATAATATGTTTAAGCACTGTGACACAGGTATGAGCAAAGTGACAAGTGAGGACAGAGACTGGATATAGCCATTTCTGCCTAAGAGCAGAGAATGGGAGTATGTGTTTAGGCTGAGGCAGTGCCATGCATAAAGACACAGAGTTGTGCAAGGTCCCACCATGGTCAGGGAGTGAGAAGTTCCGTGTGACCCATGGGGGTACTCTAGACTCGACCGTCTAAGTGAGCAAAGACGGTATCTGGGTTTTGCTCACTGCTCTAACTTTAGTACTCAACGCTAGGACTGCCCTTCAGTAGATGCTAGATAAACGCTTCCTGAAAGATTTAATGGGGTATGTGGGAGACATTATGTCTAGTGCTTTCATATATCCTTTCCATATAAGCCTCACAACTTCTGTGATGTGATTCCCATTTTTACCATGAAGAAAGCTGTCACATAGTTAACTAAATAGTAGAATCCGTAAAGTCGAAAACCCAAAACTAGAATGAAAGGGACAGCTCATCCCTACTTTTGGTCTTGTAAAGATCCTTTAGAAGGAAAAACTCTTTATATTTTTCTGACCATCAATTATTAAGAGTAATAAAGAAGGCCAGGCGCAGTAGCTCACGCCTGTAATCCCAGCACTTTGGGAGGCTGAGACGGGTGGATCATGGGGTCAGGAGATGAAGACCATTCTGGCTAACACGGTGAAACCCCGTCTCTACTAAAATTACAAAAAATTAGTCGGGTAGTGGCGGGCGCCTGTAGTCCTCGCTACTCGGGAGGCTGAGGCAGAAGAATGGCATAAACCCGGGAGGCGGAGCTTACAGTGAGCCCAGATCGCGCCAATGCAGGGAGACTGTCTCAAAAAAAAAAAAAAAAAGAAAGTCATAGGCTGGGCGCGGTGACTCAAGCCTGTAATCCCAGCACTTTGGGAGGCCGAGACAGGCGGATCACAAGGTCAGGAGATCGAGACCATCCTGGCTAATACGGTGAAACCCCGTCTCTACTAAAAAATACAAAAAACTAGCCGGGCGAGGTGGCGGGCGCCTGTAGTCCCAGCTACTCGGGAGGCTGTGGCAGGAGAATGGCCTAAACCCGGGAGGCAGAGCTTGCAGTGAGCTGAGATGCGGCCACTGCACTCCAGCCTGGGCGACAGAGCGAGACTCTGTTTCAAAGTAAATAAATAAATAAGTAAATAAATAAATAAATAAATAAATAAATAAATAAATAAAAGCTTAAAAAAAGTCATGAAGAAAAGGTTGAAGAAATAAAAACGCTATGGCATTTCTATATACTGTTCATTGTATGGAAATGAAAATTTATAATTTAAAAACTATTCTGTTTCTATTAGGAAACAGGTATAAACCTTACAAGTCAGTGAGTAAGAAACAGTTCTAAAGCACCTAACTTCAAGTCATCTCTTTTAAAATGAGTTTTGAGCCTTCAACCATTGTCTCTTGTTATATGAGTCCTGCCACTGAGGCATAGGGTACTACTGATGCAGATGAATCACTGGAAGACTTTTACCACATATTTCTGAAATCCTCTGTCCTTTATTGTTTATCATTGAGATGTTTTTATTATTCCTATTAAGCTGCATTTTTCATAACCTTTGAGGTGATCTGAAAGGACAATAGAACATGACCTTGTTCCTGTGTAGAAACAAGCAAACAGAATTTAGAGCTTCTGAAATGAGTGTTTCTTAATTGTTGGCTTGAGGACCCACTAAGCAATGATCACATTTTCACATATTCATAGTCATTTGAAATGGGGATTGTGTATGTTTTAGGGCAACTCAAATTTTATGTAGCATAACAGAACTGTGTGTGTACTTTCAGTAATTATATGACATATATGGTATAGTTTACCTATCACATCTGCTGGTTTATATAACATAGCAAATATTAGATTGTAGTTGTGTGCTCTCTTTTAAAAATGATCTTTATGTAACATTTGTACCACATACTTTGTTAAAATCAAAATAAGCTTTTAATTGATAAGCTTTTAGAAATAATAACGCCATGAGCTGTTTCTCTCTACCACTTGAATTCGTTTTTCTCCCAAATGAATCTTCTCTTTCAAAAGTGTGTTTATATATGAGAGTGTGTGTGTGTGTGTGTGTGTGTACCATTTCTTTTTTTTCTTTCTTTTTTTTTTAAGAGACAGGATCTCACCTTGTTGCTCAAGCTGGAGTGGTGGCTCTTCACAGGTGTGATCATAGCGCACTGCAGCTTATTCTTTTAAAAATATTTAAGTGCTAGAGGTTGATAGACCTGGATTTAAGATTCACCTCTCCCATACATTAATTTGTGATCTTGGAACATTATCCCAACTTTTTAAGCCTTAGTTTCATCATTTTTAAAGCAGGCTTAATAGTAGTATCTACTGGGATTTTTGTGTAAATTACATAAAATGATGAAGTACTTGGCGTATAGTAGTACTCGGCGTATGGTAAGTACTCATGATTAGTTTCTGCTGTCTTTATCAATATGATATTACATCATGAACAACAGTAATAGTAATGTTAATACTAATAGTGGATATTGGTGTCAGGGTATGTTTCTAATTTAATACTTGTGTTAGATAACTTCCAGTTACACAGTTTTTATAAGAGCACATGATGTGTATAACAGCTGGTTAAACTGAAATACGAAGTGTCAGGTTTGTATTTTTCTGGTTTGGGGTTTTTTTTCTGGTTGGTAAATATCATGGAGTATTTGCATTCTAAAATTTGACTTTGTATTGGCTATATGAATTATTTTAGTGATTATGCAAATTCACCTATATAGTAAAGTCAAATGATATTCTCTAAAAATCACTCCTAAATAGTGTGTGATGTAATCAAGACTGGAAGGCAGGTATTAATCTCATTCACTTATTCACTAACTCTTGATTGATGAACTTTTATGGGGTAGGCTCTCTATTGTTTCTAGGATTATGTAGATAAAAATATTTCACACCCTTGAGGAATCCAGCTAGGAAAACCAGGCTTATGCACTGATAGATACTTTTTTTATGATACAAGTTATAATAACTCTCTTAATCAAATATGTAGAATGCAGAAGAGATAGTGACAGCTCTGCTTGAGTGAGCCAGTGAAGACTTCACAGAGGAGAGAATATCTGAGGTGGGACTTGAAGAATATTTCTAAGCAAGATAGAAGAGGACATGTACTATAGGGAGTGGCTTATGTAGTTTTTCAGCTTCCATTTAATGAGTTAGCTTGGATAGGTTATCCAGGAAGCCTTTGAGAGTTTAATCAATGTGTTCCTTCCTTCGCCTACTCTCATCCTAGTTGGCTGGCGTCATCTATTTATGCATCAATGCATGTCTTCTTGTTAAATAGAAACTTAATATAAGTTTATTCTTGTTAGAACAAATACATATCATGATAAGCCTTGGGAAATATGTCATGTCAAAATGATATCACAAAATAATATTTAATTGGTGATCTAAGGTTGATGTAATAAGATTTTAACCTATTAAAGCATCTATTCAGTTAATGTTTAAGTACCTATTGTGTGCCAGGTACTGTGCTAGGATGATAATACATATTAATTTTTAAAATTAATTAACTGAAAAAATATTGATTGACTAAAGTAAAACAATATAACCTTGCAAAGAAGCAGCACTGTTTTATAAACTCCAGAGAGCAAAAAGGGCAATAGTTACAAATATTAATTTGGTAGTTGCTGTCAAAAATTCTTTTTGAAATAATAAAAAAAACTGCAAGAGTGGCTCATTTTAAGATTCTGAATATTCTCTGCTTTGTTGATCATTATATGGACAGATAAATTTTCCCTGCTTTTATTCACATCTGATTACTGGTACTGCTCAGAGTAAAGCCTGTCTTCTTTCTGTTCTCCAGTGTATTATTGTAGCAGATGGCTTTTAATAAAACATTTAACTAACGAAGAATTTTTACTCTGTGTTGGTGGAATGTATTATAATGATAATATTGCAAATTCTCAAGAGGGGGTGTTTAATTTGATATTTTTCGTTTGATTGAATAACCTTTAGTGAATATTTAATTGAAAAGTCAAATTATGGTATCTGTTACATCGTTTTTTATTTGATAAGTTTCAAAACTAAATTAAACCCTGTAGGTCATGTAGCCAAGTAAATATTTGCTTTTTCTTTACATGGTTTACTTTTTAAAAATTAAGGCAGTTTATTAGTCAGATGACAATACTAGATTTCATTGAGAGTCAGAGCATTGCTTAATTATATGGCTGCTGTGTTCTCTGTCATCACCTTGTCTAGGTGTAGGCATTGAGCTTTTTGATAGAATGAGGTTATTCCAGCTGTGTCTGTACCATTGGTATTTATAAAAACCACAGGCTGTTGTATAAAAACCACATTATTGATATAAATATAAAATTTACAAAGAACTCATCAGAAATTTATAGTTACTAAAAATTTACTAACCAAAACAATGAGACAGGCAAGGAGAATAAAGAGTACTCGTTGTGTTGTAATGTAAATGCCTTGAATATGTAGGTACTGGAAGGTCTTTATTAAAATAAACTAAGAAGTGGCTGGGTGCAGTGGCACACACCTATAATTCCAGCACTTTGGGAGGCTGAGGCGGGCTGATTGCTTGAGCCTAGGAGTTTGAGACCAGCCTGGGCCACATGGTAAAACCCTGTCTCTACAAAAAAAATACAAAAATTAGCTGGGCGTGGCAGCACATGCTTGTAATCCCAGCTCCTTGGGAGGCTGGGGCGGGAGGATCACATGAGCCTGGGAGACAGATGTTGCAGTGAGCCAAGATCATGCCACTGCACTCCAGCCTGGGTGACAGAGCGAGACCCTATGTCAAAAAAAAAAAAAAAAAGAAAAGAAAAGAAAAGAAAAAGAAACTAAGAATTAATGAAAGAGATTCTTTAAGAAAATTTACAATTTATTTTCTCTTTTCTTGCATAATTATACGTTTGCTTGTGGTTTTTTTTTTACAGAATGATTTAAATCAAATTTTCATGATCCTCATCCTTTGAGATCTTTCATTTACTGTCTGTCTATAGTGATATCTACATGTATACAAACTATAATTATATGTGAATTTGAGAACAGTTTTTTTCTCAACTCTCCAACACTGTGTAAAAATTTTAAAATATACTCTTAAGTATTTTCATGTACTTAAATGATATATTCTATGTTTTTGTTATCCTTCAAATGTGTTTAATAGTTTTCAGGTAAATTAAGGAAGATATAACTTTTTAATGTTACCCCATTTTCGTATTATGGAATTAGAGTAGGATTATACCGTTTTGAAGAAAGAAGTTAGAGGTTATTGTTGAGCGTAGATCATTTTATGGCTTACATGGTTTACTTTTTTTTTATTATTATTATACTTTAAGTTCTAGGGTACATGTGCATAACGTGCAGGTTTGTTACATATGTATACTTGTGCCATGTTGGTGTGCTGCACCCATCAACTCGTCAGCACCCATCAACTCGTCACGTACATCAGGTATAACTCCCAGTGCAATCCGTCCCCCCTCCGCCCTCCCCATGATAGGCACTGGTATGTGATGTTCCCCTTCCCGAGTCCAAGTGATCTCATTGTTCAGTTCCCACCTATAAGTGAGAACATGCGGTGTTTGGTTTTCTGTTCTTGCGATAGTTTGCTGAGAATGATGGTTTCCAGCTACATCCACGTCCCTACAAGGGACACGAACTCATCCTTTTTTATGGCTGCATAGTATTCCATGGTTTATATATGCCACATTTTCTTAATCCAGTCTGTCACAGATGGACATTTGGGTTGATTCCAAGTCTTTGCTATTGTGAATAGTGCCGCAATAAACATATGTGTGCATGTGTCTTTATAGCAGCATGATTTATAATCCTTTGGGTATATACCCAGTAATGGGATGGCTGGGTCATATGGTACTTCTAGTTCTAGATCCTTGAGGAATCGCCATACTGTCTTCCACAATGGTTGAACTAGTTTACAGTCCCACCAACAGTGTAAAAGTGTTCCTATTTCTCCACATCCTCTCCAACACCTGTTGTTTCCTGACTTTTTAATGATTGCCATTCTAACTGGTGTGAGATGGTATCTCATTGTGGTTTTGATTTGCATTTCTCTGATGGCGAGTGATGACGAGCATTTTTTCATGTGTCTGTTGGCTGTATGAATGTCTTCTTTTGAGAAATATCTGTTCATATCCTTTGCCCACTTTTTGATGGGGTTGATTGTTTTTTTCTTGTAAATTTGTTTGAGTTCTTTGTAGGTTCTGGATATCAGCCCTTTGTCAGATGAGTAGATTGCAAAAATTTTCTCCCATTCTGTAGGTTGCCTGTTCACTCTGATGGTAGTTTCTTTTGCTGTGCAGAAGCTCTTTAGTTTAATGAGATCCCATTTGTCAATTTTTGCTTTTGCTGCTGTTGCTTTTGGTGTTTTAGACATGAAGTCCTTGCCCATGCCTATGTCCTGAATGGTATTACCTAGGTTTTCTTCTAGGGTTTTTATGGTATTAGGTCTAACATTTAAGTCTCTAATCCATCTTGAATTAATTTTCGTATAAGGAGTAAGGAAAGGATCCGATTTCAGCTTTCTACTTATGGCTAGCCAATTTTCCCAGCACCATTTATTAAATAGGGAATCCTTTCCCCATTTCTTGTTTTTCTCAGATTTGTCAAAGATCAGATGGCTGTAGATGTGTGGTGTTATTTCTGAGGGCTCTGTTCTGTTCCATAGGTCTATATCTCTGTTTTGGTACCAGTACCATGCTGTTTTGGTTACTGTAGCCTTGTAGTATAGTTTGAAGTCAGGTAGCTTGATGCCTCCAGCTTTGTTCTTTTGACTTAGGATTGTCTTGGGAATGCGGGCTCTTTTTTGGTTCCATATGAACTTTAAAGCAATTTTTTCCAATTCTGTGAAGAAATTCATTGGTAGCTTGATGGGGATGGCATTGAATCTATAAATGACCTTGGGCAGTATGGCCATTTTCACGATATTGATTCTTCCTATCCATGAGCATGGTATGTTCTTCCATTTGTTTGTGTCCTCTTTTATTTCACTGAGCAGTGGTTTGTAGTTCTCCTTGAAGAGATCCTTTACATCCCTTGTAAGTTGGATTCCTAGGTGTTTTATTCTCTTTGAAGCAATTGTGAATGGAAGTTCATTCATGATTTGGCTTTCTGTTTGGCTGTTACTGGTGTATAAGAATACTTGTGATTTTTGCACATTAATTTTGTATCCTGAGACTTTGCTGAAGTTTCTTATCAGCTTAAGGAGATTTTGGGCTGAGACAATGGGGTTTCCTAAATATACAATCATGTCATCTGCAAACAGGGACAATTTGACTTCCTCTTTTCCTAATTGAATACCCTTGATTTCTCCTGCCTGATTGCGCTAGCCAGAACTTCCAACACTATGTTGAATAGGAGTGGTGAGAGAGGGCATCCCTGTCTTGTGCCAGTTTTCAAAGGGAATTTTTCCAGTTTTTGCCCATTCAGTATGATATTGGCTGTGGGTTTGTCATAAATGGCTCTTATTATTTTGAGATATGTTCCATCAATACCGAATTTATTGAGCGTTTTTAGCATGAAGGGCTGTTGAATTTTGTTAAAGGCCTTTTCTGCATCTATTGAGATAATCATGTGGTTTTTGTCTTTGGTTCTGTTTACATGCTGGATTACATTTATTGATTTGCGTATGTTGAACCAGCCTTGCATCCCAGAGATGAAGCCCACTTGATCATGGTGGATAAGCTTTTCGATGTGCTGCTGGATCCGGTTTGCCAGTATTTTATTGAGGATTTTTGCATCGATGTTCATCAGGGATATTGGTCTAAAATTCTCTTTTTTTGTTGTGTCTCTGCCAGGCTTTGGTATCAGGATGATGTTGGCCTCATAAAATGAGTTAGGGAGGATTCCCTCTTTTTCTATTGATTGGAATAGTTTCAGAAGGAATGGTACCAGCTCCTCCTTGTACCTCTGGTAGAATTCAGCTGTGAATCCATCTGGTCCTGGACTTTTTTTGGTTGGTAGGCTGTTAATTATTGCCTCAATTTCAGAGCCTGCTATTGGTCTATTCAGGGATTCAGCTTCTTCCTGGTTTAGTCTTGTGAGAGTGTAAGTGTCCAGGAAATTGTTCATTTCTTCTAGATTTTCTAGTTGATTTGCGTAGAGGTGTTTATAAAGTATTCTCTGATGGTAGTTTGTATTTCTGTGGGGTCGGTGGTGATATCCCCTTTATCATTTTTTATTGCATCTATTTGATTCTTCTCTCTTTTCTTCTTTATTAGTCTTGCTAGTGGTCGATCAATTTTGTTGATCTTTTCAAAAAACCAACTCCTGGATTCATTGATTTTTTGGAGGGTTTTTGTATCTCTATCTCCTTCAGTTCTGCTCTGATCTTAGTTATTTCTTGCCTTCTGCTAGCTTTTGAATGTGTTTGCTCTTGCTTCTCTAGTTCTTTTAATTGTGATGTTAGAGTGTCAGTTTTAGATCTTTCCAGCTTTCTCTTGTGGGCATTTAGTGCTATAAATTTCCCTCTACACACTGCTTTAAATGTGTCCCAGAGATTCTGCTATGTTGTATCTTTGTTCTTACTGGTTTCAAAGAACATCTTTATTTCTGCCTTCATTTCGTTATGTACCCAGTAGTCATTCAGGAGCAGGTTATTCGGTTTCCATGTAGTTGAGCGGTTTTGATTGAGTTCCTTAGTCTTGAGTTCTAGTTTGATTGCACTGTGGTCTGAGAGACACTTTGTTATAATTTCTGTTCTTGTACATTTTCTGAGGAGTGCTTTACTTCCAATTATGTGGTCAGTTTTGGAGTAAGTGTGATGTCGTGCTGAGAAGAATGTATATTCTGTTGATTTGGGGTGGAGAGTTCTGTAGGTGTCTATTAGGTCTGCTTGGTGCAGAGATGAGTTCAATTCCTGGATATCCTTGTTAATTTTGTGTCTCGTTGATCTGTCTGATATTGACAGTGGAGTGTTGAAGTCTCCCATTATTATTGTATGGGAGTCTAAGTCTCTTTGTAAGTCTCTAAGGACTTGCTTTATGAAGCTGGGTGCTCCTGTATTGGGTGCATATATATTTAGGATAGTTAGCTCTTCCTGTTGAATTGATCCCTTTACCATTATGTAATGGCCTTCTTTGTCTCTTTTGATCTTTGATGGTTTAAAGTCTGTTTTATCAGAGACCAGTATTGCAACCCCTGCTTTTTTTTGTTCTCCATTTGCTTGGTAGATCTTCCTCCATCCCTTTATTTTGAGCCTATGTATGTCTCTGCATGTGAGATGGGTCTCCTGAATACTGCAGACTGATGGGTCTTGACTCTTTATCCAGTTTGCCAGTCTGTGTCTTTTAATTGGAGCATTTAGTCCATTAACATTTAAGGTTAATATTGTTATGTGTGAACTTGATCCTGCCATTATGATATTAACTGGTTATTTTGCTCGTTAGATGATGCAGTTTCTTCCTAGCCTCGATGGTCTTTACATTTTGGCATGTTTTTGCAATGGCTGGTACCGGTTGTTCCTTTCCATGGTTAGTGCTTCCTTCAGGGTCTCTTGTAAGGCGGGCCTGGTGGTGACAAAATCTCTAAGCGTTTGCTTGCCTGTAAAGGATTTTATTTCTCCTTCACTTATGAAACTTAGTTTGGCTGGATATGAAATTCTGGGTTGAAAGTTCTTTTCTTTAAGAATGTTGAATATTGGCCCCCACTCTCTTCTGGCTTGTAGAGTTTCTGCTGAGAGATCTGCTGTTAGTCTGATGGGCTTCCCTTTGTGGGTAACCCGACCTTTCTCTCTGGCTGCCCTTAAGATTTTTTCCTTCATTTCAACTTTGGTGAATCTGGCAATTATGTGTCTTGGAGTTGCTCTTCTCGAGGAGTATCTTTGTGGTGTTCTCTGTATTTCCTGAATTTGAATGTTGGCCTGCCCTACTAGGTTGGGGAAGTTCTCCTGGATGATATCCTGAAGAGTGTTTTCCAACTTGGTTCCATTTTCCCCCTCACTTTCAGGCGCCCCAATCAGACGTAGATTGGGTCTTTTTACATAATCCCATACTTCTTGCAGGCTTTGTTCATTTCTTTTTTCTTCTTTTTCCTTTAGGTTTCTCTTCTTGCTTTATTTCATTCGTTTGATCCTCAATCGCTGATACTCTTTCTTCCAGTTGATCGAGTAGTTTACTGAAGCTTGTGCATTTGTCACGTATTTCTCGTGTCATGGTTTTCATCTCTGTCATTTCGTTTATGGCCTTCTCTGCATTAATTATTCTAGTTATCAATTCTTCCACTCTTTTTTCAAGATTTTTAGTTTCTTTGCAAGGGTACGTAATTCCTCCTTTAGCTCTGAGAAGTTTGATGGACTGAAGCCTTCTTCTCTCATCTCGTCAAAGTCATTCTCCATCAAGCTTTGATCCACTACTGGCGATGAGCTGCATTCCTGTCTTCTGTGTCGCTCGCCCTGGGAGCTGGAGACTGGAGCTGTTCCTATTCGGCCATCTTGCTCCGCCCCTGAAATTCTACTTTTTGAAATTGTAAGACAGTGTTAGTCAAATAACACTCAATACTAGATTTCACTGAGAGTCAGAGGATTGCTTAATTATAGGACTGCTCTGTTCTTTGTCTTCACCTTTGTAGTTTGGTAGGCATTAATCAGTAATAAAATCAGTACTTGCTTGGGCATGGTGGCTCACGCTTGTACTGAGCTCTCAACACTGGCTCTCAACACTTTTGAGTGTACTGGCTCTCAACACTTTTGAAAGCCAAGGCAGGAAGATCTCTTGAGTCCAGGAGTTAAAGACCGTGTCTCTACAAAAAATACAAAAATTATCTGGGTGTGATGCCACATGCCTATAGTTACAGATACTTGGGAGGCTGAGGTGGGAAGATCACTTGAGCCCAGGAGGCTGCAGTGAGCTGTGATTGTGCCATTTGCCATTTTAAATGACAAAACCCACAATTACTTTTGCACCAACCGAATCTCATATTTTCAAGAGCCTGGGATTACACTCCTATATTCCAATTTCATAATAACTTTATTGATGTTAGCACATATTTCTGGAACATATTTAATTTATGTTTCATTCGGTAATATGAGGTGGTGAGTTTTCTCTAGGGATTTTGCTTTGTCTTTTATTTACTTTTCCATTACAATTTATGAAGTTTATGTTTAGATGTGTTTACTATTGATTAGGGCTGAGGTGAAAAAAGGGATAGGCAGCTGATTCCCATGAAGCAGGTATCAAAAGTCTGTCTTCCTACCTCTTGCCCCAACATGTTACACATTTCTGCACATGTTTTGGTAACAGTTCCATTTTGCAGCCTCTTATTTGATTGCTTCATGAATCTGTTTCTCATTATCTTCTTTCATCTTTGTGTCTATGTTTTTTTTTTTTTTGTCTCTCCATTATGTCTTCAATTTTCTTTTTTACCTGCCTCTCTTTCTTAGTTGTCCAAAATGTAGAGCTGACTCTTGAAGAATGCAGGGGTTAGCGGCTGGCTTCCACTTCAAGGCAGTTGAAAAATTGTGTATAACCTTTTGCTCCCCCCAGCCTAACTACTAATAGCCTATTGTTGAGTGGAAGCCTTACCAGTAACATAGACAGTTAACATGTATCTTGTATTATGCGAAAAGTCCAAAGATTCTGCATGTGCTGATGTAGCTTCATTGACAGCTTCATGAATTTCCTCTTTAATTATTACTATTATCATTATTTTTTACTGTGGTTCTTTCGCTGGATTCATTTATCTCAAAGTGGTGGACCTCCACAGCTGCCGACTTCAGTCTGTGATACTTATTCAGAATTCAGCTTTTTCTTGTAATGTGACTTTTCTGTGCTTCTTGAAAGCACTTTCAGCTTCACTAGTGGCACTTCTTATGGGTCCCATGGTGTTATTCAAGTTTGATGGTATTGCACTAAACAATGAGAAATATGTGATCACTTTTTACAACGATAAAATGTACTGGAGAGATGAACTGCTCACATGGAAATGATTAGCATTACCCATTTCAAGCAGATACACTCGCCACAATAGCAACCTGAGATGGGGTTGAAAATTTTGCAGTTGCATAGTGTGTACTACATTTAACTTTATGTAGTTTTGATGTAATACTGCATCTTTATGTTTGTTTTGTGTTTTTCAAATTTTATTTTAGATTCGGGGGTACATATGCAGATTTGTTACCTGAATGTATTGTATGATGCTGAAATTTTGGGTGTGAATGATCCTGTCACTCGAGTACTGAGCATAGTACCCAGTACTTAGTTTCTCAACCCTTGTCTTCTTCCTGCTTCTGTTAGTCTCCATTGTCTGTTGTTGCCATCTTTATGTCCATGAGTACCCAATGTTTGTCTCTCACTCGTAAGTGAGAACATGTGGTACTTGGTTTTCTGTTTTTATGTTAATTTGGTTAGGATAATAGCCTCCAGCTGCATCCACGTTGCTGCGTAGGACATGATTTCATTCTTTTCTGTGACTGCATAGTATTCTATGGTGTATTATGTATCACATTTTCTTTTTCCAATCCACTGTTGATGGGCACTTGTATTGACTCCATGTCTTTGCTATTGTGAATAGTGCTGCAGTGAACATGCGAACATGTGTCTTTTCGATAGAAATATTTGTTTTCTTTTGGATATATACCCAGTAATAGGATTGCTGGGTTGAACTGGGTAGAAGGGTAGTTATTTGAGAAATCTCTAAAGTACATTCCACAGTGGCTGTAATAATTTACATTCCCACCAACAGCGTTTATGTGTTAATTCCCCTTTCTCTGTAGCCTTGCCAGCATCTGTTGTTTTTCTGACTTTTTAATAGTAACCATTTTGACTAGTATGAGATAGTTTCTCATTGTGGTTTTGATTTGCCTTTCTCAAATTAGTGATGTTGAGCATTTTTCCATGTTTGTTGGCTGCTTGTTTGTCTTCTTTTGAGAAGTGTCTCTTCATATCTTTTGCCTGCTCTTTAATGGTGTTACTTGTTTTGTGCTTGTGGAATTTTTTAAGTTCCTTATAGATTCTGAATGTTAGACTTTTGTCAGATGCATAGTTTCTGAATATGTTCTCCTATTCTGTAGGTTTTTTGTTTACTCTGTTGATGGTTTCTTTTCCTGTGCAGAAGCTCTTCAGTTTAATTAGGTTTCACTTGTTAATTTCTGTTTTCTTGCAATTGTTTTTGAGGGCTTAGTCATAAATTATTGTCGCGGGAAGTCAGGGAACCCGAATGGAGGGACTGGCTGGAGCTGTGGCAGAGGAACATAAATTGTGAAGATTTCATTTTAATATGGACTTATATCAGTTCCCCAAATTAATACTTGTATAATTTCTTATGCCTGTCTTTACTGCAGTCTCTGAACATAAATTGTGACGATTTCATGGACATTTATCAGTTCTCAAATTGATACTCTTGTAATTTCTTACGCCTGTCTTAATGTCTTAATCCTGTTATCTTTGTAAGCTGAGGATGTACGTCACCTCAGAACCACTATAATTGTATCTAACTGTACAAATTGATTGTAAAATGTGTGTTTGAACAATATGAAATCAGTGCACCTTGAAAAAGAACAGAATAACAGCAATTTTCAGGAAACAAGGGAAGACAACCATAAGGTCTGACTGCCTGCAGGATCAGGCAGAATAGAGCCATATTTTTCTTCTTGCAGAGAGCCTATAAATGGATGTGCAAGTAGGGAAGATATCACTGAATTCTTTTCCTAGCAAGGAGTATTAATAATTAAGACCCTGGGAAAGGAATGCGTTCCTGGGGGGAAGGTCTATAAATGACCGCTCTGGGAGTGTCTGTCTTGTGCAGTTGAAATAACGCCCTGGTCTCCTGCGGTACCCTCAGGCTTACTAGGATTGGGAAACCCTACCCTCGTAAATTTGAGGTCAGACTGGTTCTCTGCTCTCAAACCCTGTTTTCTGTTGATTAAGATGTTTATCAAGACAATACATGCACAACTGAGCATAGACCCTTATCAGGAGTTTTTGATTTCGCCCTTTGCCTTGTGATCTTTGCTTTGCCCTTTGCCTTGTGATCTGTATTGGCTGCAGAAGCATGTGATCTTTGTTCTCCTTTTTGCCTTTTGAAGCATGCGATGTTTGTGACCTACTCCCCGTTTGTACACCCCCTCCCCCTTTGAAGTCTTTAATAGAAACCTGCTGGTTTTGTGGCTCAGGTGGGCATCACGATCCCACTGATATGTGATGTCACCCCTGGAGGCCCAACTGTAAAATGCTTCTCTTTGTACTCTTTCTCTTTATTTCTCAGACTGTCCAACACTTAGGGAAAATAGAAAGAACCTATGGTGAAATATTGGGGGCAGGTTCCCCCGATAAATTATTTCCCATGGCTGATATCTGGAATGGTGTTCCCTAGGTTTTCTTCTAGATTTTTATTGTTTGAGGTCTTACATTTAATTAATTTATTTTTTTTTGAGACAGAGTCTCACTCGTCGCCCATGCTGGAGTGCAGTGGCGCAATCTCGGCTCACTGCAAGCTCTGCCTCCTGGGTTCACATCATTCTCCTGCCTCAGCCTCCCGATTAGCTGGGACTACAGGCACCTGCCACTATGCCCGGCTAATTTTTTTGTATTTTTAGTAGAGACAGGGTTTCACCATGTTAGCCAGGATGGTCTCCATCTCCTGACCTCGTGATCCACCCGCCTCGGCCTCCCAAAGTGCTGGGATTACAGGCACGAGCCACCGTGCCTGGCTGAGGTCTTACATTTAAAATTTTAATTCATCTTGAGTTAATTTTTGTATATGGGTGACAGATAAGGGTCCAGTTTCTTTCTTTAGCGTGTGGCTAGCCAGCTATCCCGTAATAGCAGGGATAATATGTGGCTAAGTCTTTTCACCATTTATTGAATAGGGAGTCCTTTCCCTATTGCTTATTTTTGTTGACTTTGTTGAGGATCAGATGGCTGTAAGTGTGTGGCTTTATTTCTGGGTTCTTTATTTTGTTGGTTTATGTATCTGTTTTTGTACCAATTATCATGTTGTTTTGGTTCCTGTAGCCTTATATATAGTAGGAAGTCAGGTAATGTGATGCCTCCAGCTTTATTCTTTTTGCTTAGAATGCTTTGGCTATTTGGGCCCTTTTTTGGTTCCATATGAATTTTAGAATAGTTTTTTTCCAGTTCTGTGAAAACTAATGTTGGTAGTT
This sequence comes from Piliocolobus tephrosceles, assembly GCF_002776525.5. NCBI lineage: Eukaryota > Metazoa > Chordata > Mammalia > Primates > Cercopithecidae > Piliocolobus > Piliocolobus tephrosceles. The sequence continues at coordinate 31,042,813 of NC_045434.1, forward strand.
GAATAGAAATAGCATTCAATCTCTTGCTTTCTTTGGGCAGTATGGCCACTTTAATGAAATTGATTCTTGTAATCCGTGATCATGGAATTTTTTTATTTGTTTCTGTCATTTCAGATTTATTTGAGCAATGTTTTGTAGTTCTCCTTGTAGAAATCTTTCACCTCCTTGTTTAGATGTATTCCTAGGTATATATTTTTTTGTGTGTGTGTGGCTAATTTTGGGATTGTGTTCTTGATTTGGCTCTCAGCTTCAACGATATCGCTATATAGAAATGCTACTGATTTTTGTATGCTGATTTTGTATCTTAAAACTTTTCTGAAGTCATTTATCAGTTCCAGGAGCCTTCTGGCAGAGTCTTCAGGGTTTTCTAGTATAGGATCACATCATCAGTGAAGAGAGATCATTTGACTTCTTCTTTTCCAATTTGGATGCCTTTCTTTCTCTTACCTGACTACTCTGGCTAGGACTTCCATTACTATGTTGAATAGGAGTGATGAGAGTGGGCATCCTTGTCTCGTTCATTCTCAAGGGGAATGCTTTCAGTTTTTACCTGTTTAGTATGATGTTTGCTGTGGGTTTGTCATAAATAGTTCCTGTTATTTTGAGGTATGTTCCTTTGATTCCTAGTTTCTTGTATTTTTATCATGAAGGGGTGTTGGATTTTTATCAAAAGCTTTTTTCACATCTATTGAGATGACCACATGGCTTTTGTTTTTGTTTTTGATTCTGTTTATGTGTTCAATCAAATTTATTTTTGATATGCTGTTGAATTTGGTTTGTTAGTATTTTGTTGGGGATTTTTCCATCTGTATTCACTGGGGATATTGGGCTGTAGTTTTCTGTTTCTGTTGTGTCTTTGCCAGATTTTGGTATCAGGTTGATGCTGACTCTGATTTTATTTATTTCAAAGTATTTTTTAATTTCTGCCTTAATTTCATTGTTTACCCAAAAGTCATTCAGGAGCAGGTCATTTAATTCCTATGTAACTGTGTGATTTTGAGAGAGCTTTTTGATACTGATTTCTATTTGTATTCCACTCTGGTCCAAGAGTATGGTTTGTATGACTTTTAAAAAAATGTATTGAGACTCGTATTGTTGCTGAGCATGTGATTGATCTTGTTGTATGTTCTCTGTGTAGATGAGAAAGATATATATTCTGTGGTTGATGGGTAGAGTATCCCGTAGATGTTTATTAGGTCCAATTGGACAGGTGTCAAGTTTAAGTTCAGGATTTCTTTGTTAGTTTTCTGCTTTGATGATGTGTCTAATGCTGTCAGTGGGGTGTTGAAGTTCCCCACTCTGACTGTGTGGCTAAGTCTTTTCGCAGAAATAGACATACTTGTTTATACCCCAAACTTGGGCGTGTATATATTTAAGATAGTTAAGTCTTCTTGTTGAATTGAACTCTTTATCATTATGTAATACCTTTATTTGTTCACTTTTACTTTTGTTGGCCTACAGTCTGTTTTATCTAATACAAGAATAGCCACCCTTGCCCATTTATGTTTTCCATTTGCATGGTAGATCTTCCTCCATCCCTTTATGTTGAGGCTTTGGGTGTTATGTGTGAGATGGGTCTCTTGAAGACAGCGGATGTATGGATCTTTTTATCCAACTTGTGACTCTGTGCCTTTTAAGTGGGGTATGTTGACTATTTACATTCAACATTAATATTGATAATATGAGATTTCGATGCTATCATAAAGTTGTTAGCTGGTTGCTTTGTAGTTTCTATTGTGTTGTTTCCTGATAGAGTCTGTGGGCTATGTACTTAAGTGTGTTTTTGAGTAGGAGGTATCTTTCCTTCAATTCCATGTATAGAAATATCTTAAAGATCCCTTGTAGGACTGGTTTAGTGGTAATGAATTCCCTTAGCACTTGCTTGTCTGGAAAAGGTTTTATTTCTCTTTTGCTTATGAAGCTTAGTTTGGCAGAATATGAAATTTTTAGTTGGATTTCTTTTTTCTTTAAGAATGCTGAAAATAGGCCCCAATCTCTCCTGGTTTGTAATGTTTCTGATGAGATGTCCACTGTTAGCCCGATGGGATTCCCTTTGTACGTGATCTGACCTTTTTCTCTAGCTTTAAAATTTTTTTCTTTAGCATTGAGCTTGGACAGTCTTCTGACTATATAACCTGGTGATGTTCATTTTGTGTAGTATCTCGCAGATGTTCTCTAGATTTCTTGTATCTGGATGTCTACCTCTCTAGCAAGATTAGGGAAGTTTTCTTGAATTATTCACTCAAATATGTTTTTCAGGTTGTTTACTTTTTCTCCTTTCTCAGGAATGCCAGTAATTCATAGATGTGGTCATTTTACATAATCCTATTTTTATCAAAGACTTTGTTCATTTTTAAAAATTCTTTTTTCTTTATTTTTGTTGACTGTATTAGTTCAAAACACTGGTCTTCAAGCTTTGAGATTCTTTCCTCAGCTTGGTCTCTTCTGTTGCTAATACTTTCAATTGTATTTTGAAATTCCTTAAGTGAATTTTTTAATGACCAAAGCTCTCATTGATTTATTTTTGAAGATATTTCTCTCTTCTCTTATTTCCTGGCTTGCTTTAGACGTTTCTTTGTGTCGATTTTCAACCTTGTCTTGGATCTCATTGAGCTTCCTTGCAATCCATGCTTTGAATTCTTTCTGTCATTTCTGGGTTTCCATTTTACTTGGACACCATTGCTTGACAGCTCTAAGACAATCCTTTGGTGGTGTCACTACATTGAGATTTATCATGGTGTCAGAATTCTTGTACTGGTTCCTTCTCATCTGAAGACACTGGCACTTCTAATTTTTGTCATTATTTTCTCGCAGATAGGATTTTTTTCTTTCTTCATTTTCCCATAATGTTATTTTATTTTTTCTGTACCCCCCACCCCCCGCCCTTTCTCTGTGGGTGAGACTGCAGAGAATTCTGGTTAGGGTCTTTTGGCTTTGCCTCTATAGCCCTTTGCTCTTCTTTGGGCAGGTTTTATATGGGGCTGTGCAGTTTAATGTACAAGCCAGTAGATGGCGCTAGGCGGCCAATGCAGTTGGGTATATATTTGATTCTTATTTATTTTCAGAAGCTCTCTGTTGTGTCAGGCAGTGTACTGATTCTTTGAATCCACAGTGGTCTGACTGAGCTCCCTGCTTAGCTACCATAGGACAGATGCCATGAAGGGCAGAGCTAGACCAGCACATCTGCCCAAACGTCCCCTGACGGCAGGCACTTAAATTTCTCTCAACTGTGAATGGCACCATGTATGGTCTGTGTTTGCATATGTAAGTTTTTATAAATTATAATTTTTAATGATAGATTTGTATATTTTTATGGCAGTGAATTATAACAGACTAGTAGCTACATGTATTTCATGCATTCGTGAGATAACTTTTTCTTAACTTTTTTGATATTTCTAGGCCACACGGTTTGCATGTTTTTCATGTTATCACAGATCTTCAAAAAATTTTCCAATAATAGTTTTTGAAAAAAATCCACATGTAATTGGATGCATTTGTTTCAAACCCATGTTGTTCAGGGGTCAACTGTAGTTCTGAAAAGTGATATTCATTATGTGTTGTTTTTTATTTGCTGGGTTTTACTTTCCCTTTCAATTTCTCAGATTAGTCTGCTTTTCAGTTGTATGACTTTTAGTTGGTTTTTAAATTGACAGGATAGTAGGCTATGTCATCACAGAGAAACTATGTTGTTTCGTTGTACTTTATATGCCCAGAGCCTGGTACTAGCCCTTAATAAATAAGCATTGAATGACTATATGAATTAAACTTAGTGCTCCATGATTTTTTGTAAAAGGAGAAGTTAATTTTCTATGGCACTGTAATTGAAGAATTTGATTTTGATTTGAAGTTATATGAATTTTGGTAGAAAACTTTTAAGTTATATACCATAGCTAATTAATTGAAGTCTTACTTTTTTCCACCACATTTAATGAGTAGTTACTAGGGATCAGATGCAAACTAGTTTTTTTTTCCACTATAATTACTTCGTTTTACTTATTACTTATGAAATAGAAACATAGTTGCTAATATGCACACCTCAAAATATGACCTATCACACATCTATTGAAAACTATTTTCCTAGTTTTTACTGCGTTTTTCTGTCAAATAGAAAAAAAAAATGGAAAAACCATTTAATGGAAAGCCACTGAGTAAATTTAAGATTATTGTTGGCCTTGGAAAAATTCAATTCTTCTGTGAAATTTCTTGAGCTTCATTAAAAATATTCTGTATAAATACCATGTTGGGGATATTATTGATACTGTAAAATCTTTTTAGACTTTAAAGCTTTATTCCATAAACTGGCTTGTGATGTAATTAATATATTGTTCTTTTAACATTATTCATTAGCATTTCAAACTATTTCAATTAATTCAATACGTTGCAATGTTAAAATAATAATTATACCATTTTTTAAGGATTCTTTATTCAGTTCCTTTTTCCCTGTATTAAATCTTTACGTTTTCTAGATTAACAGTTTATTTTATCAGTAATATTTCCATTAAGCGCACATAATAGACTTCAATTTTCTACATACAAACATTTTTATTCCTATTAAGTGATAAATAGGCTCAGTAAAAGTTGCTAAGAATATTTTTGTTGCTGGATTGGAATATCATGGCTATGCATGCTTTTTTTCATAGGAGAGAGCTTTAATTGTTACTGAAGTCAGGATAAAATTCAGTCACTTTTGTACTTTGAAAAGCTGATCTCTCTGACATGTTTATGAAAACTGCTTAATCTTTTAATAGGTGACAAATTTTTTGAAGACAGAATCATGACGCTTCTACCTTGATACCTGCAAAAATGATGTGAAAAGGAACAGTTTTCATTTTTCTCCTTATATCTTCAGTTCTGGTGTGAAGTAGCATGGCAATTTTGGATTGAAAGCTTATCTTAATTTTTCTACCCATCTGTCTAGTTGGTATTTAGATATTCTAAGTAAGGATCCATTTCTTCATAGGGATTCTTTAATCGATGTTACCGTAGCTTGCTTTCTTTACTTTCCAGGGACTTCAGATCTTATTTTCAAAGCTCAAGTATTTGTAGGGGTGATGTGGGTATGTTCACACAATTTTTGACTCATTCAGTCCTATGAATTTGACCTTGGATTCAAAATGCTTATTGATCTTTATTTTATACTATTTAAAATCAAGATTTTCTGCATAAACTATACCAGAACCTTAAATTAAATACTTAAGGAATATCCCTAGATAATTTACATATACATCTATCTACACACTTTTTTTTTTCCTGTTTGGCCTGATTATATGTCTCTTGCTGTGAGCTGCAGTTTTTCCAACTCACTTCTGCTGTGACAGACCGTATCCCATTTGAACAAAAAATAGTTTGAGCTTAATACTAGGAAAAAGATTATGCTTAACTATTACTATGAAGAGAATAATTGTTCATCCCAGTGGCACACTGTAGTCTTGTATTAAGTATTCTGGGACTAATTAATCAGGAAACAACTTTTATTGAAAAGCACACTGCTCATCAGCTGCCTGCTTGGGTTATTCCATAGAAACAAACTGTAGACCTGGCTACTTGGACTCCATCTTGTAGCATCATTGTTTAACTGCTTATGTCCCAGTTAAAAGAAGTAATTTAAGGATTTTTAGCAGACCTTATTTTGTAGTGATAAACTGTAATATTAAATTAATATTAAAGGACTTGTTGAGTGTAAATTAACATAAAAACAATAATATTGGGCTATAATATTTTGGTCAATCTGGAAGGCTTCTTAACTTCTAATCTTACCACATTTTAAATCCTGGAACAAGTCATGCTGCTTAAATACAATCCTAGTAGATAGCATTTGAGTGTGTATGTAAATATATATAAACAAACGTGTTTGTCATGCAAGATGAAAATTTTAAAATGTAACTATTAGTGAGTTATTTTAAGTGCATCATATTGACATTTATGTAAGTCTTAGAGAATTACTATATAAGAGAGTATTTTAACTTAACAAGAGTATGTGCATTACATATCTGTTATATATGTTATTTCCCAAGCTGGTTTGTGTTTGTAAGATGATTATTGTATCTAGGGTTTGAGGTGTTTCTTAATTTACCAAATGGGAATTGATTATAAACTATTAATGAGAATTTTATAATTGTTCTTGATGTTGCTTTTGTTAATTTTACCTTTTCCTTTTTGATATTTATCCTAATACATATACACTATCACAAGTTAATTAGTTTCTAAAATAAGCAAGTAGTTGGATGAATTAGGAAGGTTTTTGGCATTACTTTCAATGGCAAAAACCGCAATTACTTTTGCACCAACCTAGTAAGAACTGGAAAGCTATTCTCAGTGAAGACTGGAGTTGTAACTTATTCTTCTTGTATCCTTCCCACCATTCTGTTCCCAACCACCGACACATAATGCATACACTCTGAGCATATTTTTATGAAGCCAGTCGGAATTGTGGCCTTTTGGGGATTTATTCTGTGCTATTGTAATATTTCAAATCAGTTATAGTTTAAGGTGCTAAATCTTGTACAAATGATGCTGCAATACAGTCTAATGTTTCCAGACTTCATGGCACTCTTAGCTAGGGCAAACAATCTTGTGAATGTTGGAGGTAGTTGCTTTTTAATAGGTGGATGCAGTTCTATTGGCTTGTTTGTTTAAACAAAGGAAGAAAGTTATTAAATGCCCAACTTATTTTATATGTGATGCATCTGACGGAAACAAGACAGTATCTTGAACCAGAACAGTGTTAAAGCCATGGGTTTTATTCAGGTTTTATATCTCTGGGCTTATCTTTTTTAATAGTTTGTTTTAAACTTTGGGTATATAGATTTGTATTAATTGCTATAACTTAATTACTCAAATACTCACCTTACTGGAAGTGTTGTTATGTGTGTATTTAACACAGTCATTTTCAGAATCACATATTAATTTACTTTTGTGACTCATTAGTGGACTATATTGATTTCAAATAATAATATTACAGTTAACATAGAAGTCTGAAAGCTTAATTACCCCGCCCAAGTCAAATAGAAAATGTGTTTTAGAACTGGAAATACAAATGGGAGTTACTAATAGTTTATCTGTGATTTCTAACTCTTTTTTTAATGTTTTCCACTGAACATTGCTTGGAGCATAACATCATAGAGAGTTTTTTTATATTGTGATAAAATTGCAAGCTTATCAAAGTTTCCATTAATAGTATTTCCACAGACTAAACACTAAGAGGCAACTTACTGGCTCTCCAGAGGTGAAATTTCGAATACTGAGGCATGACCGCACATATGCAGAACTTGTTTTGCTTGTTGGTTGTGTTGCTTACTGATGCTTAGTACCTGTCTTCCTTGGTGTACATGAGGCAATGAATGAAAGCTGTACATCACTCCAAAATGATGCTGCACTGATTCCTGTTTGATACTTGAATTACCTCCTTTCCTAAGGTAACATGTCATGTTCAGTTTCAGTGTGGTAGTAGATACTATTTCCACAGATATTGTTTGTGGAACTCAATGTAGAATGATTTTTTACCATATAAGAGGAAAAATTATCTTGTTGCTAAATTCTATCCAGTTTGGACCAGTTCAGTGGTGTCTTAAGTCACTGGGTAATTCTTGAATGTAAGGTTCCTGTGATGGCACATTAATGCTTTGATAGAATGGTTACAATTAAATGATGATGATGTCTTTTTATCCTGGATAGAGATACTCTGTAAGAATGCCTGCAGCAGTGGGGTGTCCTTGAAATTTGAGGGAAACACATGTCTTACCTTGGTAATCTTAAAGGTTCTTTAAGGATTCTATGATGCTTCAGGGGTACTCCAAGCAGTTTTTAATGAGTCTTTAGTCTCATGAAAATATGGCAGGAAAATGATATGCCAACATTTTGTCATTTTAATCCTGTTTAGTGTCTAAATTTTAGAATACAGGCCGGGTGTGGTGGCTCATGCATATAATCCCAGCACTTTGGTAGGCTGAGGCAGATGGATTATTTGAGGTCAGAAGTTCAAGACCAGCCTGGCCAACATGCTGAAACCCTGTCTCTACTAAAATGCAAAAATTAGCCAGGTGTGGTGGCATGCACCTGTAATCCCAGCTGCTTAGGAGGCTGAGGCAGGAGAATTGCTTGAAACTGGGAGGCAGAGGTTGCAGTGAGCTGAGATTTTGCCACTGCACTCCAGCCTGGACAACAGAGTGAGACTCCTTCTCTAAATAAATAAATTAATTAAGAATATAATCTAAGGTACCAATTCCATATCTCCCTTCATTCAAGTCTTGATTTAATGATTAGAGCACTTAGTTTTTGATAATCTATTCTTGGTTTATTTACATTCAGTTTTAATTTTACTGCTACCTTTTATTTGTCAGAAACATTACCTAGGACAGATCTCAAAATTTAATGTGCATTAAAACCACCTACGGATCTCGTTAAAATGTAAATTCACCAGGTCTGGGATAGAACTTGGGATTCTCATTTTGAACAAGTTATCAGGTGATGCCAACACTACTACTAGTTATGGATCTCACTTTGAACCAAGGGTCTAGATCATAGACTGTAAACTCTAGAATGTTTCTGAAATATTTTTTGGATTATTATTAGCTCAGTGAATTCATGAGATTATTTCTCGCTCAGTTTAGGTTTAAGAAAATAAATAGGCTAAAAATTTACACTACATCTTACTATTTTCTATAAAACAGTTTTTAAAATTTTCCGTAACTATGGTTTGCTTTCATCGTAATAGAGAGTTCATGGCATAATTTGTTACTGTAAAAAGAGGGACAGGTAATATAATTTAAAACTTAAAATAGTTACAGTTCACTATCAAAAGAATATTATGTAAATAAATATAAAATGAACTATGAAAGTGGGCTAAAGATACTTGCCTTATAAGGTTTAAGTTATTTTTTCTTAATTTATGCTTTATGTAACAACTAAATCATCTGACATTTGTCTTTTATGTGATGTGAAAGTAGGAAGAAAAGTCAGAGAATCAAAGAAGTAGAAGATGATTCTTCTGAATGTTTTTTTCTCTCAGGTTTTGGCTGTCCACTTTCATTTTTGATTCAGGCTTCTTTAACTTTTCACATGTATAGAGGCATTTAGATTTTCCATTTGAGCCCAAGAAACAAGAATTAGATTTTTCTTCCATGAATCTTCATTCTTATACTATTAATATTCAACACAGTTAAAACCATAATACATTTTACTTCCTAGGAAGATAAGTTTTGTTTCCCATTCCTTCTCTCGGGTTATACTGAGAGAAGAGGGCTTTAATGAAAAAGCCAACCACACTAATTTAAAATGTTCTATCATGGAGCTAGTAGTTTAACACAGAGTTTAAGGTTCTTAGAGGCCCAGCCTCTTTTTTTTTTTTTTTTTTTTTTTAATGGATAGAGATGTAGCCAGAAACCTAGAAAGGTATTGTGACAAACAGCCCTCTGGGAAAACTGGCCAGTGTTTTTGCTATGGAAATGTAGTGGCACATACTAAAAGCTTTAACTCAGCCTCTTTATTTGCACTATCTTTTAGAAATCATTCCCAAGAAGAAAGAGAGTTAAGATGTTATTCATGATATAGTTGACTACTGACATTGAGATAATGATGCGAATCTTGAACATACAATTTGCTAATCTAGATTGTTGACTTAGAGAACATTAGGTTGAATGTAACTAATTTAATTTGTTGGGGTGCTTTTAAAATGACATTCATCATTTAAGACATCTCTAGTATTATTCTAAATTATCAAGAGAGTTTATAAACTAGCCTTTAACATCATTCCTAATATGGCTTTTATGCTGCTTAGTTTTGTTTGAGTATCCAGTGTGGATTCAGGTTTTATAGGACGTGAAACTTATATAATTTGGAGGCAACAGCTCTTTAAGGACAAGAACCTTTTGTGGGTGTGGGTGCAAATTTTACAAAAGTATTTAATGATGTGAATGTGTTTCTAGGGACCCTTTGAGGACAGAATGAAGATAAGTTAAGCTTCATCTTCTGCTACTATCACAAACTGAGATGATACTTCATTTTTTTTTTTTATGTTGGTATTTTTTTTCCACTGTGTTTGGAAAGAGCATAGGCTTATGTTACAACTGGGATTCAAACATGGGCTTTCTCCATCTTCTTTGCTACTGTTAGAGTCTTAGGTACATCTTTTTCCTAGGCAACAACAGCTTTCAAAATGGTATTCACATTTCCATCTTTGTTTTTTTACACACTCCGTCCCTATAGCCTGTTCTCTACAGTGCAGCCAAAGAACCCTTTTTGAAAACGTTTCAGTGACATATTCAGGATGTAGAATAAAATCCAGATTTTTTACTATTTTCAGTGTTCTTCATTCATTCCTAAAGATCTGAGTTTCTCTCTGCTGTCATTTCTCTTGAGCCTAAAATAATTTTTTTAGCACTTCTTATGGTTCAGGTCTGTTGGTGAAAACTTCTCTTAGTTTTCCTTTATTTGAACATGTCTCTGTTTTGCCTTATTCTTTATTCTTGCAGGGTGTTTTCACTGGACTACTGGGTTGACAGTTTTTGCGTTCAGCATTTTCAAAACGTTCCGCTGCCCTCTGGTCTTCATACTTTCTGATGAAAGTTTGTGATTTTTGTTTGTTTGTTTGTTTGTTTTGTTTGTTTTTGTTTTTGAGACGGAGTCTCTCTCTGTTGCCCAGGCTGGAGTGTGGTGGCACGATCTTGGCTCACTGCAAACTCTGCATCCCGGGTTCAAGCAATTCTCCTGCCTCAACCTCCTGAGTAGCTGGGATTACAGGCGTGTGCCACCACACCCGGCTAATTTTGTATTTTTAGTAGAGACAGGGTTCCGCCATGTTGGCCAGGGTGGTCTCACACTCCTGACCTCAGGTGATCTGCCTGCCTCAGCTTCTCAGAGTGCTGGGATTACAGGTGTGAACTAACACGCCCAGCCTCTGATGAAAGTTTATTATCATTCCAGGATTGGTTTCATAGGCATGTGACCTATGCGATTGCATAGGGACCCGTACTTAGAAAGATCTTGTGTTTCATTAAATGTTCTGCTATTGCTGTCTTGATATGCTTAATGACTTTTGAACAAGGGCCCTGTATTTTCATTTTGCACTGATTCTGTGGTTTCTTCTATTTTATATATATTATACATGAAGCAATCCAGAAATTCTTCTCTGCCTATTGGGTAAGAATTGTCTTGTATCTAGGCTGCCTGTGCTTGATTAATAGGGATCATCAAGATTTAAGTAGATTTTTTTAAAACATTCCACCAACTTCCAAAAACAGATTTTAGGAATAGAAAATACAGTTTATAATAATAAGAATACTCATTTATATTTCACAGACATTTATAGTTTATAAGGTTATTTCCAAATACTTTCTGATTTTATCCTTATAAAAGCCTTATTAGTTAGGCCATTAATAATTCTATCCCCTTTTATTGATGTGCAGATACAGGCCCAAGAGAAGTTATATGAATTAATCTTAAATCAGTCGGGTAACCATTCTTCTCTGATTAAAATCTAGTTTAAGATTTTTTTTTCTCTGGCTGGACGTGGTGGCTAATGCCTGTAATCCCAGCACTTTGGGAGACCGGGGAGGGCAGATCACCTGACGTCAGAAGTTTGAGACCAGCTTGGCCAACATGGTGAAACCCTGTCTCTACTAAAAATACAAAAATTAGCTGATGTGATGGCACACAGCTGTAATCCCAGCTACTTGGGAGACTGAGGCACGAGAATCGCTTGAACCTGGGAGGTGGAGGTTGCAGTGAGCCGAGATCAAGCCACTGCACTCTAGCTTGGGTGATAGAGTGAGATTCTGTCTAAAAAAAAAAAAGATTTTTTTTTCTTGAACCATTATAGCTAAAAATAGTGAATAGTGACATTTGTTAGCACACTTTTTACTTTTTTTTCCCAAAATGTTTCATAAATATAATCTCATTTAACCTTTCAGGTAGCCATCTGATATAAGCAATATCGTCAGTGTATTTCCCTTTTTTGAAATGAAAAAAATCTCAAGGTACAAAATACTATTTGTATGGGTTTCTTAAGTAATAATGTAAGATCTAAAGCTATAGTCCAAATCTCTAACTCTAAATTTTGTGTCCATTTTTTAAATATTGCACTATTTTTTGTTGTTTAGAGATGAATTCAACAATATACAATATACATTTATTATCAGCTCACCAATATTTTTACTTTGTGTCTTTAGATTGCATCTGATGTAGGAAGCACTCAACACTTTATTGAATCAACAAATAATGAATGTGAAAAATGTCTTTGGGCAATATCTGATGTCCTTTGGACTTTTGCTTCTTTTTTCTCTTCTGGAAAATGTACTATGAGTAAAACTGCCTTATCTCTAATCTCAAAATGAACTGCATAATATTTCCAAAATGCCATATACCTGTATTTTGAATTATGAATCAACTAATAAAAAAAATTAAAAGACTTCTGGGCCAAAAGGGCTATTTAAATGCTAAGTAATATGCCTTGGGATGAAAACACATTATAAATATTTATATTTAACCAATTTTTTATAAACCCTTTTGGAGGTCTTTTGAAGGTTTCTTTGTTTGCTCCTTCCTAGCTCCCTTTCTCCCTCCCTTCTTTCCTCCCTTTCTTATAGGGAATGCTATTCTGTAAAAGCTATATTCTATCTTCTGCCAAACCCTCAAATCTAATTTTGGAACAACAACTTCTGTAGGTAATTTAAGTACAGAAGATAGATTTAATGTTCATTTTACTTTTGATTTATATATGACATCTGTTTGGAACCAAATTTTCTCTGTTTTTAGAAACGGAGAAAAAAATTATTTTGGGATATGTAGGCCAGAGGCAAATGATCTGACAAGTTAGCCCCCTTGTTTCTAAAGGAAAATTTACCACAGTTTGTAAGAGTGGTATAAAGGCCAAGAAGTTGACCAAGACCAAAGGAGATCACAAAGAAAACATAGCATACACTAGACTTTCAAGAAAGAAGTTTACTGAATGATGAAGGAAAGTATGTGTCTATGGTTTTTATGGCCTACCTAGAATATAGGATGTATCTTCTTTTTTTCTGACCCACTGCCAAAGAAGAGTTATAAAATTCCTGTCTTCAGTCGTGTTGACCTAAAATAAGACATACTGTGGTATGACGATATCAACCTTTATGTGCCTTATTCTCAGACTTCGTGCCTTTAGGTTAAGTAGAGATATTGGCTAATAGCTTTAAGTCTTGCTACTTTTCTGTTCTCAGTGTGATGTTCAAAATTAGTGAAATGCAGACTTTTATTTCTTCCCTCGAATGTAAGTCATTTCTGTATTTCTGTAGTTATTAAATGCTTTCTGATAATATGATGAAAATATACATTGCATTGGTTTTTAGGAACATTTTCGTCATCTATATTTCAAACTTTAATTAGGACCTCTAACAATAACCATATTTTAAAACAAAGTTGGGCAGCAGTTGGCTTTTTGTTTTCTTTATAGAAATTGAAAAGGTGTGGCTGGGCGCGGTGGCTCAAGCCTGTAATCCCAGCACTTTGGGAGGCCGAGACGGGCGGATCACGAGGTCAGGAGATCGAGACCATCCTGGCTAACATGGTGAAGCCCCGTCTCTACTAAAAAATACAAAAAAAAAAAAAAAAACTAGCCGGGCGAGGCGGCGGGCGCCTGTAGTCCCAGCTACTCGGGAGGCTGAGGCAGGAGAATGGAGTAAACCGGGAAGGCGGAGCTTGCAGTGAGCTGAGATCCGGCCACTGCACTCCAGCGCGGGCGACAGAGCGAGACTCCGTCTCAAAAAAAAAAAAAAAAAAAAAGACATTGAAAAGGTGCTATAAGAAGGTGCTGAGTAATTTTAACCACATGCAATGTAGTAATCACCTGGAAATCACATACTTTCTGAATTGTCTTATTGCTACTATAAAAACAGGAATACATTTTAGTTGTTAACACCTTTATTCTTTTTTTTCCAGAGAAAGATTGAAGCTGAATTTAACACATTTAATTAACTTGTATATCACATCATTCATGACACAAATTCATATTTTATTTGTGCACATGATTAACACTTTATTGGCATTATTACTATTACAAGATTGTAATATACAATTGGATCCAAATTTTTGTGGAATTAAAAATAAGCCGACAATAATATTATCATTAAGCATTTAGAGCAGAATGGGTTAAACTGTCGTTATTGGTCAGAACAACCAAATAATAGGATTTTCTACATTTTATTTTGTTGCTGGTTTTGGTTGGTATAGAACATCATTATATAACAAATACTGTTTGAGATGTGTAGATCATAAACTATAGCATTGGGAATCTTTTGGTCATGCCGAGGTTTTTCATTGGAATTTGTTGTAGCATTTGCTGTAAGTGGGTTTGATCTGTATAACCAACAGACAGTGTAGGATGTTATGCTTTACCAGTAGTTTTCTGTAACTATTATGTATACAGTCTTTGTGTCTCAGCCTACATTTATGATATCTGTACATCTTAACAGGCACTCTTTTGAATGTAAAGATTTCAGAGCTCTCAAGAACTTAAAGACATCTAATCCTGCTATTGCATGCTTCAGGTGGTAAGCGTGTCATTTTAAAAAATGAGACAGATAGGCATTTAGGACTGGGAGAAGTCATGAGTTTCTCCCTGTCATCCAGTGAATAAATGGATTAGAACTTACTTCTGTTATTTCCAGTAGTGTTTGGCTAAGACATGGAGAATATTTGCAACAAGTAAATTTAGAATTTGTCACAAACTTAGATTCTCATGAAATCCCCCAAAATGTAAGAAACAAATTAGACATAACTTAATGGTCTTTATACTAACAGAGTTTTCTAAAACCGGATAAGTAAAACAAGACAGAAACAAACACCTTAGTTTCACTGTCTTGTCTGTTATCTTTTATTAATGATGAAGTTTAGACGTATTTTCCATGAATACAGTGTATGCCTGTGTTACTTAATAATTGAAGTTTCTTTTAACTCTGTTTATGGTGGTTAAAACCATTTTTTATGTAAAGTTAAAATTTACAGATATAAAGAGATTCCAGGGATTTTGGGTAAATGGTTATTCCAAAAATTTCCAAAACTTTTTAAACACCCATTTCGTACACATATAAACAAATGTTAGTTGTAACCACCATACATCTAATTTATTAGGAAGTTCAAAACATTTGAACTATATTTATAAATAAGTTTCTTCTATTTAGAGGGAAGAAAAGTTATTTGTTGAATATCGTTGTTGTAATTACTTGAGTGATATAATTTTGCTGTGTTACAATCAGTCATCATTGTTCTCATTAAATTCTGTAGGAAATACTGCCTATTTAATACCTTTACACTTCAACACCACCAATAATTTTGTTTCCCTTCAGGGCATACAGCTGTTTCCAGCCTACTCAGTACCATGATGTCAGGACATAAAATTATCTTGACAGAAAGATTTAAATTATAAATAGTCCCATAATGACATTCAGCTTGGGCGGTACATTTATAAAAGGAGTTATTAAGGAAAATGTCATTTCAACTCATTACTATAACTAGATTCTCTCACATTTCTGAAGCTGTCTTTTGGTAGCCCAATAATATTTGCATATGTAAGCATTTAAACTATTAAGGCTATCAAGTCTACAAGTATAAAAACATAATATAGATATTAGATAAATGGTTTCCTAAAATTTTCCAAAACTTTTCTATTACAAATACGTCTTAATATATGTCTTTGTGGTATGAAAACTGATAAAATACTGGGGAGTTGAGACCCCAAGATCTTGATATTATTCAAAAAGCATAGCACTGGAAATACTTTATATATAATGAAAGAAGAAAAGGACTAGAAGTCAATCTATCTTATAAGCAACATCAGAATATTGGATAGTGAATAAAATTTTATGAGCACTTTTTTCCTGGAGTAAATGTTGACTATAAGTTACTTGGTTTAGTGTTCTGATTTTTAAATACCCAGTTTACCATTTTATTAGTACATTTTGATCCTATGAGAATCTACTTTTAACCCAAGTCGTATTTTTCTCTGAAAAAAAATTATGTTTATTCAAAAAAAGCTTTACTACTTGAATAAGTATTGCTATGAGTCATTTTCTATTTTATGCTGTGTGTGTACTTAGTTATGTCAGCATCTGAAAGTACAGATACGTAACAGAAAGTGAATGGGAAGATCAGTGAATCATAACAATATGTAATATGGGTCTATGTTGCAGAGCCACACTTATAAAAGCTTCAGCCTGTGTTATGGTCATCACTAAAAAAATCTAGAGCATTGCTGGTTTGAAGCTGGCATGGTGGAGATGTTAGTGTTAGATTAACAGTAACATTTAACCTCTGTAACATAAACCTCTATGAAACCTCTGTTTAACATAAACCTCTGTGTGTTTGTGTTTGTGTGTGTGTGTGTGTGTATGTGTGAACATTGATTTTACTTCTAAAGTCTGTAGTTTATAAACATTATTGCATTGTGCTGCTTAGTGGGCCAGAAATTACCCAAGATGATTGCTGATCCCAACTTCAATCTTTTAATTCAGTTTTTAATCAAATTTTCTTGTTTTGATTTTGACTCCTTCTCAATAGAGATATTACTTACTGGGTTTCTGCCAGTTTAGCAACATTCATTTCTCTCTTAAGCATGCCTTAGAAACAGCCTAATATATTTATTCTTTACTTTCCCAATTTCTGTCTCTTAAAAAGGGATTTCTGTCCAAGGTTCAGTGTTCTGAGTTGTTCCCTATGCTACCTAATCACTTTAGCCACTTAGCTTTGAAACTGCCTGATGAAAAAGGAAGTTGTACTGGCATATATAGGTCAATTCCTTTGATTTCTCATTTTTCTTATTCCCCCACATAGAATGATGAGAAAGTTTAATATTTTTAGCTTTCTTTTAAACAGCTTTATATTCTGGGTGGTTTTAAGTCACCCCAATTTCTGATAATTGAAAAGAATCCTGATGTTTATTCTAGATAAGACACCTGCTATATAAAATAATATTTTATGTTGATATTCAACAGGAAAGGGACACTAATCAGTCCACCTGATTTATTTAGCAAATATTGTTACCTTCTACTGTGTGCCAGGCACTGTGCTTGCCACCAAGGATAATAGTAATGAAGTATTTTATCAGAGGAGCTCCATTGCCTAGTGAAGAAGATGATCAAGCACACTGAGACGTTTGTGGATTAGTCAATTGGATTGCTTAGTAAATTATTTCAGGTCCCTGCAGTAGGATCGTATTGATCTTCTAGTGAATACATCCCTGGTCTGAGAGTTAGAAGGTTTTCATACCATTACTTTCTGCTGGCATTTCATCTTTCATCATACATCATTTTTATAAAGTTAGTAATGTCTGCTACAACATATTGTGAGATCTTTGGGACAGAAATGCAGAGTCAACAGAAACATTATCCTTTCAATAAACATGCACTGAGTACCTATGATTGAAGCACTATGTGTTAGGCTCCCTGAGTGATACAGAGATAAGTGAGGCAATTATCTAGGTCTAGGAGCTGACAGTGCAGTGTATTGGATGGAAATGAGGTATGGGAGAAGTATAGAGGAGGGCATAACAGTTAAGACATTTCTTTAGTGCTTTTTTGTAAAGAGCAAATGTATGTTTAAATGAGAATCTTATTATTAACTGTATTCTCTGTAACTCTCTATCTGTTAATAATGATTTGTAGTTGGAGATTTTCCAAAGCTTAATGGGCACTGTAAACTAAAAAATTAAGTTAGTTTATTATCAACTTATTTAAATAGTGTTCTTTAGCTGCCTTCACTTTCACTTATATTGCCAGAGTAATTGATCATTATTAAGAGATTTTTTTTTTTTTTAAGATTTCTACTATTTGTGTCAGGGTTTTCAACTTTGAATAACATGCCAAACCATTTCATGGGAGAAAAAAAGTCCTCACAGACCTTCTTTTCACCAGTGTTGAGTGTGTGTGTTTGTGTGTCTGTATTTTATTCAGTGTTATCTAAATATATGGAGATATACAATTAAATACAAACTATACCCTTAACTCTTATGACCATAATCTATTAGAAGCAAACTATAAAATCAATGAAAATGTTTATTTGCCATATTAATCTAATGTTATAAATTTGGTTGTCTTCCAGAAAATAAATTACTGCTGACAGTGTGAATATGATACTGAGAGCTACAATACAGATTTTTTTTTTTTGAACTTTTTTTTAAAAAGCACTATTAGAGCTATGTAAAATTATATTAGGTTCCTTTTCTGGTGCTTTTTCAGTGCTCGCAATTCCTTTTTTAAAAACTAGGACAATTAAGATTTTGTTTTATGATGCAGGTAAGCATGGAGTAGAATAAAGCAAAGTATTGTAAATCATTAATCTAAAGGATAGTAATATTTATTTTAATGAAAGGCAATATAGTTATATTAGGCTAGCTTTAAAATAGTAGTGGTCATCACTAGTCATCTTCTTTACTGGATAAGATAGTTAAAGGAAGGGCATTTGTGTTTTTTGAAGGCATTGTATTTCTACGGAGTTATGAGGATCTATAATATATATAACAGGCTTTCCCTAACCAGCAAGTCCCTTTCTAGGTCTAAGGAAAATCCATGGCACTCTTTCCCACCAAGCCCAGCTTCTCAAGTCTTCTTTACTAGCTCATAAGATAAACCAATGTGGAGGGCCGGGCACGGTGGCTGATGCCTGTAATCCCAGCACTTTTGGAGGCCGAGGCAGGCGGATCATGAGGTCAGGAACTCGAGACCAGCCTGGCCAACATGGTGAAACCCTGTCTCTACTAAGAGTACAAAAATTAGCCAGACATGGTGGTGGGCGCCTGTAATCGCAGCTACTCGGGAGGCTGAGGCAGGAGAATTGCCTCAACCTGGGAGGCGGAGGTTGCAGTGAGTCGAGATTGTGCCATTGCACTCCAGCCTGGGTTACAAGAGAAAGACTCCATCTCAAAAAAACAAAAAAGGATACACCAGTGGATTTAGGGGGAAGCAAAGGAGACAGATAGAGGGTATAAATAAAGCAGAAAGGTATGGAGAGACATACATAGGGGTCTGTTTCCAGCCATTTCCAGCCAGGTTTGTCTATAAATGCTGGGGAAATGTGCTATGTTAGCAACGTATATTACATTTGTTATTGAATTTTGGTCACTAGTTATTAGCAAGGAACATATGAAACTAAAGACACTTCTTGATTTTTTGATACAAAGCATGTAAATTTAAAATTGTATTTCCCAATAAGGCATCTTTGGGGAAAATAAATTAATTTGTGTTACTTCTCAGCTTAAGTCCTTCAAAGGGCTGCATGCAGTGGCTCACCCTTGTAATTCCAGCACCTTGGGAGGCTGAGGCAGGCAGATTGCTTGAGCTCAGGGTGAGACCAGCCTGGGCAACATGTCAAAACTCCATCTCTACAAAAAATACAAAAATTAACTGGGTGAGGTGGTACATGCCTGTAGTCCCAGAGGCTCAGGTGGGAGGATTGCACGAGCCTGGAGGAGGCAAGATCGCACCACTGCACTCCTGCCTGGATGACAGAGCCAGACCCTGTCTGAAAGAAAAAAAAATTTTCAAAGGCCTTACCACTTCTTATAGCACCTTCTTGATTTTATTTTTCTGTGAGAGTAGGGTTCCAGACCTCAAACAATACCTAGCATGCAATAGACCTTCATTAACATTTTAATTTAATTGAACTCTAATTGCACGAATCTGGGCACCACGTGTTGGCAGTAAGTAAATCTTTTCCATTTTTAGTGTAGTCTAGGACAGAGCATTCAAGATTGGAGGTATAGAAGCAACTTAGAAGAGCAGGAAATCCAAATTTCACACAAACCAAATAGTTAGAGTTCAGTTTAACAGACATTTATTGAGTGCTCAACATTTCCCACTATTCTTGGAAGTCAGTAATATGTAGGGTTGTCAAAGCCACATTGTTGAATATGTGTAGAATGATGAAAGATATAAGTGACATAAAAAACAACTCTTATGATTAAGGTTTTGTTTTTTGTTTTTTAACTTGGACTGCAGAGACAACTTAGAAGAGCATGAGTATTTCAAGTTTTCTTTTGAAAACTGAGTCATAGATGTTGCATTTCAAGCCAAGGTTTGATCATTCTATACTTCATGGCTTTTTAAAATTCTAGTTGCTATAACAACTTTGATATTTCTTTATTATTTTTAGCACTTCAGTTGCCATAACAATAAGATATCCTAAAAAATAGCAATTTTCTTTTATAGGAGAAAATTTTCTTTTAATTAAAAATGAATATGAACCAACATTTCTTTCCTATAATGTGAACCCATTATTTAAAATAGGTTTGTGCTCTTCTGTTTTCGTCTAATTTTAACAAACTTTTGTAGGAAATGTCTTAAGTTCAACTTTTCTCTCTCTGTTTTTACTGTACAAAAGTTGAAGGGATACAGCTGTTTTGAACCAAATTCTATGAGATAATTTTAATTTTTATCAGATTTCATTGATATAAAATGAAATGATATAAAAAATTTAACTTCCAGATTTGTTAGTTTATAAAGTAGGAAAAGATCATGATTGATGGATAGTTGTAAGTCATGGGAGATGTAAGAAACACTGAAATTTCCTTTTCTCCTATGTTATTTTTAAGTGTATTTTCATACCTGCTGCATACTAAAACAGTACCTCCTCACTTACCTAGAAATAACTGACAGCTTAGGCCTGAGCTATGGCACTTTACTCATAGAGCAGTTACCTTTATTTACTCTCTTTGAGAAAAAGTTGTTATAAGCTTAGTTTCTGATACTGAAGCCTCTAGAAAATAAGCACAGCAAATTAGAACAGGAAGGAGGGGCTACTGCTATGTTTGCTATGCAAATAGATTCATCAAATATAGAGAGCTGAGTATTATTTTTAAGGTACCTAATTCTTATGGAAATCAAACAAATCCAGCAGCTACAAAGGTATGATTGTATCAGAAGACAGTATTCAAATTGATGTTAATAGTGATGATCTTAGGCTACCAAATATTAAATTATGTCAGAATTCTTGGTTTAAAAAGACAGAGGAATAGATAATACATCTTATAAGAATTGAGATGCCTAATGTAATAGGTAAAACAAAATTTTTTTAAAACTTGGGATCATTTTTCTTTTTCTTTTTTAAAGAAATAATTTCAACTTTTATTTTCGATTCAGGGATACATATGCAGGTTTGCCATATCAGAATACTGCATGATGCTGAGGTTTGGGGTATGGTTGATCCCTTCACCCAGGTAGTGAGCATTGTACCAATAGTTTTTTAAGCCTTACCTTCCTCCCTCCCTTCCAACTCTAGTAGTTCCCAGCATCTATTGTTGCTATCTTTATGTCCATGAGTACCCAATGTTTAGTTCCTACTTACAAGCGAGAACATGGGTTTTTGGTTTTCTACTCATGCATTAATTTGCTTAGGATAATAGCCTCTGGTCGCATCCATTCTGCTGCAAAAGATGTGATTTCATTTTTTTATGGCTATGTACTATCCCGTGTTGTCTGTGTACCACATTTTCTTTATCCAGTCCACTAGCATAAAACATAATATTAAAAAACAATTTTAAAAAACCCCTCATTTATCTGGGAAATGTAAGATCCATGTACCTTAGGTTTTCATAGACTAAGGCTTGGTAATTTTTGTGTTATTTTATTACTAATCACAGGGTTTTCCTAAAAACCATGGTCAAGTTCAGACAATGATTTTTCTTTTCTTTTCTTTTTTTTTTTTTTTGAGCAGGAGTCTCTCACTGTCACCAGGCTGAGTGCAGTGGTGCGATCTCGGCTCACTACAACCTCTGTCTCCCAGGTTCAAGCAATTCTCCTGCCTCAGCCTCCCAAGTAGCCGGGACTACAGGCGTTCACCTCCATGCCCAGCTAATTTTTGTATTTTTAGTACAGCCAGGGTTTCACCATGTTGGCCAGGATGGTCTCGATCTCTTGACCTCATGATCTGCCCGCCTCGGCCTCCCAGAGTGCTGGGATTACAGGCGTGAGCCACTGTCCCTGGCCGATATTTCTTCTCTTTAATGTACTTTAAAAAAAGGAATGATGAGGGAGTTGGCAGTCAATAGAAATGAGAAAGTGTTATTATTAATTTCCAAAACTCAGCATGTTACCTGTGGATGTAGTTTCTGAAGGAAAAACGATTGAACAAAAAGCTTACTGATGGTAAAATAATATGCTTATCTTACTATCAGTGAGCTTTGAATGAATAGCCACTGTATGCTTTGCATGCTTTGTTTTTAAGGTTTTAGTTTTCATAACCAACTTTTAAAGGTAAGTATTTACTATCTCCGTTTTAAAGATGGAAGCTGAGATACATGGAAAGATATACCCAAGGCCTCATAGTTAATGACTGGTACAGCCATCATGCCAACCCACGTCTGTCTGATTGTAAAGCCTACATTCTTTCCTCTAAGTCATAGTATCTCCTTGTCTTCAAACTTAATAAATGTTTATTAAAGGTAATAACATACCTAGGGGAAAATATGAGAAGAAAGATCATACTGTGTATGGTTTTATTTTATTGCTCTGCATACTGTTTTGACCTATTAATTGAGTTTTAAACACATATTTTGTGTTTGAGACTTTCTCCCACTAAGAAGGTGGTAAATATACATGTAAATTGGTATTTTTTTCTCCATTTTTCTTTATGATCGATGAAACATAATGGAACCTCTCAAAAGTTTTGCTTACTTAGCCCATTGTCTTAGATCTTAGCTAGCTAGGGCAGTCTCAAAGTGTTGTATAACTGGCATTTAATATGTCTTTTCTCAGTGTCTCACTTGCAGCTGGGCTGTTGTGTCTTGAGTACAAACACTGAGCCATGAGTCAGATATGCTGATTGAGTGTGAAAGTACGCGCAGGCTGGATATACTTACTCCATCCACCAGTATCTGTTCTTTTAGACATTTTAGTAACTCTCCTTCTTTATGGCACATTGCTACAAAGGATTCTGGTATGTTTCTTTTTAAATATCATTATACTATATAATTTCCTGGCAATGCCTCAAAATTCACTCAAATTATTTAGGGCTCTCATTTCGTGGCCTTACACAGAAGTCGAACACTTGATTACGTGCAAATGCCATCACAGCCTTTTCAGGCTCTTCAGCTATAACTTACACAGGTCTTAAATATTACATTTTAATGAGCTTTGACATGCATGCATGTGTGTAACCACATGTATCAAGATACAGAATGCTTCCCTCATTCCTGAAAGTTCCCTCATACCTCTTGCCAGTCTTGAGTGATACATGTGTGCACATGAGTGCACGCACACACACACACACACACACACACACACACACACCCTGCTGAGGCAACTAGGATTCTGATTTCTTTCAGCAAAAATTAGTGTTTCCCATTTCAGAACCTCATATAAAATCATGCAATGTGTATTCTTCAATGTATGGCTTCTTTCCTTTAGTTTTAAGATTCATCCATGTTATGTGTGTCTTTAGTTTTGTTCCTTTTCATTGCTGTATTTCATTGTATGGAAATATCACGGTTTGTTTATTCATTCCCCTGTTGATGGATGTGTGTGGGCTGTTTCTGATTTTGGCTATTTCATTTTTATGCATACTGCTGTGAACATTTTAATGCAAGTCTTTTGTGGACAATGTGTTTTCCTTTCTATTGGATGGAATTGATGGGAGAGATAGGGTAGTTTTTTTAAATGTCATAAGAAAATTCCAAACTGTTCATCAAAGTTTTCAAAGTTGAGCCATTTTACACTACTACCAACAGTGTATGGTTTCAGTTGTTCTATATCCCTACCAACATTGTTCTGTCAGTCTTTTAGTTTTAGCCATTCTAGTGGGTATATATTGGTATCTCATTGTGGGTGTATATTGGTATCTCATCTACTTTGCCTTTTCCTGATGACTGTGGATGCTGAGCACTTTTTCATTTTCTTAATGGTTATTTGTATATCTTCTTTTGTGAAGTGTCTTCCAGTTTTTTCACCATTTTTCATCAGATTATTTGTATTCATATTAACAAATTGTAGGTGTCAGTTATGTATTTTGGATGCAAGTGCTCTGTTAGATATATGTTTTGCTAATACTGTCTTCGGCTTGCTGATTTTCTTAATGATGTCTTTTGCTAAGCAGAACATTTATTTTAAGTATAATTTATTAAACTTTTTTATAGTTATTGCTTCCAGTATCCTAATAAGTCTTTGTCTATTTTTTAAGAGACACAGTCTTGCTGTGTCACCTAGGCTGGAGTGTGTTGGCATGATCATAGCTCACTGTAGCTTAGCACTCTGGACTGAAGCAGTCCTCTTGCCTCAGCTTGTAGGTAGCTGAGACTACAGGTGTGCGCCACCACACCCAGCTAAATTTTGTTTTTGGTATGAGCAAGGTTTTGCTATGTTGCCCAGGCTTGTCTTGAACTCCTGGACTCAAGTGATCCTCCTGGTTAGGCCTCCCAAAGTGTTGGGATTGTAAGTGTGAACCACTACACCTGTTCATCTTTGTCTATTCTTAAGTTATGAAGATATTCTTCTTCTAGAATGTTTTCCTTTAGAAGCTATATATTTGCAGTTTCAGTTTTTTTTTTTTTTTTTTGTTTAGATCTATGATCCATCTCATTTAAATTTTTCTATATGTTGTGAGGACTTGGTCTAAGTTAATTTTTCCCCAGGAGATTATTCAAATTTTTCTAGTACCATTTACTGAGAAAATTTTCCTTTTTCCTTGGTTTGTCTTAGAATTTTTAATTGAAATTCAGTTGACCATATAGGTGTGGGTTTATTTTTAGACTTTCTTCTTCTCACTGATCATTTTGTATATCCTTTATGCAAGATCTTAACTCTTTTTTTTTTTTTTTTGAGACGGAGTCTGGCTCTGTCGCCAGGGCTGGAGTACAG
Source organism: Piliocolobus tephrosceles (assembly GCF_002776525.5). Lineage (NCBI taxonomy): Eukaryota > Metazoa > Chordata > Mammalia > Primates > Cercopithecidae > Piliocolobus > Piliocolobus tephrosceles. The sequence continues at coordinate 31,067,625 of NC_045434.1, forward strand.
TGGCCGGATCTCAGCTCACTGCAAGCTCCGCCTCCTGGGTTTATTCCATTCTCCTGCCTCAGCCTCCCGAGTAGCTGGGACTACAGGCGCCCACCACTTCGCCCGGCTAGTTTTTTGTATTTTTTAGTAGAGACGGGGTTTCACCGTGTTAGCCAGGATGGTCTCGATCTCCTGACCTCGTGATCCGCCCGTCTCGGCCTCCCAAAGTGCTGGGATTACAGGCTTGAGCCACCGCGCCCGGCCGCAAGATCTTAACTCTTAAGGCTTTATAATATGTCTTGAAATCAGTTTGTGCCTGTCTTTCAACTTTGTTTTTTGTTTTCTGTTTTTTTTTTTTTCTCTTTCCTGAGATTGTTTTAGCTATCCTAGATCCTTTATGTTTACATATAGGTGTTAGAATTAGTAGCCTGTCAGTTCTACAAAAAACTGCCTGGATTTTAATTGCAATAGCCTTGAATCTAAAGATCAATTTGAGAAAAATTGACGTTCTTAACAATATTGATTCTTCCATTCCATAAAGATAGTAGGCCGGGCACAGTGGCTCACGCCTGTAATCCCAGCATTTTGGGAGGCTGAGGCAGGTGGATCACTTTTGAGTCAGGAGTTCGAGACCAGCCTGGTCAACATGGTGAAACCTTGTCTCTACTAAAAATACAAAAATTAGGTGGGCATGGTGGTGGCCACCTGTAATCCCAGCTACTCGGGAGTCTGAAGCAGGAGAATCGCTTGAACCCAGGAGGTGGAGTTTGCAGTGAGCCGAGATCACGCCACTGCTCTCCAGCCTGGGAGACACAACAAGACTGTCAAAAAAAAAAAAAAAAAAAAAAGATAGTGCATATATATATCTCCATTTATATAGGACCTTTTAATTTTTCTCAAATGACATTTTATAGTTTTCAGAGTAGAGGTTTTTTACATTTTCACCTCTTTCTGTTTTTCAGGGCTATTTTAAATTATTTATTGTTTTTAAATTTTGTTTCCTACTGTTTCTTGCAAGTTATTGAAATGCAATGATTTTTATATGTTGACCTGTGTTTCGACAAAATTTACTCATTAATTCTAGTGGGCTCTTGGAAAGACATTTTAGTATTTCTTATGTGCACAATTATATCTTCCTTTTCTTGTATGGCTTTTTATTTTCCTCACCTGTTATACTGGCTGGGACCTCTAGTACAATGTATATAGATGTGTAAGAGCAGATATCCTTCCCTTTTTCCTAGTCTTGGGAAAAAAGCATTTAATATTTCACCATTAAATATTATGCTAGATGTAGGTTTTCCCATAAAGTGTCTTTGTCAGGTTGAGGAAGTTTTCTTTCTTTTGCCACTTAATTAACTTATTCTTAAATATTCTTAGTTGCTAATAATTTGTCTCATAATGAAATGAAATTGACAACATGAAATTCTTTTCTGCCCTTGAGAGGTAACTAAATCAGTAGATTGTGATATGTATCACTTCAGAGGTTTATTTGATTCTTGGCACTTAGATCAAGTTGCTTTAATACTACATTTGATAGTACGTTTACAGTGCATTGATACTGTATTTTGCACCATTTGGCATTGTTTAGATGATAAGTAATCATTGTCTTGCTAGATAGGACTTTTCAAAGCGCTAGTGAAATACTCATATTTAGTTTAGTGTAGGGAGATTTATAGATGACTAATACTGCCCTTCATTTGAATATATTAGGAGGTTAATTCCCCCCTCCCACAATTGGGAAATACATTTTCTAGCTTTTTCTTGTGAGGTTTGTGGATTCTGAGCTTCACATAGACTGGATGTTAGTGTTTTTCAGTCCTTTGATAGACTCTTTTAGCTATTTTATGTGCTTTATATTAAAATTATGTTAAATACTTATTTGTTCAACACCTATTCTGTGTCTAGCACTACCGTGTAGGCACTTGAGATGCAACATCAAACAAAGCACTTGTTGCTCCCCTCATGAGACTTGCAGTCTAGTCAAGAAGACAAAGCTGAATGAAGTAAATAATTATAAACCATAATAAGTGTAGAATCTGGTCTGGTTCCCTGTGGGAACTCAAGAAGATTTCCCAGAGGAAGTGTTATTAAAACTGAGACCTAAAGATTGCATCTGAATTAAATAAAAAGAAGTGTGATGGCTTAGTAAGCAGCAGTTATAAATATCCTGAGACCGTAGGGAACATAGCAAGTATATTTGCGACTGTTGGGTGAGGGATATGAGTTGGTGGGGAGATAGAGGTAGTTTAGTTAATCCTAAACAACATAGAAGAGAAATGAGACTGGGTGGATGCATGGAGACCAGTTTTTATAGCACCTGTTAGGATCTTATCATAAGGGCAATATAAAACCAGTGAAGTATTTTAAAACAGAAGTAATGTGATCTGGTTTGCATTGTGGAAAAAAATACTTTGTCTCTTTTGTGAGTAATGAATTGAAGAGAGACCACAAACAACTCAAAAAGGCCACATTGGAAGACACTACAGGTATCTAAGCACAAGATGATGCTGGTTTGCTAGGGTAATGATAGGGAAGATCGAGAAAAGTTACCAGGTAGGAGAAGTAGTAGAGGAAATAGGTAAATTTTGAATGCATTTGCCTTTTGGTACGTTTTTAAATTTATTAAAGGACAACAGGTTTACTTTAGTCTGTATTTGTTTACTTTTTTTTTCTTTTTCTTTTTTTTTTTTTTTTGAGACAGTCTCACTCTGTTGCTCAGGCTGGAGTGCACAATGGTGCTATCTCTGCTCACTATAAGCAATTCTTATGCCTCAGCCTCCTGAGTAGCTGGGATTATAGGCATGCACCACCATGCCTCGCTAATTTTTTGTATTTTTAGTAGAGACAGGGCTTCACCATATTGGCCAGGCTGGTCTTGAACTCCTGACCTCAAGTTGATCAGCCCACCTTGGCCTTCCAAAGTTCTGGGATTACAGGTGTGAGCTACCTTGACCGGCCTCTATTTGTTTACTTTCTTTGATACTATATTGCTTGTATAGTTCTCTTTGATAGGCATTGCCTACTGTTTATCCTATTTGCCATTGATGGCTAATGGTCCTTTCTTGCTTTGCTACTTAAGTTCTTTTGAGGAGTAGTTTTAATTGACTGGATGTTTTAATAATGAAATATTGATAAATATAAAAGAATAAAACATATCTAATGTATAAATAAAAAATCAAATGCCTGTGAAGTGTCATATAATAAAGCTACACAGTTTGGGCTGTTACAAGTAATTCCGTATAATGATTCCTTCTAGATATTTTCTGATTAGCATTCATCAGTTGAAAGCAGGAGGAGGCAGTTGATGATTGTGGGAAAAAATGGCAATAATAAGATACCTAATGACCCCGAAAATGAAAAGAATCATGCCTAATTTGAAAACAAAGAATGCTTTATATAGGAAACTGTGTAAATATATATTAGTACTCTTTTGTCAGTAAAGCTTCATGTTATAAATGTGTTCATACTATAATCCGATTGGAAAAAAGTATGGAAAGGAAGAAAAGTAACGAAGCTAGTACAGTCAGTCAGCTGGGCACAGTGTCTCATGTCTATTTTGTAATCCCAGCACTTTGGGAGGCCAAGGCGGGTGGATTACTTGAGGTCAGGAGTTCAAGACCAGCCTGACCAACATGGTGAAACCCCATCTCTACTAAAAATACAAAATTAGCCAGTGGTGGTGGTGCGTTCCTATAATCCCAGCTACTTGGGAGGCTGAAGCAGGAGAATTGCTTAACCTGGGAGGCAGAGGTTGCAGTAAGCCGAGATCATGCCATTGCACTCCTACCTGGGCAACAAGATTGAAACTGTGTCTCAAAAAAACAAAAACAAAAACAAACAAACAAAAAAACAAGGAGCTAGTACAGTCAGTTGCTAAAAAGAAAAAAACTACTTTGTTTGAGCTGCTGAAGCTTTTTTTTTTTTTTTTTTTTTTAAAGTTGGTGGAAAGAAAGAGGGAGGCTTACTGGGTCAAAGGCACTGCTTCTGAAACTTTATCTCATGTTTTCATCTCCCTTTAGAAGCATGTGCAGTTATGGATTATTTACAGTATTTCTAGATTCAAATAGTTACCAGTGATTATTTTTTGGAAACAAACTAAAGGGATTTAGTATGTGAAATTTTCTGAATGGAATTTTTTGCCATTTTCCTAATTTTAGAAATACTGTGATTCAAAACTGTTTCAAATATGTGTAATGGCTATACTTTTTCAATGGTTTGGTAGTGAATCTTAGCATTTAACTTTTCTTTACAAGGAATGTGAGACCTATCTACATTCATGAATATTTATCAAATATAATTTTATTTTAAATATTTATTTTTCTTGTACTAGAGAATATTAGATCTGAATTTGATTTTAATACTTTTATCTCTAAAAGTCAAAATATTTCCCTATAGGCCGGGCGCGGTGGCTCAAGCCTGTAATCCCAGCACTTTGGGAGGCCAAGATGGGTGGATCACGAGGTCAGGAGATGGAGACCATCCTGGCTAACACGGTGAAACCCCGTCTCTACTAAAAAAATACAAAAAAAAAACTAGCCGGGCGATGTGGCGGGCGCCTGTAGTCCCAGTTACTCGGGAGGCTGAGGCAGGAGAATGGCCTAAACCCGGGAGGTGGAGCTTGCAGTCAGCTGAGATCCGGCCACTGCGCTCCAGCCTGGGCTACAGAGCGAGACTCCGTCTCAAAAAAAAAAAAAAAAAAAAAAAATCCCTATAAAATAGGACTTTCTAGCCTTTTGTATAAAATTTAAATATTGCCTTTTCATCCTTAAACATAGTATTCATGTGAAAATTGTTATTCTAATGTGTCTTACAAACATCTCATTTCTGGTAATGAGAAATATACTTACCATTCTATATTCACCTAAACCTCCAAAGATTTTGGCAGTAACATGGTTTTCTCTGAAAGGCAATTCAACATGGAGGAAAGGATAGGGCCTTCTACTCTTTAGAAATAATTTTTTTCAAACTTTTATTTTAGAATCAGGGAGTAGAAATCATTTTTACAATTAATGATACATAAGAGTTATATATGAGGTACATGTGATATTTTGATACGTGCATACAGTGTGTAATGATCAAATCAGGAAAATTGGGACATCTGTCATCTCAAACATTTATGACTTACGGTGTTGGTAACATTCTAACTTCTCTTCAGCTATTTTGAAGTATATAGTAAATTGTTAACTATAATCTCCTTACTACAAGCACTAGAACTTATTCCTTCTATTTGACTGCATTTTTGTAACCATTAGCCAACCTCTTTTCATTCCTTCTTCCCTACCCTTCCCAGCCTCTGGCAACTATCATATTACTCACTACTTTGATAAGATCAACTTTTTAAACTCACACATATGAGTGAGAGTATTCAATGTTTGTCTTTCTGTGCCTGGTTTATTTCACTGAACATAATGTCCTCCAGTTCCAATAATGTTGCTGCAAATGTAAGGATTTCATTATTTTTTATAGTTGAATACTATTGTATTGTATATACATATTGCTTTTGTCCCCCACCTATTCATATCTTGATGGACACTTGGGTTGTTTCCATATCTTGGCTATTGTGAATAGTGTTATAATAACATGGTAGTGCATATATCTGTTTGATATTGCTGATTTCCTTTCTTTTGGATATATACCCAGTAGTGGGATTGCTGGATCATATGATAGTTCTATTTTTAAATTTTTGAGGAAATTCCATATTGTTTTCCATAATGACTATTTTAGTTTTACATTCCCCCAATGGTGTATGAGTGTTCTGTTTTCTCTGCATCCTCACCAGTGCTTGTTACTTTTTGTCTTTTTGATAATAGCCATACTAACTAGGTGAGACTATATCTCATTGTAGTTTTGATCTGCATTTGCCAGATGCAAATTGAGTAATTTTTCATATACCTGTTGGCAATTTGTTTGTCCTCCTGTGAGAAATGTCTATTCCTATCTTTTGTGGACTTTTTAATTGTTTTTTTTTTCATTATTAATCCCTTGTCAGGTGGATAGTTTGCTAATATTTTCACATTTTATAGGTTGCCTGTTCACTTTGTTGATTATTTTCTTTGCTGTGCAGCAGCTTTTTAGCTTAATATCATCCTGTTTGTCTATTTCTGTTTTGTTGCCTGTGCTTTTGAGGTCTTACTGAAATAATCATTGCCAAAACCAATGTCCTGAAGCATTTCCCTAGTGTTTTCTTGTATTAGCTGTGTAGTTTCAGGTCTTATCTTTAAGTTTTTAATCAACTTTGACTTGATTTTTGTATATGGTGAGAGACAGGAGTCTAGTTTTATTTTTCTGCATATGGATATCCAGTTTTTCCAGCAGCATTGATGGAAGACACTGTCTTTTCAACAGTGTATTTTCTTGGTGCCTTTACTGAATTTAGGTTGACTATAAATGTGTAGATTTATTTCTGGGTTCTCTGTTCTGTTCCATTGGTCTATGTGTTTTTATGCTAATATCATGCTGTTTTGGTTACTATAACTTTGTAGTATATTTGGAGTCAGGTAGAGTGATGCCTCTAGCTTTGTTATTTTTTCTCAGGATTACTTTAGCTATTCAGGGTCTTTTGTAGTTCCATACAAATTTTAGTTTTTTTTTTTTTTTTTTTTTTCCTATTTATTTGAATGTCTTTGGTATTTTGAAAGGGATTGCAGTAAATCTGTATGTTGCTTTGGGTGGTATTGTCCTTTTAACAATATTAATTCTTCCAATCCATGAACATGGCATATCTTTTTAATGTGTTGTTTGGTTTGCTAGTGTTTTGTTAAGGATTTTTGCATCTATGTTCCTCAGGGATATTGGTCTCCTGTAATTTTCTTTGTTGTATGTGTCCATGTATGCTTTTGGTATCAAGATAATGCTGGCCTCGTAGAATGAGTTTGGAAGTATTTTCTCCTCTTAACTTTTTAAGAATAGTTTGAGTAGAGTTGATATTAGTTCTTCTTTAAGTGTTTGGTAGAATTCAGCAGTGAAGCCATCAAGTTCTGGGCATGTCTTTGATGGGAGACTTTTTATTATTGCTTCAGTCTCTTTACTCATTATTGGACTGTTCAGATTTTCTATTTCTTCATGGTTCAATCTTGGTAGATTGTATGTGTCCAGGAATTTAGCCAGTTTTTCTAGGTTTTCCAGTTTGTTGGCATTATATTTTTCACAATAGTCTTCAATGGTCCTTTGTATTTCCATGGAGTCAATTGTAATGTCTTTTTTTCATCTTTGATTTTATTTATTTGGGTCTTCTTTTTTTGCTTAGTCTAGCTAAGGGTTTGTTGATTTTGTTTATCTTTTCAAAAATCAAGTTTTTGTTTTCTTGATCTTTTGTATTTTTTTAGGTCTCAATTTCATTTACTTCTGCTCTGCTCTTTATTATTCCTTTCATTCTACTAATATTGGGTTGGTTTGTTCTTACTTTTATAGTTTTTTGAGGTGTGTCATTCGGTTATTTATTTGAAGTCTTTCTGTTTCTTTGGTTAGGCATTTATTTCTATAAGTTTCTGTGTTATTATTGCTTTTGCTGTATCTCATAGGTATTGGTATGCTGCGTTTCCATTTTTATTTGTTTAAGAACTTTTAAAATTCTCCTCTTAATTTCTTCATTGACCCATTGGTCATTCAAGAGCATATTGTTTAATTTCCATATATTTGCACAGTTTCCAAAGCTCCTCTTGTGATTTTTAGTTTTATTCCATTGCAGTAAGAAAAGATACTTGATATGATAGAAATCATTTTTATAAAATTTGAAATTATTCTAAGACATTTTCTGACCAGCAGCCATCAGAAGAAAGAAGAGAGTGGGGGTTTTATTTGTTTTATTCTTGTATTTTTGCTTATTTATGGTTCAGGGAGTACACATACAGGTTTGTTACATGGATAAATTGTGTGTCACTGGTTTGGTATACAAATGATTTCATCACCCAGGTAGTGAGCATAGTGAGCATAGTACCTAATAGGTAGTTTTTCAGTCCTCTCACCCTCCACCTTTCCTGTGGAGTCAGGCCCAGCATCTATTATTCCCCTCTTTGTGTCCATATGTACTCAGTGTTTAGCTCCCACTTATAAGTGAGAATATGCAGTATTTGGTTTTCTGTTTTTGCGTTGATTTACTTAGGATAATGGCCTCTAGCTGCATCTGTCTTTCTGCAAAGGACATGATTTTGTTCTTTTTATGGCTGCGTAGTACTTCATGGTGTATATGTACCATGTTTTCTTTATTCAGTCCATTGTTGGTAGGCATCTAGATTGATCCATGTTTGCTATGGTGAATAGTGCTGCATTGAACACATGACTGCATGTATCTTTTTGGTAGAATGATTTCTATTCCTCTGGGTTGAATGGTAGTTCTGTTTTACATTTTTGAGAAATCGTCAAACTGCATTTCACAGTGGCTGAACTAATTCCACCACCTTGCAAACAGCTGTAATTTTTTCTCTTTTTAATAACCATTCTGACTGGTGTGAGATGGTATCTCATTGTGGTTTTGATTTGCAATTTTTAGTCTTAAGAATAATAACCTATTTCAGTCCCAGTTTCACAAGTCTGTAATTATAGGCAAGTTGTACTTACTATCTCTAGTATCTGCTTTCTTCGTTTGGAAAAGGATAATGATGATACCTACTTCATAGAGTTTTAAGATTTTTATAAAGGAGAAGTATATAATGCACACAGCACAATGCTTGACATATAGAAAATACTCAACAAATGTTAGTTATCTTCCATTTTTATCTTAATTTTCCTGGTGTATTTTAATTCTGAAATAATTTGTAAATTAGTTCTAAGTCACTTTTAAGAAAAGTGCTGATCCCATAAGAAGTATGTTTAAAATAGTGAATGTTTGTCTGTAGTAAGTCAAAATAATCAGAAATGTTTTTAATGTCCATCAAATATTTGAGTTTAATTTGCATTGTTCTAGTTTAGGTATGTGTAGCTCGAGCACTTAGAACAAATTTCTTTGACCATTTGACCTTTTTTTCATATTAGGATAAAAAGTGGATAAGCAATGTTTCTATTTATTCTTATTTCATTTTTATAAAATTTGAAATTATTCTAAGACATTTTCTGACCAGCAGCCATCAGAAGAAAGAAGAGAGTGGGGGTTTTATTTGTTTTATTCTTGTATTTTTGCTTATTTTGAGATCATATTTGACCTTCATTATTTCTCTGAATAGATTTTGGTACAGTAGTGCTAGTTCTGTTGATTTGTTTGTACAGTTAAATACATCAAACTCAGCAATTTTTTGTGGATGTGGTAGGGATTGGAGAGATTAGTAAATGATTTATAATTTCTGTTAATTCAAATATAACTATATATTTTAGAGAGAAATTAGTAGTCAAATCACTTTAGTTCATGAAGACTTGGCAGATTTTTAATAATTAATAAGTTTTTTCTGCCAATGAGCATTAGATTACTGCTGACTTTTTAGTGTCATAGTACCTTGTGGTAGTTTCTTTACAGGGTTTACAGGAGTATGCCAGTTTATTTTTTCTGTCCTGTCCATGCAAAATAATCTTTACAAATGCTATAAGGAGAATACCTTGAGAAGTTCATAAATACCTTAATATATTATAAAGATCGGTCAGTTCCATTGTCTTCTTTTGTCAGTCTTGATCGGAGCTTGCCGAGTAAGTCTATAAGCCTGCATGTGCCTGGCAACTGTTACCTAGTGACAGTTTCAGCTGCAGTAGCCATTGGCTGTGCTGTTGATTGGGGCAGGAGGGCCGAGTCACCTTTCTGATGGTGAGTTTTTCTGCATCAGCCCAGGATGAGGAGGAGGAGGAGGGCTTGGGCTCAGGTGGAGGCATTGATGCTGAGAGATTGTGAAGAATATACTGAGAGCATCCTTGTAACTGCATCACAGTAAATCGGACTTCTGAATCAAGCAGCCCAGCCTAGCAGCTGATAAGAGTGAATGTAGGTGAGAAGCATTACCTTATTCCTGTAACAAGAGAACTGTTTTGTGATAAGTGAAACTAGGAATGTACAAGAAGAAATATCCTGTGGCTATTATAAAAGAAGAAGGACTTGCCTGAATGACTTGGTGGTGCACCAGAAAATAACTTTCAGAAGAATGCTTTCTATTAAGCTGCTGCATTGTTCCTGGAGGAAACGTTATTTCTAATGCATATTATTTCTTCAAAAGATAGGATAACAAAGAATGACAAGAGACTCTCTGAAATGACTTTACTTTTAAAAAATACTTTGGCAAATGTTAAGCTGATATCAAAATGACCTTGGAAGCATTTTGGATGGATTCTATCCTGCCAGCCTTGCAATATTTCAAACTCTAGGATTTAAACTCATCTTGATACTTTAGAGGTATTTTAAAATAAGACTAACTTGCAACCTACCTAATGGCCCCTGTGTTAATTGAGCAGTTGCTCAAAATAGAATACAGAAATAGAAGAGGCATTTTTTAACATATGGCTGCTACATAACTGCAAATGTAATAAACAAGGTAATTTTCCACTTTCAGAAGATATAGTTGAAGTAATGATTTAATGTGTTAATCATCTACCAAAAATAGAAAAGGTATAGCAAAATAGAATATGAAGCCTATTAGAAATACCTAAGTAATAAATAATGGCAGCATTTCTGGTCAAATAAGCTCAGAGTGTACTGGAAAGTTTTATTATTGTCTAACTTTATATTTACATATATATGTGAGATATGGGTGTACAGTTGCAAAGGTGAAAAGTAACTGTGAGTTACGTATTTTATTTTCATGCTCTATTATAAGGAAGGTGGTATATCAAATAACAAATGTTATTTTAAGTTATAGATGCCAAATTAATATCAAAAATGATTTCATTTTGAAAAGGAAGAGGTATAAGTTACATTGCTGTTAGTATCACCAGTAACTGTAATGAACTAAAACTGCTTTCATCTAAATGCTTTAAAAATGCATGCAGAATTAAAACTTTAGAAGTTTATTATATTTTGCCAGGTGTTAATTCATTAATTCATTGTATATTATCTTTTCTATTGGAAAATACTTTTTTCTCATGAGAGTTATAGGGCAATCTGTAGTCTGTTACCTCTATTCTGCCCATGTAGAGATGAATCTTCAAATTAACTTTGATAGAGTTGTTTTTCTTAGATTTTAGAAAAATGAGAAGTAGATTATAAATTTGACCCCCCAACATCAATCCCTGAACTAAGCCCAAAGACACTCTTCCACAATGAACTTTTTCTCAGCTTTTCAACCAAATTTGAGGTCTTAATTATTTAAAATCTAAAATACAAATGCATTTTTCATCATAGATAAAGCAGGAAGCCTGAGACGGTTTAAGAGTTTTCCTTTCTCATTCTTTCTAGTTGCTCCCTAAGAAACTGCCTCTCTTGGAGAACAGCCCACAGAAGCTTTTCTTCCTTTGGCAATTCATTTTTTTTTTCTTTTTACAGTTTTAATTTTTCATAGTGCAAGATAATAAGTCTATTTTCTCTAGAAGTGCCTTATGCCTGCAAAAAGTTCTTTGAGGGCAAAGGAAACTAATTAGTGACCTCTTTTCACCTCCTTTCTAGCTTACCCCCTTCTCTCCCCCCCCACATCCCCCCACCCCCCGCCCGAAAGCTGAGGTGTGTCACTGCTGAACTGAGGCTGATGAAGAGACTTGAGCACTCTCTGGGACTCTCAGCTGTGACAGAAGCACTGACATTGTCTACTGAAGCAGGTTCTGAAACACTCGTGTGCGGTGTTTAACAGATGCTGGACAGGGCACCTGCTTGCGGTGGCCAAGTCTGCAGGTATCTTTACATTTCCAAGCCATGAATGAATCCAGGTGGACTGAATGGAGGATCCTGAACATGAGCAGTGGCATTGTGAATATGTCCGAGCATCACTCCTGCCCACTTGGATTTGGCCACTATAGTGTGGTGGATGTCTGCATCTTCGAGACAGTGGTTATTGTGTTGCTGACATTTCTGATCATTGCTGGGAATCTAACAGTTATCTTTGTCTTTCATTGTGCTCCACTGTTACATCATTATACTACCAGCTATTTCATTCAGACGATGGCATATGCTGATCTTTTCGTTGGAGTTAGCTGCTTGGTTCCTACTCTCTCACTTCTCCACTACTCCACAGGTGTCCACGAGTCATTGACTTGCCAGGTTTTTGGATATATCATCTCAGTTCTAAAAAGTGTTTCTATGGCATGTCTTGCTTGCATCAGTGTGGATCGTTATCTTGCAATAACCAAGCCTCTTTCCTACAATCAACTGGTCACGCCTTGTCGCCTGAGAATTTGCATTATTTTGATCTGGATCTACTCCTGCCTAATTTTCTTGCCTTCCTTTTTTGGCTGGGGGAAACCTGGTTACCACGGTGACATTTTTGAATGGTGTGCCACCTCTTGGCTCACCAGTGCCTATTTTACTGGCTTTATTGTTTGTTTACTTTATGCTCCTGCTGCCTTTGTTGTCTGCTTCACTTACTTCCACATTTTCAAAATTTGCCGTCAGCACACCAAAGAGATAAATGACCGAAGAGCCCGATTCCCTAGCCATGAGGTAGATTCTTCCAGAGAGACTGGACACAGCCCTGACCGTCGCTACGCCATGGTTTTGTTTAGGATAACCAGTGTATTTTATATGCTGTGGCTCCCCTATATAATTTACTTTCTTCTAGAAAGCTCCCGGGTCTTGGACAATCCAACTCTGTCCTTCTTAACAACCTGGCTTGCAATAAGTAATAGTTTTTGTAACTGTGTAATATACAGCCTCTCCAACAGCGTTTTCCGGCTAGGCCTCCGAAGACTGTCTGAGACAATGTGCACATCCTGTATGTGTGTGAAGGATCAGGAAACACAAGACCCCAAACCTAGGAAACGGGCTAATTCTTGCTCCATTTGAAGAGAGCTACATAGTAAATCAAATGTAATCTGACAGTGGTTTTGGATCATATTCTAGATTCATCTGGAAATTTGCCATCAGAGAAATATTTACTTGAATAGTTGACTATAAAATGAAGTATGAGACTAAAGGTTTCTCTTTTTTTTTCTTTTTCATGGAAGAAACTAAAGGGAAGGATGTGTAGAGGGTTATCTCATGAAATAATTATAGCATGTGAGTATTTGTGTGCAGTAATAGGAAAAATTAAGCACTGAGATGAAAAATAATATCTCAAATCTTCTGCAGGACATGAGCAAGCTCCTTGGCTTGGCGTTTCTGTCTTTCTGTCTGACTGTACCGTGCCTCTGTCTTTCTCACTTTATCTGTTTCTCTCACTCTTTGTGGAAGTTATTACTTACATAAATTGCCCTTTATAGAAAAATGCTACATATTATATATGTGGCAAAGTATAATCTTTTGCATCAAAGTGTACCTTTAATCACACTAATCTACAATCCATAAGTGATCTCTTCATGGAGAATGCACAGTAAGCATTGCATTTTATTACTTGCCAAACAACCCCTTTGCTTGTGTTTTTATAATCTTCTCTGCAGCACAATTTTTCTGCTACAAACAAATAGAAACAGTATTTTTGTTTCTTCTGGGTGAAATGACATTTGCTTTTCCCCCTTTTCCTAACAGTCTCTTGTGTTTTTTTTGTCTCTTTTTCTTGATCTGCATCCATTGCTACCTTACTTTAGAAGTGTCTTAGCTATTGAAAGAATCTACTGTATAAAGCATCCATAATGTTAAATAATGTGTTTCTTCCAGCAAAGCAATCTGGTAGCTTATTAAATATTTTTAATGGCTTTTTGAAACATTTTTATCTGGTTCCTTTTAAATTAGTTCATCTGCTTAAAAGTGATGTCTTTTTTTTGCTATAGTAAAGCTTTGTTTTTCTTTAAGAAAACCCATTAGTAATTCTAATGCAGATGCAGGATACTCACCTAGCAGTGAGGCATTACTCTTAAGGGTACTTAGAATGCCCTTTTAAAAAATAAGTAAATAAAATAAAACATGAATCTTTTTTGTGTTAGGTCTACGATAGCTTACTGTTGTGTCCACTAGTCAGTCATTTGTGTGATATGCGTTTGCACATAATATATTTTTTACAGCAAAGAAAATGTAAATTATATTATCTGTGCCTAATGTTTTCTTAGCAAAATATATAGATCAATGTTGTTTAAGTTGTCAACATTGGAAAAAGTATATATAAAAACTTATTTTAAGAGAAAAATACTTTTGTGTAACTGTTATTTAGATATTTATATTAGACAAAGCTGCATTTTTAGTGCTGCTGAGAATATAATATACTTAATTATTAAATACAAGTAAGAGCTGACAGTATTTTCTTTTGTAATGATCTGTTTTCAAATGCAGAGATTAACTTATTTTTTTGCGTGCTACATGGGATTGTGTAATAAATTGTCAGGGGTTTAGATGTAGCAAAGTAGCATTTTGGGGAATTAGTGAAGCAGGTATGAGCAGTAAAACATCTAAATATTACTTTTTTACCATAAGTTTCTTGCCTGAAAGATATTTTAAAATTTATATCAAACTACTGAGTATTTTTCTTCTCAGCATTTTTGATTTCTTTGTTTTATGAAATGCATTTAATAAAATGTGCCTATGACTCTTCAAATTAGAAGCCAACCATGTTTGCACCCTGGTGGTTTGGCTTCAGAGGTCTTTTAGTAGAAATGTTGTCATTTTATTGAGGTTGTTCTGAACCCCTGTATATTTTTAAACATGTAAGAAAAATTTAAAATAAAGAATAAAACAATATTCTATATATCAAAATCAGACTTTGCTTCAGTTTAATAAAACACTTAGGACAAGAGTTTACTTTTTTGGGAATCAAAAAATAATTGTTTTATACTTCTGTAGCTTGGGTTTATATTTGTTCTTGTCCCCTGTTTGCCAGTGGCATCTTGGTTTAAATGTGCCTTTTAAATTCATACCAGTTCAAGGAAAACATAAAGTTCAAGGAAATATAGTACTTTTAACATTTCAGATATCACATAGAAGATCTTCAAAATTGTACATATTATTTGGTAATTGTATCTTAATTTCTTTAAGGAATAAATATAGTTAGAAAAGACCCAGTGGATTCTGTGTACAGAAAGCCTGAGGCCATGCTTACTGCATTTTATTCTTATTATGTGCCAGGCTCACTGTTCAGTTTTACATGTGTTATACATTTAATCCTCACTACAGCCTTTTGAGATAATAGTTATTATTCCCACTCCAAAGATAAGGAAACGAAAGAAAAATGATTATTCATCAGTTAACTAGTCAATGGCAGAGGTTCCCGCCCATCCAGTAGGCCTGGGCCAAAGCCTGCCTACTTCATCAGTAGGCTACACTGCTTTCATTTCAAAAGCCTTTAAATTTTTGTACCTCTGTCTATACCTTTTCCCTACAATATTTCTCTGAGTTTTATTTCTTTTTTTCTCATCATAAGTCTTTTGCTTGAGTTCTTTTCTTGTGATCTTTTTCTTTGATCTTACAAGTTTCTTTTATTAAAACAGCAATTGATAAGCTCAAACTTACCAGTTTAGTCTGTAATCAAACTGAAATTCTTAATATTACTTTGGTTTACTTTTGTTATTTCCCTTGAATAACTTTTTGAAATCTCTATCAAGTTCTTTTTGAAAAAAAAATTGTTTTGAAGAGGAAGAGTAGAAAAGAAAAGCTTTATCATAGGCTGAATGAGGCAAGTTCTAAGTTTAGTTTTTAAATTTACTATAGTTTTTATATACAACTCTAGGCCAAACCACTTAACTTCCTTTTGTCATATTTAATGTGTTTATATAATAAGATAATACTTATTTTGAAACCTCTCTTTTTAGGTAATGTGTTTTAAGAATAGGAAGCATAACCATTTTTCTCATCATTATATTGTATTTTGTGGTAATTATCCGGCTTGGTTGTAAAAGACAGCCCAAAAATAATGCATTCTGTATTCTCTTTCCTAAGGGTTCTATTATTTGCATAGCTGTTTCTAGAGTTATAGAGTGTTGGAAAGCTTCATAATTTACACTATTAGTATATGAAACTTGGGCTGAGATCCAGGCCCTCATAAACTGCTTGGCCTTAGGTAAGATACCAAATGCTCTAAAACCTTAGTTTTGGCATTGATTAAAAAATATTAAGTCAGAGACTTGTAGCTCCCTGTTCAGCTGAATTTGAGAATTAAATGAAAATTTGTAGTATGTGTGCCCAGAACAGCACCTGGCACAAAAAAAATGTTCAGAATATGGTAGCTGCTGTTTTTGTTTGTTTGTTTTTTGTTTGTTTGTTTGAGGCGGAGTCTTGCTCTGTCGCCCAGGCTGGAGGGCAGTGGTGCGATCTCAGCTCACTGCAAGCTCTGCCTCCCGGGTTCACGCCATTCTTCTGCCTCAGCCTCCTGAGTAGCTGGGACTACAGGCGCCCGCCACCACACCCGGCTAATTTTTTGTATTTTTAGTAGAGACGGGGTTTCACCGTGTTAGCCAGGATTTCCTGACCTCGTGATCCGCCCACCTCGGCCTCCCAAAGTGCTGGGATTACAGGTGTGAGCCACTGTGCCTGGCCTGTAGCTGCTGTTTTATTATCTTTGTGGGTGCCATATTTATTAACATCACAATTTAAAGGTCACTAATCCCAATTCAAACAGAAATAATCCATTGAGCGTTAGGGTTTTCTAAGATAGCATTTCTTTTTGTAAATCAATTTAAACTCAAATTTTGGGTTAAACTCAGATATTTCAAGTGTATTTCTGAAAGCTCATTTCCCAGGAATGGTTATTCATGAACACATCGTTTGAGATTAAAGATATCCAGCAAGCGGATGTTGAGATGAGACAGGCATGATTCAGAGGTTAACCTACCTCTTACTTTATTACACTAAATACACTTAAACATTTTATTCTCATTAGGGAAGTAATAATAGGAAGGATTATCCAGGGATGTCTTGTCATTTGTCTTTGCACTTTAATTTTCCTCATTTATTAAAATGGGATTTGAAGTATTTTGTCATGTATCTATTTCTTGGGAGAAACAATGATTAATAAGCTGATTTGCTCCATAGATACCATAAATTATGTGAATTTAAAGATAAATGAAGTTGCCTTAAAGGACCTTTCCTCTTTTCCTCCCCACCCTAAAAGGTAATCATTAGATGTGAAAAAGATACAATTATATAATAAGTAGATAAAAAAGATTTAGATGTGAGAAATCTGCTGGTGTAACATTCTGAGCATGGAGAGTATCATGTATGTGCAGATGGGGCCATTTTGGTGCATAGGAGCATGTATGTGTTACTGAGTCAGTGCTATACTCTGATGTGTAGGTTCCAAAAGATGCTCTTTTCCTTGAGCAGAACTTAACTTTTAGATTAAGAGGGATATGTAGAAAGTGGTACATCCTGTAACCAAATATATAGATGTTGAGGAAAACAAAATGGCTAGAATAGAAAAAACAGTTCCCATTTTATGATTTCTCATAAATGGAAGTTTGATTCTGTGTTAGTCTTGCTCTGTATTTTAAAATATTAATAACTTTTTTAGTAGTAAAAGTGGTTTTTAAAATATTAACATGATGTAATTAAGTTTTTCCTTCATGACTATTTTGTTTTAATTTTTATAATGAGCATTGGTAAAATTTCTTTTATAATCAGGATAATTAATATTTGGTTTAAAAGAATGCTGAAAGCTGGACATGGTGGCTCATGCCTGTAATCCCAGCACTTTGGGAGGCCGAAGCGGGCAGATCACGAGGTCAGGAGATTGAAACCATCCCTGCCAAAATGGTGAAATCCCGTCCCTACCAAAAATACAAAAATTAGTTGGGTGTGGTGACACGCACCTGTAGTCCCAGATACGTGGGAGGTTGAGCCAGGAGAATCACTTGAACGCAGGAGGTGGAGGTTGCAGTGAACTGAGATCGCACCACTGCACTCCAGCCTGGCAACAGAGTGAGATTCCTTCTTGGAGGGGGGAAAAAATGAAGAAGAATGCTGAATATTTTAAAAATATTTTAACATTTCACGAAACAGCTTATGTTGATCATACAAATAACACTATCCAATAATGTCTCAATATTGTCTTATAAAGATAGGCTATATAGTTTTTCTGAGTTCTGTAATATTTGTTTTTTCAGGTAGGTTTTTCCAATAAACTTGACAACTTTCTCCTTGCAATATGAGATGTTCTTGACTTATTTTTGTTTTAATGTAAACAGTTTGAGGTGGTACTTGATGAATCTGAAATGGTTCTCAATCACTGTAGGATTTTCTTTTTTTTTTTTGAGACAAGATTCTCGCTCTGTTTCCCAGGCTGGAGTGCAGTGGCGCTATCTCTGTTCCCTGTGAGCTCTGCCTCCCGGGTTCACGCCATTCTCCTGCCTCAGTCTCCTGAGTAGCTGGGACTACAGGCGCCCACCACCATTCCCAGCTAATTTTTTGTATTTTTAGTAGAAATGGGGTTCCACCTTGTTAGCCAGGATGGTCTCAATCTCCTGACCTCGTGATCTGCCCGCCTCGGCCTCCCGAAGTGCTGGGATTGCAAGCATGAGCGACTGCGCTAGGCCCACAGTAGGATTTTTAAATGCATCATTGATGGCATCTTTCTGCCTTTTTCACTTCTTTAAACAACAAAAAGATGGCCCTGCATTAGGAAATAGGCTCTAGCTGGTACGTTACCTGCATTTCCTACATAGGCAGAATTCTCCAAAGAACATATTTATAATTTTTAAGGGTAACTTTTTTTCTGCTTTTATGTATGACTTTCTACAAAGGTGAAGAAAATAACAGTAATAAATTTAGCAGGAGTCTGTTATATCTGATAAATATTTAACACGAAAGGCACATATCACCACCTTCATTACGGTAAATGGAGCCAAATTAGTTTTTGAGATTCTAAAATTCTAAGGTTTAAAGTGATAAATAGTACATAATAATAGAATTCATGAAATGAAAATAATTTGCAAAAATTTGAAAACTTCCAAAAATGATACTTTATACAAAAGAAATACCTATCATTGACTTAAACATTTGACCCCAGTTTTATTTTATTTTCTACTTAAGCAATTGTAAATAAGGTTGATGCCTGTTAAAAAATGGCAAAATATATATTATAAATGTAATTATTTTAATTGCAAGGCACAAACAAGGTACAGAGTTGTACGACCTGTTCTTTAAAATTTTGTAATTTATTTTTGAATAAAATGTGGATTGTAGCCAGATATATGCAGTAATTTTGTCTGAGATTATACATGACACAAAGAATGTTTATGTACATACTCTGTAAAGTATAGCTTTAAGACGTTTACTTATGTTATTAATAGAGTTTGAAGTTTAATATAATTATTAGTGGATGGCACATTTTTATACAAATAAACTCTTCACAATTATTCATTTACTTTTTCAGGAATTATGTAATTAAAAATGCTAAATTGGTAAGAAATTATTGGAAAACACTGCAAGTTGAAATTTGGAAATGCTTACAATGCTTTTGAAAATATATAATGCTCTTGACATTATAAACGAGGTCTATTCTAAAAGCTTCTATCTCATTTCACATATAGAAATCTGACATAAGATTTTAAGTGACCCTAACAAGATCATGTCGTTTGACAAAGATACTACTGACCACATGTTTTGTGTGACAATAATGTTGCCTGTGATAAAGTTCTTGAATAATGTATTTATAGATGACTGGTAATAGAGTGACCTGATCTTTCTTTTTGAGAAGAAAATGAAGACTTACTTATTTGATATAGAAGAAATTCTATGTGAAATTTTTTCTTTTAATTCGTGACGCAGGAAAAATTATTTTAAAATTAACTTTATGTTGGAGATGTGATTTTTGATATCATAGAAATTTTTGATGTGATGTATTATCAGCCTTGATCGGTGTTTTAATATTTCTTAAAACAGTTTTTTATCTATAGAGGGTAACAAAAAATTTACTTCTCCTTTTGAAAACACAGCAGTCATCTACTGAATATATTGAGATTTGTAGAATAAATTGAACAGTGTTTGCTGTGTATTCTAAAAACTATAACCTTAAAGATGAAGACATCATGTACCCTAGAACTTAAAGTATAATAATAAAAGATGAAGACATCAAAATCACATTATATTAATGTACTTACTTTTGGAAAGTACTAATTTCAGAGTCATGTACTTTATGTTTTGAATTTTTTTTGTAATAGATTTGCAATGTTGTTGAGTCACTATAGGTTGGATTTTTCTCAAGCATTATGATGGAAAAGATTTTGATGTTTCAGGCTATAGTGCTTTTGTATGTTTGTGATCTAACATATCAGTCATGGAATCAGTGATTAGTTTGAATTAGTGATATATTAAATAAAACCTTTTAAATAAATAATTCAGTTTTATTTCAATGAAATAAATGTAGTTACAGAAAAATTAAAGGGACTCAAATTAGGCAAACACACGATTGCCTTGTAAATGTCCTTAGAGGAAATCTTTAAGTAGTTTCTAGTGTCTGTATCAGTTGAATAAAAATGAGTTCCATTGAGTTATTTGAAAAGTTTATTTTCCTAAATATGTAAAATTTCCATAACAATTTTATAACTACTTAATTTATGCTACTTATTTAAAGAGTTTGCAGGATGAATCATTGCAAAGTCCAAATTTGGATTTTAATCTGAATTAACCAGATATTTTTGCATTTCAAATCAACAAATTAGGTCAGTAAATATTTATCGATTATGCTATGTTAAGTGCATACATTGTGGTTCTATAGTAGTCTTGGATTCTTAAGAGTAACTCATTGAATTGTGTGAATCCAATAAGCAGGAAGATTAATTTCTAGAATTTGAGGGAGAGATTGCAGAAAAGTCATAGGAACTATGCAATACATTGTAGCATTAGAGGGATTAATGCATTTTACAATATGAATTGGCTTCAGTATTTAGCCATGTGTTTGGATGTTATAGTTCTAAAGGATAACACAGGATATTTGAGAAATTATTAAAGTGAAAGGAGAGGAAATGTTCAGTGTTCAGATTAGTACAAAAGTGTTGTGGGGAGAAATACACCATAACTTTGGAATGCAGTGTAAGAAAAAGAAAATATCCTTTATGTGGACTGTATCTGATTAGAGTAAAATCATCACTTTAGGTATACATTATAAGCTGTGAGATTAGGACAGGAATATTAACATGGGTAGAAGTAGCTTGAGGAATTGCACATAGGACATGTTATACCAACTCAGGCATCATCTTTTTTTTTTTGAGATGGAGTCTTGCTTTGTCACCCAGACTAGAGAGTGATCACCAGTGTCAGCCAGGCAGTGGAGTGATCTTGGTTCACTGCAGTGTCCGCCTCCCGGGTTCAAGTGATTCTCCTGCCTCAGCCTCCCAAGTAGCTGGGTGCACCACCACACCCAGCTGATTTTTGTATTTGTAGTAGAGACTGGGTTTCACCATGTTGGCCAGGCTGATCTCAAACTCCTGAACTCAAGTGATCCAGCTGCCCTGGTCTTCAAGTGATGGGACTACAGGTGTGAGCCACCATGCCTGGCTTCAGGCATCTTCTTAGACCACTTTTTCTAGAGTTGTTTTCCTAATATTTGTCTTGTGATTACAAGTGTATGTCACTATATGCAGGCTATTATGACAGGCAGGTTTTAACTTCTCTGTCAGTCAAGTTAATCATATGATGTAGGCCTAATATTTTTTGAATAATAGAATCACTCATTCTTTCATTTAAGTATTTATCAGGTTGTTACTGTGTGCCGGGGACTATTCTTAATGCTACGTAAGATAAGGAAATTTCTAAGTAAAACAGATTTTCAGTCCTCCAAGAGCACTTAGACTGCAAGGGGCTATATGGATTTTATATGGATAACTATAGGACAAGATAGGAGTTGACAAATTATAGTCCACTGACTGTTGTAGATACAATTTTACTGGACCATAGCAGCACTCATTCATTTATATATTACCCATGGGTGCTTTTGTGCTACAATGGTAGAGAGTAGTTGTGATGGAGATGTTATGTCCTACAAAGCCTAAATATTTACTGTCTGGACCTTTACAGAAAAAAATTTGCTGACCCCCTGGTATGAGACATTATAATGCCTTTTGTATGCTATTCGCAATAGAATGTTGTGCTTTTATGTTTGCTAAAGGATCTCATATGAAGCAGTGATTTCAACCTGATTCAGTCAGGCATCAGGAAAATTTCTGGCATATGAGTAAAAACTTAGATATTGATTCCTCCTCTGTGATTCCAGTGGTTTGTCAATTGTATTCCTGTCTGTAAATGAAACACAGATCTACTTATTCTAATTAGTTCTTACTATTATATAATTAGTCTCAGGTAAAGTTCTTTGCATATCAAACTTAGTGTCTAGTTTCTTAACTACTAATATAGCATAATCATATTTTACCTTTAAGCATGGAGTCAGTAATTATTAACATTTGATGTAGTCTTCAAACTTCAGAAGCATTTGTTAAACTTCTCATCAATAAATGATAATCTCATAGTCTAAAAGAGTTAATTTACTTATAAGTAAGCATGCCTTTTTGTAGTACTCTGATAGGCAGTAAAACAAAAAACTACAAAACAGAAGATCTAGCTGTATAAGAGCCAAATTTACATGCAACTCTAAAACATATACGACTTAAGAGAATTTATAATTCAGCACCAATGTGTGACATTTTTAATAGGCTCTTGATAATATATAAGTTAGAAGATAAATGGATATAGTCCTACACTTGGCTAAGATGTATTGCAGTGCTAGGAGTTTTATGTTTTTTGTCATGGTCAACTAATGAATGAAAATACAAAGCAGTTTTAAATGAGCCACGATTTATATTTACACAAAATTAAGCCGTTTTAAAAATCTTGATGTTTCAGTTAATCACAGGTATTTGATACATTATTTAATAATATTTGCCTTGGCAGTACTATTGTTTTAAACTATTAATAATCCATTGGGAAGTTTTGGTTTTCTTCAAGTTTAGTAAATCAGTAAGAAAATGAATAAACGATCTTGATGTTTTTCTTGAAAATACAGTTCACTGAGTCTGTTCAAATAAAGGAGACACTTACACAGTTGTCTGTCATTGTCTGTGTGGGATTGGTTCCAGGACATCCCAAGGATACCAAAATCCACAGATGCTCAAGTCCCTTTTGTAAAATCGTATACTATAACCTACACACACCCTCCCATATACTTTAAATTATCTCTGAATTACTTATAATATCTAATACAATGTAAATGCAATATAATTAGTTGTATTGTTTAGGGAATAGTGACAAGAAATGTAGAAATACATTTCAAGTACATATACAAGTCTGTATATGTTGAACACAGATGCAACCATGCATTTTTTTTCCCCTGAATATTTTCAAGCAGTGGTTAGTTGAACCTATGAATATGGAGGACTGACTGTATGTGCTTTTATGCTTTCAGTACTGTTTAAAGTCATTGAGATAGTAGAGCCATCATTATAACCCATATAGTCAGAGTGAATACCTTAATAATGTTTATTGTATGTTTTCCCAAACAAATGAATAGAATAATTTTATGTAAAATTGTGTATTAAAAGATTGTAAATGGTCAGGTTTCTATTAGTTTAATTTTGAGAGAAAGAATTCAGAGAATCATTAGGTCCTTCTGCCTTTTTTAGAACAATCAATGGACTGAAGGGTCTTAAGAGAAGACCTCAGGGATTTCTTATAGAGATAATTTGAGTGACAAAGTATTGTTTCCACATTTTTATGTACCCACCAGCTTGCCCTTCCATAATTGGCACCTTTTAATTTCTGACAATGTTGTAAAAGGATGAGTTATAGCAAATCACTATTAAGTTATCTCAAATGTTTCTAATTCTCATCCCTTCCACATAATTAACTTCCTTTTATTCCTCCTCATTCATTTTAGTTATTTTTATTTTTAATTGTCAAAGAAATATTTGCTCATAAAGGAAATTTAGGGAATGTTTAAAATGATAAAAAGAGACTAAATTACACATAGTTCTCTTACCCAGATATAATTAGGTGTGATGATAATGACAGTTGATTTTGGTTTTCTTTTCTTCCATTTCCCCCCTATGGATTAGAGCTTTTTCTTTTTTTTTTTTTTTTTTTTTTGAGACGGAGTCTCGCTCTGTAGCCCAGGCTGGAGTGCAGTGGCTGGATCTCAGCTCACTGCAAGCTCTGCCTCCCGGGTTTACGCCATTCTCCTGCCTCAGCCTCCCGAGTAGCTGGGAGTACAGGCGCCCGCCACCTCGCCTGGCTAGTTTTTTGTATTTTTTAGTAGAGTCGGGGTTTCACCGTGTTAGCCAGGATGGTCTCGATCTCCTGACCTCGTGATCCACCCATCTTGGCCTCCCAAAGTGCTGGGATTACAGGCTTGAGCCACCACGCCCGGCCGGATTAGAGCTTTTTCTAAAGGATTTTTAAATGTGGGTATTTATAACTTAAACATTTTTCCATATTATTGCATATTGTTTATGAACATTTTTATACATTCGGCCTTTCCACATTTAGTATTATTTTCTTACAACTTTTAAGGGAGAAATACTGAAGCAAACAGTATGAAGGTATTTTACGATTATTTATATATATTGCCAAATTGGTTTCCCAAAGGAGTGATCCAGTTTATCTTCACACTAATAATGTATCAAACTATGATGATTCATTGCAAAATTGCTATCAGCAATTCTAAATTAATAAATAAATTAGAGGAATTTGATTTTTTACTTATATCTTCCCAGCCCCATAGGGAATTTGTTTACTTTTTTGCAATTTTTTTTTCTTCCCTACACTAAAACATATAGGTAGGTAGGTAGGTGGGTAGGTAGGTAGATGGATGGATGGATGGATGGACGGATGGACGAACTAGGATGGATCTGCTGAGCCTCTTTTAAACCAAATTGTCTCAAATTATGTATTCCAGAAGTCTTTAAGCTCAGATAATCTTCTCACTATTGTTATCTCACCATTTACTTTGTGCTGCTGCTGCTTTGTTGTTTAAGGCCATGCGTTATTTTAAGAACACTGAATTCTGTCAGTGCTGTTCTCCCAGTATTACTGCTATCTTCAGCATTATCTGTTTTATTGTATCTTGTGTGTGCCACACAGCCATGTAGATAATGGGTTTGAGAAAGGTTTCAAAATTTTTTTCTGTTCTTCTGCCTTTGTTGCAGTGATATCTCTACCGGCCTTTCAAGGTAGGGGAGGATATTTTCCTAAGCAGAAAATTTTGAGGCCTGTGTCCTTGGAGAGTTTGTGAACATGAAGATATCAGTAGTTAAGCGCTGACCCCAGGCCTGGTATTGATACTTAGGATTTCCCTAACCTGCAGAACCATGGGAATAGTATGTATTCCCATATAGTGGTAGAGCCGTGGTAAGCAAATCAGCTTTCACATTAGAAAAGTCACACCTGGTGTGGTTGTCTAACAAGCAAGCATGCTTGCAGGTCCGTACTGTTTCTCTTCATTATGTCTTTTACATCTCTCTGGTTCCTTCCTCAGAGTGCTTTGTATATAGTGGCTACTGAATTATTCATTGAGCCGAGTACAGAGTGCTCTGTATATAGTAAGTCATCTATTTCTTGAGCCGAATTGAATTCGTTAGGGTTAACAGTATTTCTTGGGTCTCTTCCAGTAGTTCTTTCATCTCCAACTCACTTGAGGATGTGGTTGGACTGAAGATTACTTCAAGATTCTTTTCCCCAGTGCTTTGCTGTTACCGACTGGGGAAGTTATGGAAAAGAATATTTTAGGAGAGTTGAATGATGATTTAATATACCTATCTTTTAATATAACTTCCCACTTTAATTGAATTTTTCCTTCCAAAATTGACATTCAGTGAACTTATAGGCTCTTCTTGAATATGTGTCTTAAAGGGGGGTGAATGCACTTTGGGGTAGCTCAGGCTTTTTCCATAATGTTTATTTATATTCAGCTGAAATGAATGTATTTTTGGCTTTTTCCCATTGTGATTATATAGGAAGAATGAGAATTTTCGTTTTACCCAAGAACCTTCTATATACCTTAGTAGAACCGTTGTTTCTGTCCAGGCTTTTCCTGGTCTTGAACCATTCTCGTAAAATATGGTTTTGAAACTCATCACCAACTTTTCCCTGAATATGCTCTGATAATACTTCTTTTAATGGTGCTCAGAGCTGAATAAAATGTTACGTGTGTGATGGGACTAGTAACAGATCAGAGCGAGACTATCGTTTTCCCTTGGTTTATATAACTATTCTGCGATTTACTCAGGCCAGAAATAAGTTACATATTTTTGGTAGTTACATTTTGTCCTTTAATTTGTTGAGTTTATTTTCAATAAATCCAAATGTCTGCTTTACACCTGCTTAATTTATATTCCTTCTCCATATACGTACAATGGTTTTCGTTTTTTAAAACTAATTTTACATTGTTATTTCCCTTCAACTTCATCTTGTTAGAGTTGGCTCACTTTTTCCAGCATTTCTGAAACCTTTGTTCCATTTCTAATACAGTCATTAAACTTTTGACTTCTGCAAATGTGACGTACTTTTTTTTTTTTTTTTTCAACTTTTATTGTAGGTTAAGGGGCTACATGTGCAAGTTTATTACTTGGGAAAATTTCAAGACACTGAGCTTTGAGGTAGGAATGATTCCATCACCCAGGTAGTGAGCATAGTACCCAATAGGTATTTTTTCAACCCTCCTCCCCTTCCCTCCTCCCTCTAGTGGTCCCCAGTGTCTGTTGTTCCAGTCTTTATATTCATGTGTACCTATGTTTAGTTCTCTCTTGTAAGTGAAAGCATGTGATGTTTGGTTTTCTGCTCCTGAGTTAATTTGCTTAGGATAATGGCCTCTACCTACATCTGAGAACGTGAACAGATGCTTCTCAAAAGAAGACATATGTGTGGCCAGCAAAGATATGAAAAAATACTCAACATCAGTTATCATTAGAGAAATGCAAATCAAAACCACAATGAGATACCATCTCACACCAGTCAGAGTGTCTGTTACTAAAAGATAAAAAAATAGTAATAATAACAGATGTTGGTGAGGTTGCAGAGAAAAGGGAACACTTATATATTGTTAGTGCTTATTTTATAACATCTAATTTGATATAATCCAGATATTTGGATTTGTCAGATGAGAATTATTTATTTCCTAAGCTTATACTACATATTGGATTATAAATTTTTTTAAGTCCTTCCATTTACCCATTAAGCAACCAAAGTATAATTTGATGTATGATTATTTGATAGCATTTACTATGAGAAATGTTACCATTTGTATTCCATAACTACACTTAAAATACAGGAAGATTTTAATATAGATACCTTTAGCATTTGGGACATATTTTGCAGAAAGGTTTTCAAGAATGCCTTTTAGTGGAGATTTGTAAAATGAAAGATAATAACCTTTGGGGTTTAATGTAGTTCTGCCCAAGGACAAATGAATGAATGGATGACTTTTCAAAATAATCCTTACAGAGTTATAATTTTGTGATGCTCTCCCCATCCTTAATTAATTGTTCTCTTTAATTACTTTCACAGAAAGCCCATCTACTCTCTGGGATTAAACTATCATCCTTTTGCCAAGTATTCCAAAATAGAACTCTCCAAATCTGGCCTTGTACCTTTTTTTCAGGAACATGTACTATGCAGCCTTCAATGAGCCTTCTTATTCTGGATTTTTCATAAAAATTGAAACCTGAACAATTTCAAAGGAAAATCATTATTTCCTTTTCTTGTTCCTTGTACTGCTCATCTCTTTTTGTTGTTGCTGTTATTGTTAATGTCATTGGTGCCACTGCCTTCTTATATATCCACTTCATAGCCCTGTCTGTTTGATAAATGTTAATTGAAAAAAAAGACTATCCATATTTTTTCTTCTACCTTCATCACTATTTCATTTAGAATCCAGTTTGTACACTTCGTTCTTCACTGTCTTTTAAGATACCTTCTCTGGGTAACCAGATCACTTTTTTTCCCTTCTTCCATAGAAAGATTACCTTATTTTTTTTTAAATCTTTATGTGTAGTTTTATTATATTCTCTATGTACTTTGACTCATAGGAACTTTTGGTTAACTGATAACTTATGGATACAGCCTCCTACCATGGCTAAAATTCCTTTCACAACTCTCAAGGCAGCCTCTTCAATTATTATAAAGTTCTGTGACTTAGAAGATACTTCTTAATTATGAGCCCAAAATCTTCCTTTTGATCCTATTGACATAGGATCAAATGTCCACCATATCTCTGTGGAAACACAGAAATAAGTCTCCCTTTATGATGTAGCTCTTATGGCATATGAAAGCTACTGTTATACCTGCCTTCTCTTCTCAGTTTAAGCATCTTTATTTCTTTAACACATTGCTAATCATTCATTCAGCAAATATTTATTGAGCATTTTTTTTTTGAGGCAGAGTCTGGCTCTGTCACCCAGGCTGGACTGCAATGGCGCAATCTTAGCTCACTGTGACCTCTGCCTCCCGGGTTTGAGCAATTCTCCTGCCTCAGCCTCCAGAGTAGCTAGGACTACAAGTGTGCGCCACCATGCCTGGCTAATTTTTGTACTTTTAGTAGGTTCTGGGTTTAAACATGTTGGCCAGACTGGTCTCGAACTCCTCACCCCACGCGATTCGCCTGCCTCGGCCTCCCAAAGTGCTGGAATTACAGGCATGAGCCACCATGCCCAGCCTGTTGAGCATGTTTTATGTGCAAGTCACTGTTTAGATATTTGGAATATGGTGAACAGGAATGATAAACTCTTTTCTCATAGAGCTTACATCCAAATAGAGATAAAAAGTATTCTAGATTAAGATGTCAGCAAGTAAAAAAAAATAAGATTATGATGAAAGCCATGAAAATAATAGAACAGGATATTAGGATTGAGAGGTAATAGAGATGGGAGGCAGCTTGTCCATGAACCTTGATTTACAAATATCTCATCATTTTGGTTGCCTTCCACCACAACATGAATGAACTTAGCACTTTTAACATTCTTATGATGAAAGACTTCTGATCTGCTAATGTCCTCTATGTACATAGGAAAGCATGGAGCGTCTTAGTTACGTGGAAGATGAATGAAGCTGTCTGAACTACATCAGTGAGGGAACTGTTAAAGAAGGAGACACAAAAATGTAGACCTTTTGCAGTTATTGTTAGACACAGTATTCTCTTTGTCAGTGTGCTCTTCTTACAGTGGGATGAGTAGTTGCCATATTTGGACAATGTGTTTCCCTTAGTGCAGCTCCCCACTTCCCTTAGTGCAGCTGTTTCAACAACAGGTCACCCTAGCTTTGTAGTGAACTTTTTTAGGTCTAGATCTCACCTGTTTGGAACTTGGAAAATCAGTTTATTGAACATAGTTGCAGGGCTTTGCAGTCATTCCTTACTTACTCAGCACTTCCTTTTACTTTAATGTGATCTTTTCTACTATTTTTAGTAGATTTGGGAAGCTTACGTTCTCTGTTGTCTTTAAAGTTAGCAAAAATGATATAAACAGAAGAGTACCTAGGCAGAACTTAGTAAAAAGCTTTCTTCTAAGTTGATTTTTCTTTATTTAATTAGCACATTTTGAGCAAGGCCGTATGTCTACCTCAAACTCTACCTAAACATGTTAATATCTAGTTCCCATTTTTTCCCTTTTGTTTAAAATATTTTATGAAATGTTTGCTAAAGAGACTGAAGCATAGGCTGGGCATGGTGGCTCACGCCTGTAATCCCAGCACTTTGGGAGGCCGAGGCAGGTGGATCACTTGAGGTCAGGAGTTTGAGACCAGCCTGGGCAACATGGTGAAACCCCGTCTCTACTAAAAATACAAAAACTAGCCAGGTGTAGTGGCACACCCTTGTAATCCCAGCTACTCAGGAGGCTGAGGTAGGAGAATTGCTTTAACTTGGAAGGCAGAGGCTGCAGTGAGCCAAGATCGCACCACTGCACTTTAGCCTGGGTGAGAGAGTGAGACTTTGTCTCAAGAAAAAAGAAAGAAAGAGAGAGAGAGAGAAGCATAATGGTTTAGCCTGCTCTCTAGAGTCAAACTGAAATTTTTTATTCTGTCACTTGTTACCTGTGTCATACTGGGCATGTTACCTAACATCTCTGACCATTGGTTTCCTAGTAATTGTATTGGCTTTGTAGGGGTTTGTGAAATAATGATATATAAATTGTCCGTCAGTGTCTGGCATATAGAAAAGTCCAATAAATGTCAGCAATAGCAGCTGTAGTCATTGTTGTTCCTGGTCCACAGAAATTAAATATAGTCTATTTTGGACTTTCTAGATCTAAAACCTCTTTAAATGCATGTGCACACACACAAATATATACATAGCTAGTTTTTTTGCTATTTATTCTTAGGGATGGACACAGTAAAAACATCTTTATTTTTTAAGTCTTATATGCCATCTGTCTAGAGTTTTACTAGATGAAGCATCAATGTTACCATCTCTGAAATCCATATGTTCTTATTGAAAGCTTAAAATTTGTCTTCTCTCTAGTCATTTATCATCTTTTCAGAGGTCTACAATTTCTCAAAGATTAATAATACTACCAGATCTTCTAGTAGCTTCTTTGATATTTCTTTGTTTGAGCCTGGTTAAAAATAAGACTTGGGCATGAGAGGCTGAAAATAAAGTTGAGAATTGCCTGGGTATTTCAGTTAGCCATGATTCTCAGGTCTTTGTTAGACAAAGAGTAAAATTATCTATACCAGGAAAGAGAAATAACATTTCTACTAAATAAATGTAAAAGTAATCACTAATAAATAGTAAATAACAAAGCTACTGTATGACAAGTACTGTAAATATATATTATATATTCATATTATATAATATGTTTAATCCTTTTAGCAACTCTGTTTCATAGGTGAGAAAATTGAGCATCAGTATTTAAATATCTTGGTTATCACACTTTTACTAAGTGGCAGAATCTATAGAATTTGTATCCAGTTTTGTCTGACACCAAACCATGTCTTTTCTACCTAATATATGCTACCTCCCCTACTATTTGGCAGTTAACATTATACTGACATGTATTAAACTGAAACTAATAAAGAGAAACTAATAAAGGATTTTTTTCTTTTGACTCTAGAAGATACTTCTAGAGTCAGAGAATTGATGAGGATCCATGAGTGAACTCAGCAAATTTCCCTCAGTAGGAAAACGTTAGCATTTTAGAAATATTATAAAATCATGAAATCTTAAGGTTGGAAGAAACCTTCCTGATTAAGAGTTTTGTTTCCTGGCAATTATATATGTGGGATTATATTATAAAGAATTAATTTTATTATTGCTGTATCTGTAATATTTTGATTGAGATTTAAGATAAATTGTTGCTTTTGTTTACTTATTTATTTACCTTATTTATTTCTTTATTACACTTTGTATTTTAAAAGTTTCTTTTATATTGTGTAGTCTAATGGCTACACAAATATGATATATGTGAATTAGGGTAAACAAATAGAGATTTCAGAATTATTCCACATATAAGAGATGCCCTAGTGCTCTAGTTTATAACAGAGGGATTGTTATGGCTTATACTGAAATACTAGAAGAGAGTTTTGCTTGCAAAACGTGTATACAAATAGGCTGATTTCATATTAAACAATTCTTCTTTATTATAAGAATTCATCCTGATCATTGTTCAATAATGGATTCACATTCTACCTTGTTTTTGTGATTGTACTGGTGTTGTAGTATAAATTATAGTTGTTTTCCACTTCAAATTTAAATGTTATTGATGAGGTAAAATTAAGCATTTCACATTACACCGTGGGCAGACATTTTTGTGTAATATGAAACAGTGAATTTCAAATAGTTAATTTCTTAAACTAGTGTTGAGCATAATATCCATAAAGACAAAAAATTTTAAACCCAGAGAAGAAATCATAGACACTACATCTATATCTACCTCTACCTCTCTCTCTCTCTGTCTCTGTCTCTCTGTCTGTCTGTCTCTCTGTAAAATCATTCCAGTTTCTTCTGCTTAGAACAGTAAGTTCCATGGGGCAGGGACTTTGTCACATTCCCCGCTGTTTCTACCACCTAGTGCAGGATGCCATACATGGTAGATGTTCAGTAAATATTTGGGGGCAGACTGTGTTGGCTTTTCAGATAAGTGTTATACTAAAAATGAGGGAAATGTTTTTGCTTTTGAGTAGATTATACTGGTAATCATTTCAGAGTTTTGCTTGAATATTTCTGAGGGTTTATGTTTTTTCCCCCTCTGAATTTCTAGATGCCATTAGCAGAATGTTTTATACAAAAGTTAAGAACAGAATGTTTATATTTGTGGTAAGTATATGCTTATGTATATTTATGTTCATGTCTTTTTATCTAGTAATAGAAAAATGCAGCTGTTACTGTGTTTTGTCTCTCATCAATTGCTAAGGGTTAAGTAAGTGTTGCTTTGATTTGTAGTCCCAGATAATAGGTTTAAATCTTTGTGCTTATATATCATTGTATATGAGTATATTGCTGATAAGAAAAATTATTTTGGTTGTCAAATATCAGAAAGTTTCATATTATTACCTGTATCTTTCTGGTAATAAGGGCACTACTTTCTATTAAATCAGGTATTTTCTCTGATGTGAATTAATCCTTCAAGCCACTAATCCAACATTTCTCGGAAGTATAAACTGTGGACAGTTTACATCAGATTCACTGGTAGTGCTTATTAAAATTACAGATTTTCAGCAACTACCTTAGTTCCCCTAAATCAGAATATCTAGAATGTTAGTCTCTGAATTTGTGACAAGCTCTGCAGGTGATTTCTGTGCACTCAGAAGTTTGAGAATCATAGTATGAAACTTTCCTGGAAGTGTCTTTGCCCTTGGGAGGGGTTCCATCCTGGAAGCTCTACAGAAAGAATCCCTCACTATAAGCTCTCTGCCCATTTAAGTTCCAAAATAGTCAGTCTTGAGACACTGATTGTGTCAGTTTGAATTACAACCAAATGTACATTATTTCCAAAAGCTGTTGGACTGGAACAAAACAGGAACATCAAAATTGCTCACTAGACCAATACTGAAAGCAGACAAAATTGCACTCAGTTCCAGTTCCTGACAACATCCCAGGAAATGTCTCAGCTGCCTTCACTGGGGATTGTCACTGCCAAAAACGCTTTACCCCTTTAAAGCCTGATGGGGAACTAGGCACTCCAGAACTCAGCTGACTGGAGGGGGAAAAAAAAAAAGTTCTACTTTTTTCAGGTCTACAAGAGCAGAGCTTTCTCTGGTACTATGAGAATTTCAGCCTAAAAATTCTTTGTATGTGAGATCTTGACTATATGATCAAATCCTCTCTACAGCCATGACCCGTCTTGAATATTTTACCGCTTGCACAGGGCTGCTACTGCATTTGGCAGGGTACCGAATGCATCTCCCCATCTCACAGAATAGATATCATTCCATGTATTGATCCATGTTTTTCTCACTTCTCTATCATCAGCTATAAACTGATTTTGAATTTCAGGGTTTAAATCAGGAACCCTTACTTTCTAGTCACTCAAAAGCCAGTTTAGAAAAAATGTAATTTTACATATATACATTCTGTGTAAATTTGTTTGTATCAGAGAGGTTGGTAATGCTACTTTTTATTTATTTTTATTTATTTATTTTTTTTGAGGCGGAGTCTCGCTCTGTCGCCCGGACTGGAGTGCAGTGGCCGGATCTCAGCTCACTGCAAGCTCCGTCTCCTGGGTTTACGCCATTCTCCTGCCTCAGCCTCCCGAGTAGCTGGGACTACAGGCGCCCGCCACCTCGCCCGACTAGTTTTTGTATTTTTAGTAGAGACGGGGTTTCACCGTGTTAGCCAGGATGGTCTCGATCTCCTGACCTCGTGATCTGCCCGTCTTGGCCTCCCAAAGTGCCGGGATTACAGGCTTGAGCCACCGCGCCCGGCCAATGCTACCTTTTATATACAAAGATGATGATACTGAATTAAATTTCCAGAAGTAATGATGAGTTTTTATTCATGCATGCATGTTGTAATCTCTGGCCTTCCTTGAGTTCAGAGGCATTCTAAAATGCAGTGTTTTGGCTTGGCATAGTGGCTCAGGCCTGTAATCCCAGCACTTTGGGAAGCCGAGACGGGTGGATCACCTGAGGTCAGGAGTTTGAGACCTTCCTGGCCAATATGGTGAAACCCCGTCTCTACTAAAAGTACAAAAATTAGCTGGATGTGGTAGTAGATGCCTGTAGTCCCAACTACTTGGGAGGCTGAGGCAGGAGAATAGCTTGAACCTGGGAGACGGAGGTTACAGTGAGCCAAGATGGCGGCATTGCGCTCCAGCCTGGGTGGACAGAGCAAGACTTTGCTGTCTGGGGGAAAAAAAAAAATCAAAATCAAAAATAAAACAAAATACAGTGTTTAGTTAGAGAAGAGACCATACCAATTAATTTTTACATAAATTAAATCCATTGCCTGACTGGCATTTTGCCCTAGCCAAATTAGCCTAAGAAGTTGGATTTTGCCTCTGTGTTTGTTTCATTTAATTAGTCAAGAATTAAGAGTACTGACATTATGTATTAAGCTTTTTTGTACCCCCGGGGTAACTAACTAGCATGGTGGCTTATACATAGCAGGTATTTAGAAAAAAAAAAAACACTTTGATTTATTGCTATTGATTATGTTTCAATACAAGGGCAGCTCAGCTACTTTGCATGGATTTCTTTGGGAAGGATTTACTATGATTTCTATTTATATATTCTTGTATGTTTTTGTGTTTGAGTTCAGTCATACTTATCACTTACCCATTTTCTTGCTGAAGATCCCTTTTGATTGAATGTGGTTATTGCATTGATAGTGTATTAGTTGTTTTGAAGAATTAGTATTTCTTTCTAATTCAAGCCTATGATATGACTCAGGGTAGTGATACAGTGATAGTATTAAGATAATGTTCATCCCCTTCAACAGGGAAAGTAAAACTATTCAACTTGCTTTTGAATACCCAGTATACCTGTTAGTAATTTATTTAGGAAGGTAATGGTCTCTTCATATATTAGAAATTTTGCCACATTAAACAAAATCTTAGGAAAGTCAATATTTATCAGAATTTAATATTAGGAAATTGTTTTTTAAAGGAATTGAACATATCCAAATCGGAGCTAAATACTGTCACAAATAGCTCTAATTTTTTCATCTTCAAGCAAACCACATTCAGGTGTTAGCTATTGGCTCTGAAGTAGTTGTTCTGTATACTGTAGGTGTTGGAGGCCCCTCCTTGCTGGACTTTGAAACGGTAGAAACTCATAATGATTGCATTCTCTTAGGAATCTTACTTAATCTGGCTACAGAGTACAGAATTTGTTACAGGAGTCAGGCCAGATAGGAGACTGTTATGGTGAATGTTTGTGTGTCCCCCTCTCCTGGTGTTCATATATTGAACCCATAATCCCCAACGTGACTATATTTGAAAACAGGGCCTGTGA
Source organism: Piliocolobus tephrosceles (assembly GCF_002776525.5). NCBI lineage: Eukaryota > Metazoa > Chordata > Mammalia > Primates > Cercopithecidae > Piliocolobus > Piliocolobus tephrosceles. Next base: position 31,102,888 of record NC_045434.1, read on the forward strand.
GGAGGTGATAAAGGTTAGATGGAGTCATAAGTGTGGGGCCCTAATCGGATAGAGCTGATTCCATTATACGAAGAGGAAGAGACATCAGAGCTCTCTTTCTCTGCAATGTGAAGACACAATGGAGAAGTGTGTAATGCATGCTATGTATAAGCCACCATGCTAGAGAAAGTAGCCGTCTGCAAGCCAGGAAGAGTCCTCACCAGGAACGGAATCAGCCAACACCTTGATCTTGGACTTCCTAGCTTCCAAAACTGTGAGAAATAAATTTCTGTTGTTTAAGACACCCAGCTGTATGTTTTTGTTGCAGCTAGGGCAGACTGAGACTGAGACAGAGAACACTGTCATAATCTACACTTGAGGTGGTAAGGGGAGTGGCATCAGGAAAGACAGCAATGAGATGGGTATGGTGGGAAAGGAAAGAAAGTGGTATAAGAGAAGAGTCCATGCGACCTAGTGGCTGACAGCATGTGGGGACAAAGGATGACGTGTATTATCTGTATTTCCTAAAGTGGGGAAAAGTTTTTTAGGTCTAATTTTGTTGAGAGTTTTGCCTTCCAGGTCCCCAGGTTTGGCGATTTGCTAAGACTAACAGGACTCAGCATATAGTCCTCACTGCTATATATATTACAGTGAAAAGATACGAAGCAAAATCAGTAAAGGGAAAAGGCACATGGAGCAAAGTCTGGAGGAAACCAGGCACACGCTTCCGAATCTTCTCCCAGTTAAGTTGCACAGGATGAGCTTAATTACTCCAGTATCAAGTTGTAAAAGTGTGGTAAAGTGTTATGTGCCAGAGAAGCTTGCCTGAGCCTAGGAGTTCAGGGTTTTTATCAAGAGCCCATCACATAGGCACCCTTTGCCTAGAATGTACCAAAATTTCAGACTTTCAGAAGGAGTTTAGCATGAATCACATTGTTTGTACAACAGTTTAGGTACAATAAACCACACTTATCAGGGAATAATGGCAACTCTCCTGAAATTCAAGTTTCCAGATGCCAGCAAAGGGCCAACCTTTCAAGCATTTCGTTCTAAGAATAGCAGTCTCAGACCTGCAATGTTAACTGTTTTTTGCACAGTAATATTTTAAACTAGAAAAGGAACATTAAATATATGTCACTCTGTTTTTCTTAATGAAGTTTATGCGTAATGGAAACAAATTTTAACCCTAATTATTGTCTTCAGTTGGCCACACAGAAGGATATTTTTGAGAAGTGTTAGGAAGAGAAAAACAACTCTGAATAAAATGAAATGTTGCCATGCCTTTAAAGTCAACCGTGGAATAGAATTTTAGGTTATATTCTCCTATACAGTAAGAGTTGTATACACAGTATCTTTAGTAATAAATACCTAGAGAGCTCAAAGAGGTAAGATGTCTTTGTTGAAAGCACCATCTCTTGATGACATAGGATCTCTGTAAACCTTGCTGGTGTGCAGAATTCCTCATATGTCAGGTGCACAATCCCAAAGCTTTCCTACTTTGTACTTCAGGTGCAAAGAGATTTTCAAAGCAGCATCTTATTTTCTTGATTTTGGTATAGCATCTACTGCCCAGAGCACTGGATGAGTCTCAGTTAGAAGTGGGAAGTAGAAATAACATAGGTTCAGGAGCTTCCAGAAAACAGGATGCCCTGACAGTGTTTTCCTCTCCTATACCACGTATGGTCCTTTCTTTCCTTAGGATGTTACCTTAGAGGTTTCTCTTGCTAGTTAATAGAAAGATAGTTTTGGGGCAGACCACAAATTCCTAATTATGGTTTGAGGTAAGCATCATCTGGCACATATAATTACATTATGTTAAATTTTAAAAGTTTTCAAACTTTCTTTTAATGCCAACCAAATCTTGTTTAGAATCCACATATGTAAAACATGTAAAAGCTGAGCTGCTGAGCAGGTTGAGCTGAAGCAGGCTGAGGAGTCCTGCAATCATTCACCTCTAAAGCTCCTGCAGAGAATGTTACAAGGTCTTGGAGATTGCTTCTCCTCTCTAACTCCCTTGTAGTAGAGATGAGAAAATGAGTGATCAGGAAATTAATCTATATCAATTAGTTCTTTCAGGTCCTTACAAACCCTTTTCTAGACCTTCTTTGACTAACCCCATTTTCTCCTGTAGCTGTTCCTGTAACATTTTATATAAACATAGTGCTTATCGTTTTGTTTTATACATAAATGTTTGTGTTGTCTCCCTCAGAGTCCCTAACCTCAGTCTATTTTTAAAAATTAATTTTAGATCCTCAGTGCTTAATGTAATCCTAGTATGTAGTAGGTAGTTAATAAATACTGCATTAAAATGAATAAATTTATTCAATCCTTTCCTTGGAAATTATTCAATTTGTAGCATCATTTTGCATTCTTGAAGTCTTAATTTCGAATGGTTCTCTTGTTAATTTCTGAGATTGTTTATTTCTTCAACTATATTGTCAGCTCTTTTAAAATCTTTATTGCCTACTCCCCAGCATGAAACCCAAATAATAGGACGATTTTGGTTAACCAAAGAGAATTCCATAGAAAATGGCATGATAACTGTAGCTTTACTTCCTTCTCAGTACCTCTCAAAATATTCCTGACGTCGACTAGTAACAGTGCTCTGCTCTTTCTTTTATGAGGCCAGTATGTAAGAAAGCAGCGTCTAACTGAAATGACACGAATTTGTCTCCAGGATCTACCACTTATTACCTGTTGACCATGGTCACAATAATGAACCTCTCTGATTATTATTATTATTTGAGAGATGGATTCTTGCTCTGTCGCCAGGCTGGAGTGCAGTGGTGCGATCTTAGCTCACTGCAACCTCTGCCTCCCAGGTTCAAGCAATTCTCTTGCCTCAGCCTCCCGAGTAGCTGGGACTACAGGCGTGCGTCACCACACCCAGCTGATTTTTTTATTTTTAGTAGATACGGGGTTTCACCATGTTGGCCAGGATGGTCTCGATCTCTTAACCCTGTGATCCACCCGCCTCTGCGTCCCAAAGTGCTGGGATTACAGGCGTGAGCCACTGCGCCTGTCCTTCTGATTCTTATTTCTGTCATCTGTAAAGCAGGGAAAGTAGTATCTGCCTTATGATAAGTAAATGAAATAACATATTATGTGTTTTAATGTATGATTATATTAAATGTAATGTATGTTACAATAAATATTTAAATGTCAATAAATATCATTTATTAATAAATATTTAAATGATAGCTGATATCATATACAAGCAGGTGTGATGAACCTGCTAGTGGTGTTTAAATTTTAACATGAGTAAAGATCACCTTCGGAGCCTGTTCAATTGCAGTTTCAGATTTAGTAGGTCTGAGTTAGGACCTGTAATTCTTCATTTCTGATAAACTCCTAGGAGCTGCTGATGCTGTAGTTTACAGACCACACTTGGAGTAGCAAGCACTGGAGTATTCAAGATTACCATGTTATGTTTTTCTCCTTTTGACATATGTTGAATGATTGGTTGGACTGTCTTTGGCAGTTATTTTGTATCTTCTCAGATATTGTGCCTGTTTTTAAGGTAGTTAACAATAATATTTTGGACTCATCCAGTGCTTCGTTTTGAAAACTTCTTTTTTGTTACAATGCCAGGTACACAATATTTTTGAAAATATTTTGTAGCGCTGTATATCCTAATATTAGGGGCAAACAATTAAGGCAAACATGATGATCTTATCTACTTTTGTAGGTAAATAGATTTATTGAATTTGAAAGGATGCCAAGCAAGGCTTTATGGCATATTAAGGCAGGTCAAGCCAGGAATGGTGGCTGACACATTTAATCCCAGCTCTTTGGGAGGCTGAGGTGGGAAGATGCTTGAGCCCAGTGAGTTATGATTGTGCTACTGCATTCCAGCCTGAGTGACAGACTGAGACCCCGTGTCTTTAAAAAAAAAAAGATCAGATCTTTGGCCATTTGCTTCTGCTGTATAATTATCTACAGGCCAATAATTAAAAGTATAAACCTAAATCCTCAATGTTAGATGAATATTATAACTTATTAGAACATTATATATGTATAATTAACATTATACCAGTATATAACAGTATAACTTATTATTTAGAAAGATTGTAAAAAAGTTGAAAGAACACTAGGGTGGGAGTCAGGAGATGTAAATTCTGGGTTTGGCTCCAACAAAGCTTAGCAGAGTGACCTTGGAAAGGTGAGAGTTAATTCTCACTTTTTCATGCATTCATGATACTTCATAAAAATAACTTTTCAACAGAGTTCTCAGTCTTCTATGTAACAAAATATCTTACCTATAATAATTTTCTAACCTTTAGCATTCAAAGTTTAAATGTAAAACTATCAAGTGCTCTGAAAAATTAATGTTGCCTATGGTATTTTTATTTTAATTGTATTAATTTTGTTAATAAGATTTTAATAGTAAATTTTGGAGCAATTTACTGGCTAGTTGAATATCTAAGATATTTCATTAAAATGTAAATATATTTTTATAAAAATATAAGTAAAGCATTTGTAAAAAATTTTAAACTATAATTTCAGGTTTTTTTCTAATATATGCAAAATTATCTATTAAAGTAAAAGACAAAACACAAGAGATTTATGAATTCTTTAATATTACATTCTTCAGCCACTATGTGTAACTCTTTCAAATACCATGTTAACTTGTGAGTACCTCCACAACCACATGAAGTAAGGAACATAAACTAAGGAAATGGACATTTGGCACTATTGGGAAATGGTACTTGGTTAAGCAGTGCTTTATTGCATACATGATATTTGAGAGGAAGGATTTGACAAGTTAATTAGTCTTTTCTGTTACGTAAGTGATTTCATCACTCAAATCCTCCAGAAGTTCCAAAGCAGTATCTATCTCTGTCTTCAGCAGCAGCACAAACCAAACCTTGAGAGCATTCTGACACATGATCCCCTTTTATTTTGAGGACATAGGGCAAGAGATGTGCAGAAGCATTTCCTTGGGGCTTGAAGATGTTATTTGTGAGAGTAGATGTTCAAGGGTACAGATCACACAGTGTCGGTCTGAGGGCCAGATCCCAGTGGCAGAGGACGTTCATGTGTTCTTCAGCAAATTTAATTTGGGTTATTTGTGATAGCTAGGGCCCTCTGAAACATAGGGTTTGTGGCAGGGTCCCCTCTTTCTTAGACCTAAGGGTGGTACTGCTCATGTACCATAGTCCCCGGAGCAGAACTGAGTGTGCTGAGATATCAAAGTTATGCATGTAATCTCAGCCAGATTGTTATAATTAAATATTATTTGGGTATCAGATAAAATGCTGGAAGTTAATACTGGGTAGGCTCCTTAGCTAATCTATATGTTTAAATGGCAGCCAGACAATTAAAGTATGTGAACAAATAGCATTGCAAGCTAACATTATGCTTTTCATAAGCAAATAACCTCCACTGTGCTTCTTAGCATCTTGGAGTTGTTCTCTTCTTGGTTGTGGCTACTGTTAGGATGTTCGTATATAGTAATCATCAATGTTTAACATTTAGGACTTCTGAGCAATCAAGTAAGCATTGATTTTTTTTTTTCTTATTCTAGTGTAGAAAGTAGGAAAGGAAGTAGAGAAAATTTTCAGTTTAGTGTTGATTCAAAGTCAACAAATAGGTGATGGCTATTTCACATAATTTTCTGGTATTTGCTTTCTGTAACATTTTTTCAAAGTCAAGGTCCTCAGATGGGAGAAGTACTGGACATCTGGACGTCTTTTCTGAGAGCATTGTCATAAGCTGTGATAACTATGTTTAAAACTAATGTAATCAGGCAACATTGTAGTGTGCAGTAGAAACACTTATATAATATGTGAAATAGTACAATTATATTTAAGAGGATATTGACATTTATTTTGTATTTGACTCTATACAAAGTAAGTTTTTACTGTATCTACATTAATAAGATCTCCAGTAAGTGCTTTGAGATCAATTAGTGCTTAAATGAGTGTTTAGAATCAGTCCTTTAGAGATTTTTTCAAGTATATATAAAAACCTGCATAGTATATTTTATAAATAGGCTGCTAATATAGATAGGGTTCTCATAGCTGAGTGGTACTAATGTCATAAACTAGTAATAAGTTTTATAATTACTTTAATGTGACTCTGTGGTTAAAAAATAAGTTTGTAATGTGTACGTAAAGTATTATTTATGAGGCAGCATATTTTGTCAAAGAATAATATTTATCTTGGATATGCATATTACCTTCTATTTTCCCTGTCTAGTTTTCAAGTATATCTTTTTGAACTTTAGTCCCCTCTGTGATTGATTTGTACCCCACCTTGTTTCAAAGAAATTCAAGGGAACTGTCTCTTAACTTTTTTTCCCGTTTTTGTTGTTGTTGTTATTTGTTTTGAGTGGAGGGGTGTGGTTGAGACAGGATATCACTCTGTTGCCCAGATTAGAGTGCAGTGGTGCAGTCATAGCTCACTGTAACCTTGACCTCCTGGGCTCAAGCAATCTACCTGCCTTAGTCTCCTTAGTAGCTAGTAGTATAGGTACACACTGCTATGCCTGGCTAATTATTTATTTATTTATTTATTTTTTAGAAATGGTGTCTCACTGTGTTGCCCAGGCTAATCTTGAACTCCTGACCTCAACTAATCCTCTGGCTTGGCCTCCCAGAGTGCTGGGATTATTTGAAAACCAGGCGCCACATTCAGCCTTGGTTTTTAAATTCTTTTCAGGAAGTCTTTTTATTAAATACAAAACTATATCCCAACCTCAAATGCTTTCATACATGGGGAAAATGTAACTTTTTGAATGTGTTGAATTTATAAGTGAATAAGTTCTTGGTTATTATTTATATCTTAAGTGGGTCTTAGAGACCAATACAACTCACAAACCATTGCTACTATGAAACCTTTTTGAACTTTTGTCTCTTCTCAATTGTATTCTGAATAACTTCCATCTTCCATCATTATCATTAATATAATACTGGAAAGAGTAGAATGGAAATGTTATTAGCCTGAGTGTTTTTAAATTTCCAAAAGATATTTGGAATCTTCTGTCTGCATTTCAACAGGGCCTTAGCTTCGATTGCTTATTTTACTATAAAGTGTGTTTCACATGTTTGCCACAATATCCTTTAATATGCTTTGCTGTTTGACTGATGTAAAATCATACCCAGAAACACCTGCATCCAAGAATAACTGCTATCGATCAGTGTGTTTAAGGCTTTAATGCAAATAGCAATCACTTGGGGATCTTGCTAAAATGTAAGTTCTGATTAAGCAGGGTTGGCATGGGCCTGAGATCCTGCATTTCTGACAAGCTCCCTTGTGATGCCACTGTTCCTGGTCTAGGTACCATACCTTAGGGAGAAAGTATGGGTTACGTCTATATGTCTAGTGCTTCCTAGTGCATTTGCCAAGTGTTACAGGTCTAACTTGTTCTTAGGCAGTGGTTCTCAAACTTTAGCATGCATGAGAATCACTTGGGAGAATGTTGGCTCTAAATTTACATGCTTGGGCTCCACTCCTCAGAGTCTATTTTGGTGGGACTTTGGGACCCAGGAATTTGCACTTTTGAAAACTCCTCAGATTCTGATGCATATGGACTAACACCACAATTTGAGAAACTCATACTTTAAAGTTTGGAATTGCTATAGAAATTCATGGTCCCTTCTGGAATGACAGCTTGTTAAAGCCAAGCAAGGATACAGTGAAAAGCCCATCTGAAAGGAGATTGCTTTGAATGCCAGTGCAGTATTTGGTTAATGGGGAAGCAGTAGTATAATTTTGCATGCTTTTCTTTTCTATTCCCTTGCCTCAGGCAATATAATTGACTAGGTGTATAATTTATTGTAATATATCAGTGGTGAAGACCATAGCTCATTCACTCCCTAATTAACCCTAGAGGAGTCTTAATTGGATAATTGGTTAGAAATAGTAGATTAGTAGGTATATTAAATGTTGAATGGATGGTCAGTATTGATTCTTCTCTTGGATTCTGACCAGGATATTTACTCTATCTCTCGGAAACATCTGTATCTTTAAGATTACTTGCTATTATATTTACTAACTGTCACAAGAATAGCCTGTTCCATATATAAAATACAGAGTTGGTTCTCATGTTTTTTGTTAAAGGGAATTCAGATAACTCGTGAGTTGTTTGTCATTTTCATTTAAGACAGAAGTTAAATTCTAAAAGTATGTCACTCAAAGTGAATTTTAAAAAATTATATCTTTTAATAACTTTAAGATTGATTCTTCATCTATTCATGTCTCTGTTTTAAGGATGTGGGTGGTATTTATATAATTCCTAATTGATTCTATACAAAGTATTTTAAACAAAAGGGTTATATAGAGGTTATAGTTATTAGAAAACTTGTCAGAAACAGTGCCATTTAGAATACTTGGTTCAGCAAACTGTTTAATGTCAGCCAAAGTGATTTAAAAGCTTTATTTAGGATTAATCCATCATCTGCTTAAATTTATTATCTCATGTATTCACTAATTTGCATATGACTTTGCAATTCAGAAATTTTAAGCAAACAGTGGTATACCCAAAAATGGATTACAGGATAAACTGAATTAAAGCGAACTGCAATGCAATCAAGGCCAGCTCTGGACAGAAATCTGGGATTAGTGAGCTGTGATTACATCACTCCTTTTCTGCTCCTCCACCTTTAAGAGCAAGCTTCTTTATGCTATCTCTGGATGGTTTGGTTCCACCCCCTTCGCTGTGAGGTCTCTCTTGCCCATGGGGATTTAAAGTTTTATATCAAAAATAGATTTGAAGATCATCATGACCAAATGTAGTTAGTGCTATGTGAGAAGGATATCTGTCACACAAAATGCTTTATGGTCACAGAGAGATTAGTTCTGTCTGAAGGAAGGGGGAGACGATGAAAAACATTTCATAGGGGAAGTTAACATATAACCCTTCCATGGGTGAGGATACTGGACCAAATGACCTTTTTGGGGTGCCTTTCTGTTGTGAATTTTCTAGTTTATTAATAACTTAAGAACTGTGTCTTGTAGTTCATAATATTCATACCTCTCAAAACCAAGGTACTTAGGGAGGGAAAAGACTCTACTAATTTTTAAAGTAGACTTAAACAATTTGCACTGCATGTGTCTTTGACCTGATTTTTTACTCTTACCCTTCTTTTTCTGTCTAGTTACCTTTGTGTTCTACCAAAGCTTTAACCGTATGTCCTCTCAAACTTTTTATTTTACTTTGTTTAACTACAAATTTATCAAAATAGTCATTTACACTTGATGCCAGCCCACTCCGAAACAGCTGCAATCGAGCTTCTGCCACCAGCACTTGACTGTGAATGCTTATTTGAAGATCATCAGTGATACACTAATTAAAACTCCAGTGACTTCTCTGGCTTTGTTTCTTCATCTCTGCCGCAATTGAATCGTTGACCACTTTTTGCTTGAAATTCTCAGCTCATACTGCTTTCTGTTGAGTGCTTCTCACGCTACCTCAATGGTACTTGTTAAATGTCTTCCTTTTCTACTTTCCTTCCATTTAGTTGCACAAAGCCCCGACCCTCTATACTCGTCTCTGCCTATTAACAGATCCTACCTATGCTCTAAGGCCTGTTTCATAGGCCATCTTCCCTTTAAATATTTGAGCTAAAATGTTTCCTCAGTTCTGTAGTTTTTAATCTAATTTTTACTTGGAGCACTTTTAGGATGAGTGTTTCCTTGAGAATATGATTTTGTACACATTTCTTATCTACTCTAGCAGATGTTTAAAAAAAAGGATGAGAGAGATCATCACTGTACCTTCACCAGTGCATTATCAGAAATATTTAAAGATTTCCTTAATATACTGTGGTAGGCAGAATAATGGCACTCCAAAATGCCCATGTCTTATTATTTGAAACCACTGAATATGTTAGGTTACATGGCAAAGTCAAATTAAGTTGGAATTAAAGCTGTTAATCAGTTGATCTTAAAATGTGGAGATTAATCTGGATTATGCTAGTGGGCCCATTGTAATCACAAACATCTTTTTTTTTTTTTTTTTTATTATACTTTAAGTTCTAGGGTACATGTGCATAACGTGCAGGTTTGTTACATATGTATATATGTGCCATGTTGGTGTGCTGCACCCATCAACTCATCAGCACCCATCAATTCATCATTTATATCAGGTATAACTCCCCAATGCAATCCCTCCCCCCTCCCCCCTCCCCATGATAGGCCCCAGTGTGTGATGTTCCCCTTCCCAAGTCCAAGTGAGCTCATTGTTCAGTTCCCACCTATGAATGAGAACATGCGGTGTTTGGTTTTCTCTTCTTGTGATAGTTTGCTAAGAATGATGGTTTCCAGCTGCATCCATGTCCCTACAAAGGACGCAAACTCATCCTTTTTTATGGCTGCATAGTATTCCATGGTGTATATGTGCCACATTTTCTTAATCCAGTCTGTCACTGATGGACATTTGGGTTGATTCCAAGTCTTTGCTATTGTGAATAGTGCCGCAATAAACATACGTGTGCATGTGTCTTTGTAGTAGCATAATTTATAATCCTTTGGGTATATACCCAGTAGTGGGATGGCTGGGTCATATGGTACATCTAGTTCTAGATCTTTGAGGAATTGCCATACTGTTTTCCATAATGGTTGAACTAGTTTACAATCCCACCAACAGTGTAAAAGTGTTCCTATTTCTCCACATCCTCTCCAACACCTGTTGTTTCCTGATTTTTTAATGATTGCCATTCTAACTGGTGTGAGATGGTATCTCATTGTGGTTTTGATTTGCATTTCTCTGATGGCGAGTGATGATGAGCATTTTTTCATGTGTCTGTTGGCTGTATGAATGTCTTCTTTTGAGAAATGTCTGTTCATATCCTTTCCCCACTTTTTGATGGGGTTGTTTATTTTTTTCTTGTATATTTGTTTGAGTTCTTTGTAGATTCTGGAAATGAGCCCTTTGTCAGATGAGTAGATTGCAAAAATTTTCTCCCATTCTGTAGGTTGCCTGTTCACTCTGATGGTAGTTTCTTTTGCTGTGCAGAAGCTCTTTAGTTTAATTAGATCCCATTTGTCAATTTTTGCTTTTGCTGCCATTGCTTTTGGTGTTTTAGACATGAAGTCCTTGCCCATGCCTATGTCATAAGTCTGACATAGGTCTCACTAGACTAAAATCAACGTGTCAGCTGCATTCCTTTTGGAGCCTCTGGGGGGAAATCTATTTTCTTGCCTTTTATTTGCCTTTCCTAGTTTTTAAGGGCTTCCCAAATTCCTTGCTCATGGTTCTTTTCTTCCATCTTTAAAGCAAGGGCTGAGATCTCACATGGTATCACTCTGACTCTCTCTTCTGCCTCCCTCTTTTATTTTTAAAGATGTTTTTTGTGGATTCATTGGTAGTTCTCTATTTATGGGTTACATGAGATATTTGGATATAAGCATGCAATGCATAGTAATCACGTCAGGGAAAGTGAAGGTATCCATCACCTCAAGCATTTATCCTTTATATTTCAAACAATATAATTATACCCTTTTCAGTTATTTTAAAATGTAGAATTTATTTTTGTTTTACTATAATTACCCTGTTATGATAGCAAATACTAGGTCTTACTCATTCTTTCTATTTTTGTACCCATTAACTATCCCCACTTCTCTTCCACCCCCTGCCACAACTTCCCCTCTCAACCTCTGGTAACCATCCTTCTACTCTCTATCTCCCTGAGTCAATTGTTTTAATTTTTAGCTCTCACAGTTAAGTGAGAACATGTGATGTTTGTCTTTCTGTGCCTGGCTTATTTCACTTAACATAGTGACTTCACGTTCCAGCCATGTTGTTGCAAATGACAGTATCTCATTCTTTTTTATGGCTGAATAGTACTTCATTGTGGATATGTATCACATTTTATTTATTCATTCACCTGTTGATGGACACTTAAGTTGCTTTCAAATCTTGGCTATTGTACTCCTGTAATCTCAACACTTTGGGAGGCCGAGGTGGTCAGAAGTTCGAGAACAGCATGGCCAACATGGTGAAACCTCGTCTTTACTAAAAATACAAAAATTAGCCAGGCATTGTGTCAGGTACCTGTAATCCCAGCTAGTCAGGAGACTGAGGCAGGAGAATCACTTGTATTCATAAGGTGGAGGTTCTAGTGAGCCACGATCGCACCACTGCACACCAGCCTGAGCGACAACTCCATCTCAAAAAGAAAAAGAAAATCTTGGTTATTGTAAATAGTGCTGCAATAAACATTGGAGTGCAGATATCTCTTTGATATTCTGATATCCTTTCTTTTGGGTATATACTCAATAGTGGAATTGCTGGATCATATGGTAGCTCAATGTTTAGTTTTTTGAGGAGCCTCAAAACTATTCTCCATAGTGGTTATACTAATTTATATTCCCACCAACAGTGTTCCCTTTTCTCTATATCCTCACCAGCATCTGTTATTGCCTGCCTTGGATAAAAGCTATTTTAACTGGGGTGAAAAGATACTTCGTAATTTTGATTTGCACTTCTCTGATGATCAGTGATATTGATTACCTTTATATATACCTGTTTGTCATCTGTATGTCATCTTTTGAGAAATGTCTATTCAGATGTTTTCCCATTTTTAAATAAGGTTGTTAGATTTTTCTCCTTTAGAGTTGTTTGAGAACCTTATAGATTCTTATTATTAATCCCTTGTCAGATGGGTAGTTTGCAAATATTTTCTCCCATTTTGTGGGTTTTCTCTTGTCTGTCTACATTGTTTCCTTTGCTGTGCAGAAGATATTTACTTGATGTGATCCCATTTGTCCATGTTTGCTTTGGTTGCCTGTGCTTGAGTGGTATTACTCAAGAAATGTTTGCCCAGGCTAATGTCCTTAAAAGTTTCCCCATTATTTTCTTGTAGTGGTTTTATAATTTGAGATCTTAGATTTAAGTCTTTAATCCATTTTGATTTGGTATTTGTGTATGGTGAGAGATAGGGTTCTTTTGCATATGGATAATCAGTTTTTCTAACATTTATTGAAGAGACTGTCCTTTCCCCAGTGTATTTTCTGAGCAACTTTGTCAAAAAGAAATTCATTGTAGATGTGTGGGTTTATTTCTAGATTCTCTATTCTGTTCCACTGGTCTGTGTGTCTGTTGTTATGCCAGTAACTGGCCGTTTTGGTTACTATAGCTCTGTCATATAATTCAAAGTCAATAATGTGATTCCTCCAGTTTTGTTCTTTTTGCTTAGGGTAACTTTGGTGTTCTGCATTTCTGTGCTGTCATGTAGATTTCAGGATTGTTTTTCCTATTTCTGTGAAGAATGTCTTTGGTATTTTGATAGGGATTGCACTGAATCTGTTGATTGCTTTGTGTAGTATGGACATTTTAAAAGATTGATTCTTCCAGTGCATGGACATGAAATATCTATCCATTTGTGTGTGTGTGCTCTTTAATTTCTTTCAAAAGTGTTTCATAGTTTTCATTGTAGAGATCATTTACTTCTTTGATAATTTGCAGGTATTATTTGCAGCTATTGTAAATAGGATTACTTTTTAAATTTCTTTTTCAGATTGTTTGCTGTTATAAAAATGGTTTTTTTTTTTTTTTTTTTTGAGACGGAGTCTCGCTCTGTTGCCCAGGCTGGAGTGCAGTGGCCAGATCTCAGCTCACTGCAAGCTCCGTCTCCTGGGTTTACGCCATTCTCCTGTCTCAGCCTCCCAAGTAGCTGGGACTACAGGCACCCGCCACCTCGCCCAGCTAGATTTTTGTATTTTGTAGTAGAGACGGGGTTTTGCCATGTTAGCCTCCTGGATGGTCTCGATCTCCTGATCTTGTGATCCGCCCGTCTCGGCCTCCCAAAGTGCTGGGATTACAGGCTTGAGCCACCGTGCCGGGCCATAAAAATGGTTTTTGTATGTTGATTTTGTGTGCTACAGCTTTATTGAATTTGTTTATCACTTTTAATAGTTTTTTTGGTGAAGTCTTTAGTTTTTTCAAATGTAAGATTATATCGTTTGCAAACAAGGATAATTTGACTGCTTCCTTTCCAATTTGATGCTCTTTATATCTTCCTCTTGTCTGACTGCTCTAGCTAGAACTTCCAGTACTATGTTGAATAACTGTGGTGACAGTGGACATTCTTGTCATGTTCTAGATCTTAGAGGAAAGACTTTCATTTTTTCACAATTCGGTATAATACTAGTTGTTGGTCTGTTGTATGTGGTTTTTATTATGTTGAGGTATGTTCCCTCTATCCCCAGGTTTTGGAAGGTTGTTACCATGAAGGGATGTGGAATTTTGTGAAATGCTTTTTCAGCATTAATGGAAATGATTATATGGTTTGTGTCCTTTACTCTGTTGATATGATGTATCACTTTGATTGATTTGCATGTGTTGAATCATCCTTGCATTCTAGGGATAAATCCTACTTGGCCATGATGAATGATCTTTCTAATGTGTTATTGAATTTTGTTTACCAGTACTTTGCTGACGATTTTTGCATCTATTCATCAATGATATTGGCCTGTAGCCCGCCTTGGCCTCCCAAAGTGCTGGGATTACAGGCTTGAACCCCCGTGTCTAGCCTCTGCTCTGATCTTTATTACATCTTTTCTGCTAATTTTGAGTTTGGTTTACTCTTGGTTTTCTAGTTCTTTAAGATACATTGTTAGGTTGTTTATATGAAGTTTTTCTTCTTTTTTGATGTAAGCACTTCCGTCTATAAACTTTCCTCTTAGTACTGTGTCCTATAGGTTTTGGTATGTTATAGTTTTATTATCTTTTTTCATAAGATATTTTTCAATTTCCTTCTTAATTTCCTCATTTGACCCACTCATCATTCAGAAACCTATTGTTTAATTTCATGTACTTGTATAGTATTCAAAATTCCTTGTTACTAATTTCTAGTTTTATTCCATTGTGGTTAGACACTTGATACTTTTTCAGTTCTTTTTAATGTTTTAAGACTTATTTTGTGACCTAATATATGGTCTGTTCTTGAAAATGATCTATGTGCTGAGGAAAAGAATGTGTATTCTTCAACTGTTGGATGAAATGTTCTGTAAATATTTAGTAGGTCCATTTGTTCTATAGTGCAGATTAAACTGATGTTTCTTTGTTGATTTTCTGTCTGGAAGATCTGTGTAATGCTGAAAGTGGGGTGTTGAAGTCTCCAGCTATTATTCTATTGGGTTTTATCTTTCTCTTTAACTCTAATAATATTTGCTTTATATATCAGGGTTTTCCAGTGTTGGGTCCATAGATACTTACAATTGTCATATTCTTTTGCAGAACTGACCCTTATATAGTGACCTTCTTTGTCTCTTCTTATAGTTTTGTCTTGAAATCTATTTTGTCTATTGGAGCTATAACTACTCCTACTGTTTTTTGGTTTCCATTGGGATGAAATATCTTTTTCCATTCCTTTGGTTTTAGTCTATGTATGTCTTTTTAGGTAAAGTGTTTTTCTTGTAGGCAACAGATCATTGGGTCTTGTTTCTTTATCCATGCAGCCACTTTGTGTCTTTTTATTGGAGAGTTTAGTTCATTTACATTCAATGTTATTATTGATAATTAAGGACTTACTACTGCCTATTTGGTTTTGGTTGTTTTGTGGTCTTCTTATCCCACTTTCCTTCCTTCCTGTCTTCCTTTTGGTTAAGGTGATTTTCTCTGTTGGTATGATTTAATGTCTTGCTTTTTATTTTTTGTGTATCTGTTGTATGTTTTCTGATTTGAGGTTACCATGAGACTTGCAAACAATATCTTAAAACCCATTATTTTAAGCTTAACAACTTCACACTGTTTGTATAAACAAGCATGCTAAAAGAAAACTGATTAAAAACTCTACATGTCAACTTGATCCCCCAGCTAGTTAACGTTTTGTTGCTTCTATTTGTATCTTATTATACTGCCTGTCCTCAAAAATTGTAGTAGTTACTATTTTCTTTTGGCTCGTATTTTAATCTTTCAATTTTATATAAGAGTAGTTTATACACCACAGTTACAGTTTTGTAATATTCTATGGGTTTTTTTTTCTGTGTATTTACTGTTACTAGTGAGTTGTTATCTGCAGTTTATTTCTTATTGCTTATTAATATCCTTTTCTTTCTGATTGAAGTACTCCCTTTAGCACTTCTTGTAACAGGTCTAGTGTTGATGAAGGCCTTCAGCTTTTGTTTGTCTGAGAATGTGTATTTCTCCCTCATGTTTGAAGGATGTTTTCACTAGATTTGCTATTCCAGGATAAAAGTTTTGTTTTTTTTTTTTTTCTTTAGCAGTTTACATATGTCATGCCACTCTCTCCTGGCCCGTAAGGTTTCCACTGAGCTTACTGTCTGACATATTAGAGCTCCATTGTATGTTATTTTTTTCTCTTCTCTTGCTGCTTTTAGTGTACTTTCTTTATCCTTTACCTTTGAGAGTTTAACTATTAAATGTTTTGAGGTAGGCTTCTTTTGGTTAAATCTGTTTGGTGTTCTATACGCTTCTTGTACTTGGATTTTGATATCTTTCTCTAGGTTTGTGAAATTCTCTGTTATTATCTCTTTGGATAAACTTTCTAACCTTATCTCTTTCTGTACTTTTTTTTTAAGGCCAATAACTCATAGCTTTGCTTTTTTGAGGCTATTCTGTAGATATTCTAGGTGTGCTTCATTGTTTTTTTTTTCTACTGTGTCCTTTGAGTATATATTTTCAAATAGTTTATCTTTTTTTGTCTATTTTTTATTATTATACTTTAAGTTCTAGGGTACATGTGCACAGCGTGTAGGTTTGTTACATATGTATACATGTGTCATGTTAGTGTGCTGCACCCATTAACTCATCATTTACACTAGGTATTTCTCCTAATGTTATCCCTCACCCCTTCCCCTACCCTACAACAGGTTCCAGTGTGTGATGTTGCCCACCCTGTGTCCAAGTGTTCTCATTGTTCAGTTTCCACCTATGAGTGAGAACGTGCAGTGTTTTGTTTTCTGTCCTTGGGATAGTTTGCTCAGAATGATGGTTTCCAGCTTCATCCATGTGCCTACAAAGGACATGATTCCATTCAGGGCATAGGCATGGGCAAGGACTTCATGACTAAAATACCAAAAGCAATGGCAACAAAAGCCAAAATAGACAAATGGATCTGATTAAACTAAAGAACTTCTACACAACTAAAGAAACTACCATCAGAGTGAACAGGCAGCCTACAAAATGGGAGAAAATTTTTGCAATCTACCCATCTGACAAAGGGCCAATATCCAGAATCTACAAAGAATTTAAACAAATTTACAAGAAAAAATCAAACAACCCCATCAAAAAGTGGATGAAGGATATGAACAGACACTTCTCAAAAGAAGACATTTATGCAGCCAACAGACACATGAAAAAATGCTCATCATCACTGGTCATCAGAGAAATGCAAATCAAACCCACAAGGAGATGCCATCTCATGCCATTTAGAATGGCAATCATTAAAAAGTCAGGAAACAACAGGTGCTGGAGAGGATGTGGAGAAATAGGAACACTTTTACACTTTGGTGGGACTGTAAACTAGTTCAACCATTGTGGAAGACAGTGTGGTGATTCCTCAAGGATCTCGATCTAGAAATACCGTTTGACCCAGCCATCCTATTACTGGGTATACACCCAAAGGATTATAAATCATGCTGCTATAAAGACACTATGTTTATTGCAGCACTATTCACAATAGCAAAGACTTGGAACCAACCCAAATGTCCATCAGTGATAGACTGGATTAAGAAAATGTGGCACATATACCCCATGGAATACTATGCAAATAGTTTATCTTTTTTTTTTTTTTGAGACGGAGTCTCGCTCTGTCACCCAGGCTGGAGTGCAGTGCAGTGGCCGGATCTCCCCTCACTGCAAGCTCCGCCTCCCGGGTTTACGCTATTCTCCTGCCTCAGCCTCCCGAGTAGCTGGGACTACAGGCGCCCGCCACCTCGCCCGGCTAAATTTTTGTATTTTTTTAGTAGAGACGGGGTTTCACTGGCAAATAGTTTATCTTAAAGGTCACTAATTCTTTCTTCTGCTTGATCAATTCTACTATTAAAAGAGATTCATATGTTTTTCATTATGTCAATTGTATTTTTCAAATCCAGAATTTCTGCTTGATTCTTTTTAATTATTTCAATCTCTTTGTTCAGTTCATGTGATAGAATTCTGAATTCCTTCTCCGAGGAATTTCTTTGTGTTTTCTCAAAACAGGTATTTTGAATTCTGTCTCTGAAAGATACTATGTATCTCTTTCTCCAAGAGTGGTCCCAGGTGCCCTATTTAGTTTGTTTGGTGAGGTCATGCTCTACTGGATTGTGTTGATGGTTGTAGATATTCTTTGGTGTCTGGACATTGAACGGTTAGGTATTTATTGTAGTCTTCTCATTCTGGGCTTATTTGTAACAGTCTTTCTTGGGAAGGCTTTCCAGGAATTCTCAAGGACTTGGGTGTTGTGATCTAAGCACTGCCTGCATGAAGGGGCACCCCAAGTCCGATAATACTGTGGTTCTTACACACTCATAGAGATGCTGCCTTTGTGGTCTTAGATAAAATCTGGAAGAATTCTCTGGATTACCAGGCAGAGACACTTGTTCTCTTCCCTTACTTTCTTCCAAACCATCAGAATTCTCTCTATGTTGAGCTGCCTGGAGCTTTGGGATGACACAGGTGCCCCTGTGGTTACCACCATTGGGATTGCACTGGGTCAGACCTGAAGCCAGCATAGCATTGTGTCTCACCCAAGGCCCACTATAACCACTACCAGGTTATCGCCTATGTTTTCTGAAGGCCCTAGGGCTCTACAGTCAGCAAGTGATAATGCCAGAAAGTCTTGTGTTTTTCCCTTCAGGGTAGTGAGGTCCCTCAGGCCCAAATGGGTCTAGAAAAGCTGTCCAGGTGCTAGGGACTAGGGTGAAAAACCTTTGAAATCTACCTGATGTTCCATTGTACTGTGGCTGAACTCAAGCCACGAGTCACAGTTTTTCCCCTTCTTCCCTCCCCTTTGCACAGGCACAGGAGCCTCAGCCCATAGCCACCACCAACACAGGCCCATGGGGAGTACTGCCAGGCTTCCACCAATGTTCAGTTAAAGTCTGAGGGCTCTTTAATCAGCTTATGGTGAATGTTGCCAGACCTGAGACTCACTCTTCAGAGTGGTGGGCTCCCCTCTGGCCCATGGCAGACTCAGAAATGCCATCTAAAAACCAAGGCCTGGAATCAGGGACCCCAAGAACCTGCCTCATGGTCTATCACCCTGTGGCCTAGCTGGTACCTAAGGTGCAAGACCTTAAAGTCCTCTTTACTTTTCCTCTGCTTTCCTCAAGTAGATGGGGTCTCTCATCGTAGGTACCACAGCTGGGAAAGTGCTGTGTCTCACCTGAAGCCAATATGTCTCAGAGTCTCACCCAAAACCCATGACATACTCCATGGGTATCTCATTGGTTATTCAGGGCCAAAGCGTTCTTTAGTCCACAGGTGATGGAATCTGCCATGACTGGGTACTTCCTTTCAAGTCAATGGGTCCCTTCTGACTGAGGGAGTTTCTCAAAATATTTTCTGGGAGCTAAGGCCTGAAATGGGGGCCTCATGACATTGCCTGATACCCTTTCCTACTGTGGCTGAGCTGGTATCCAAGATGCAAGTTAAAATCCTCTTTACTCTTTCCTTTCCTCTCTTCAAGCAGAAGCAAGGGGTCCCTTTTGGAGCCACAAGGGGTCTCTTTTGCAGCCTGGGGCTGGAGGAGGGTGGTGAAAGCACTGTATTAACCATTGTGTCTGGTGTCTCAATAAGTTACATGTCCCCCCAGTCCACTGGCTCTCACACTGGCCCAGCACAAGGACTCACCTAGGACTTAGAGTCCTTATGGCCTAGATTGCCTTTCAAGTTTATTTAGGTGCCCAGAGCACTCCAACCTGCAGTGGCAAGGCTTGCTGGAACTCAAATTTTGACTGCTCAGATGGGTGATTCCCATCTGGCTAGAGCCAGTCCATATGCTCCTTCCATGAGTGGGTATCAGCTAAGTACACCTGGTTCTGCTTTTGCTATGACAGGACAGCACTGAATTAAGTGCAGAGTGTCACAATCACTGCATTCTTTCTCCCCAGTTGCACAGATTCTTCTTGCCATGCAGCCACTGCTGGTGGATGAGGGAATGATTGTATTGTCAGTTCAAGACTTTTTCCTGCACTATCCAATGTCTCTTTCTGTGATATTCAGTTAAAACCAGGTAGTGTGAATGCTTACCTTATTTTTGGTTCTTAGAAGGTGCTTTTTTGGTGTAGTTAATAAATTTGGTATTCCTCTTGGGAAGACGATCAGTGGAGCCTTCTATTCCACCATCTTGCTCCACCCTCTATGTCGAAGTACTTTTATTTTATTTATTTATTTTTTTGAGACAGAATTTCACTCTTATTGCTCAGGCTGGAGTACCGTGGCATAACCTTGAGCTCCCTGCAACTTCCACCTCCCAGGTTCAAGCGATTCTCCTGCCTCAGCCTCCCGAGTAGCTGGGATTACAGGCATACGCCACCACGCCTAATTTTTTTTTTTTTTTGAAATGGTGTCTTGCTGTTGTCACCCAGGCTGGAGTGCAGTGGCACGATCTCAGCTCACTGCAACCTGCACCTCACAGGTTCAAGCGATTCTCCATTTCAGCCTCCCAAGTAGCTAGGATTACAGGCACATGCCACCACACCTGGCTAATTATTTTGTATTTTTAGTAGAGACAGGGTTTCACTGCATTAGCCAGGCTGGTCTTGAACTCCTGACCTCAGGCGGTCCACCTGCCTCAGCCTCCCAGAGTGCTGGGATTAAAGGCATGAGCCGCTGTGCCTGGTCTACTTTTAATTCTTTAAATGCACTGTATTCTTATCTCCACCCACCCTGCCTCAACTATACTCTCCCTATTCCTCCTCTCTTATACAAATTATACTTCCATTACCATAAGGCTTTGTTCTCCTTCCTTTTGAATAAATCCTAGCGATTTTTAAAATTTTGGTTTAAATCTTAAGCCTTCTGTGAAGGGTTTCTTCCTTCATCGCTCACTGCCTTTCCTTCCCCTCTTCCATATTTATAAACAGGTATACCAGCTTTTTATTTCCATAGCACCTTGTACTTCCACCGTAGCCTTAATACATTACAGCATTATTGTCCATTTAATTGTCTTTTTCATTAGACTGTAAGCTCCATGAGGTTAGGGACTATGTCTCTTTTTCATCATTATTGCATTGCATGTATATTTACATTATATTGTAAATATACATTGGCATAATGTATATTTAATAAATATTTAGATCAGGCGCAGTGACTCACACCTGTAATCCCTTACTTTGGGAGGCTGAGGCAGGAGGTTTGCCTTAGCCCAGGAGTTTGAGACCAGCCTAGGTAACATGCTAGATCCTGTCACTGCAAAAAGTTTAAAAAAAATTTTAGCCAGGTGTGTTGGTACATGCCTGTAGTCCTAGCTACTTGGGAGACTGAGGTGGGGAGGTGCTTGAGCTTAGGAGTTTGAGGCTGCAGTGAGCTAGAATCACACTACTGTACTCCAGCCTAGGCAACAGAGCAGAGAAAAATAAATAAATAAGAAAATTTATATCTAGACTAACATTCATGAAATTTACTAGTAATCTCAGATGTGTCCAAAATAATACTCTCAGTCTAGGTAGATATAAATATTGTTTTCAAGTTCTTTATTAGCTCATTTGTTGAAGTTCATAACCCTTCCCAATATTAAAGTTGATGATAATTTTATAGACTCAGCCCAGTGTGTTGGCTCATGCCTGTAATCCTGGCACTTTGGGAGACTGAGGTGGGCGGATTGCTTGAGTCCAGGAGTTCAAGACCAGCCTGGGCAACGTGGCAAAACTTTGTCTCTACTGAAAATACAAAAAATCAGCCAGGCATGGTGGTGTGCACCTGTAGTTCCAGCTACTTGGGAGGCTGAGGTGGGAGAATCACCTGGCTCCATGAGGTTGAGGCTGCAGTGAGCCGAGATCATGTCCGTGCACTCCAGCCTGGAAAATGGGAGTGAGACCCTGTCAAAAAAAAAAAAAAAAAAAAAAAGTGTAGGCAGAATGTAATGTCCTCTAACAGCAAATCTACTTTTAAGTAAACTATTTGAGGTTTATCCAAAGTTCAAAGTTGTTGTCTTGACATTGTTTCACATTTATATTTGAACTTAAATACTTTTTGGCAGTTGTCATTTTTAAGTTAGATGGTGTTTTTCAAGCGAATAATTTTATTTTTTCTCACTTTTCTTCTTTGGAGCCTAGTAATTTTGGGAGCATATATTTAGAACATTGTGTACAGTTTTCTAAGAAAGAAAATGGCGTTGATCTGTTTCTTGCCTTTTGAAAATAATACTCTGTTGGTGGTTTGGAAAGGTTTATATAGAGGTAAATGGGTTTATGTCTGTTGATGGGCTCCTGCAGATAAAGCCACAGCCGTCTTCAGCCATGCTGCTTTTGTGTTGATGTTCTGTTTTTCCCTTGGGACAATAGGTGCTGTTTCTTGTAAGGTAAGAATATGGTAGGAAAGGAAATTTGTTCTGTTTTGCTGCTATTTAAAGCACCACAGACCTGCTTAGTAGACTCTGACACTCTATTCATCTCATCCTCAGTTGAATTATTGTTGTTTTTTTATTAGGGAAAATTTTCCTTGGAAAACTTTTTCCTTGGAGATAATTCCTACCAAATAGTTATAATTTACAAAGTTTTCTTGGTTTTCCATGTGAAATGAAATTATTTCTGGAGATTTGGGCCTATGACTATCTGGTTTCAGAATCTTAATCATTAATTGTTTTGCCTCCTATTTAGATGATTAAAGTTAAAGCTAATTTATTTTCTCTGTTTTCATTACTAATGTAAAATTTTTAGGTGGCCAGTAGAAAGAATTCCTAACAGCCAAAGTCTCTGGTCTTTTAGAATGTCATTTTAAACCAGTTTTCTCTGATCTTCTTATACATATTTGCTCCAACTCTACCTTTCGCTGTGGGTTTCATTTACCCTGGAACCTAGGTTACTAGGGGCTGCAGGAAGTACCTGGTGCAGGAAATACCAGCACCCATTCTTTCATAGCCAGGAAAAAGGGGAGAGGGTGTTGGTATATACACAAACAAGTCAAAGTTGGGGAGACTTGAGTGCATCAAGTTGATAAGTCTTTGTCAAGTCCTGCCTACTGAGGGATGCTCAGTTTCTACAGGGCAGGGAAAACACCTTTGGTAAGGAAATAACTTACCTTCCAGCATTGATCACCTTATCAATCCCTTATCCTCCTTTAGAAGAATTGAATTGCCTCTGAGTAGCTTCTAACTTCCACAAAGCATGTAGTACCCTGCAGCCTGGGTTGTAAGGCTTACAGTGTTTGCCCTAGTCTGGGGATTCTTTTTACCGTAAGTGGAGTGTCTGATGGAAACTGCCTCCCTCTGAAAGATGTATATCATGAACTCTCATTGTTTCAGTGTAACTTCTAGTCTCACAAATTCATGGAGTGAAAGTATGTCAGAGAGTGAAATTTAGCTTAGTTTCTATGGGGATGCAAGTAATCTTTAGGGCTTATTAAAATAATATCCTTTTTTTCCCCCCAAGTTTTCCCTTGCTCCTCTTGTTCCAGCTCTTCCCCCCCGATTCACCTACGGAATCATCTGCACTCATTATTTCAGGAGAAAGGTAGATAGAACCTAAAATATAGGAGTAATTGCTCAGCTCTGAGACATTTTATAAAAATAAATTCTTATCTTAATGTAAAATACTTGTACAGGAAAAAAATTCAAAAAATCCAAAGGGATCTAATTGTACATAAATCTCCTCCTTCTTTCCCCCCAACCCACCAGCACTCTTTCTCTTTGTCATTCGGTTCTATATACACAAACAGTACATAGTTTAAACTCTTGTGCACCTTGCTTTTTTCAAATAATACCTTTGCTATAGTTCTAGATTGATACAAATTCAACTACCTCATTATTTTCAATTAGTTATAGTAATCATATCTTACTGGTAGATATTATTTCAGTTCCTCATCTTATGCTTTAACAAATGATGCTGCAGTGAAAACCCCTAGCCACACATCATTTTGCACACATATGAGTTTATCGATAGGATAAATTCCCAGGAGTAGAATTGCTAGGTCAAAGACTTACTTTATTTTTTAGAGATGAGATCTTGCTATGTTACCCAGATTGCTCTCAAACTTTGGACACAAGCATTTCTTCTGCCTCAGCCTTGCAATGTGCTGGGATTACAGATACAAGCCACCACATCCAGCCAAGACTAGTATTTTTAACTTTTGAGTTTTAAATTTTTTTCTATGTCAAACTGTAGACATGAAAATTTAGGCTTTTTTCCCAAAACAAATTAAGATTTTCTAAATTCTAGAAATTTCTCAATATGTATTAACAAAATTTGAAAATCTGTACATAATTCCATTATAAACCATGGTGTAGAAAGGACTGAAGATGATACATGGACAATTTCTGCCACATTAAAAGGAAAATCCTATCCAATATTGAGAAGAAGAGCCATAGGTCAGTGTCTTTATTACCCTTTTCAGGAGCTGAACTTCAAAAGTAGGAAACAGGGAGGTGTTGACAGTGATAGTGATAGTAATAGTGAAAACAGTCAGTTAGGTTCAGGAGAGAATCTGAGAACAGAAAGATTGTCTGAGAAAGAAGACCCTCTAAGGGATAGAGAACTTCTAAGAGCACTGGTAGACTGGCCAAAGCCTAGAAACAGAGCATGGAGGCTGCAGAATAACTGGACTTTAAACCAGAGGATACAGCAAAATTTGAGGGCATCATTAGTGGTTGCCAAGAAGATCAGCCAAATCTCAGTGAACATAACAAGAACGGGATACTTAGTGACCAGGTTGAGTGGTAAATATCTCAATTGAAGGCAACCAATTGCCTGGCCCACAGCAAGTGAACTAGCACGTGTGTCCTCTCCATCATGACCATGAAACAACTCAGCCTCCTCCTTGTACCTAGTTGCCATCCCAGGAATGAAGAGAGAGTAGAGAGATTCCTTAAAGAAGTTGGACTTTTTATGGAAAGATTGTTTGCCTGAAAGAGACTGCTTTAAACTAGGAGACGGAGTTATGTTTAGTTGGTAAATTTGTGACAACTCCCGACCCTTCCCACACCCATCACTGTTAGAGGAAATCGATGCTGCAGAGCAAAATGATATAAAATGTAGAAATGAAATTACATATTTTTTGAATGTCTCAGTCATTGTGTATAAATTTTATCACCCTTCTCCAGCATACACACACATGTGCACACACTACTGGGGAGTATCTCTCTAGGTTCTTCTACCACATGTAAGGCATAACCAAGGGTAAATCATATTGTAACATACACAAGTTTCTGTATTTTTTCTGTTAGCTTTAATATTAATAGAATTCTGTGTGAGTATATAGTAACTTCTGATTGCCTGTAGCTATCTTTACTGAAATATTCCATCATATCTTCACCATATCACAATAACTTAAATATGGACTCTTTTCCTTTTATCAAGTATAGTAATAGCTAACATTAGTGAGTGTTTATTATGTGTCCAGCACTGTGCCCATGTGTAATACTTTGTGAGGATCAGTGGGCTGTATATGAGGGAACTGCAAGTTAAGGAACTTCCATGTATACTTTGAAGTTCATTCTCTTAAATAAGGAAGCTATCTTGCCTTCCACTGCCTTGCATTTTTGTTTTCAGCCCTGCCCTTCAAAACCTTACTGTGTTTGTGTAAATTCTGTCTTCCCATATTCCTTCTCCCCCACTCCCTTGTCCCATTTGGTTTTCTGGTCCTTCTCTGTTGCATGAATTCTATTTCCCTCCTTTTATTACCTGAGGTCTTTCTGGCACACTGATTCTCTGAGCCTGTTCTTATGCTCCTCTTCCCCTCCTACTCTTTGCCCTTTTGTCATTGGCAGCTTCTTACAGATTCCCTTGCTCTTTTTGTCTTCTCTCTCGCAGTCCAACAAAGACTGCTTATAAAGAGCAGTGACCCTGTCATTTGAACAAAAGATTCCAAGAACCCTGTGTAGGTTGGTTCTTGATTTGCTTAACTGAAGAAACTGATTAGCTACTTCATCTGTTGTTGAGTATCTCTATTAATGTCAGGGAGTTACATGTTACAGTATTAGTAGCTCTGACAGTGACTGTCTTCAAATTAATTCTACTGACTGATTTTAACTCAGAGGTCTTATCTGTAGAGTGATCACTCTTAATATCTCCCGAAAGGAAAGATAAAATCCCTGAAAGTTCATTACTTAGAGGCTTATTTTAAAACAACTTCTGTTTTTTTTATTTCACATTTTTAAAGTTCTAAATTATGTTTGGAAAGGATAATATCATTTAGGCCTTTAAGTTTCTTTTAGCTTTGAATTCACTGATAGTGTATTTTTCATTTAGATTTGAAATATGATAATTGAGAAGAGTATAATCATTCAGCAAAGGAAGAGTGAGGTAATATATGAATATATATGTAAACCTAACTATATATATTTATAAAAATATGCATATGCTTCCATAAATATTAACCATACATGATTTTGTATGTGATAGTCACATATTGCTTAGGAATGCCAATTAATAAAAAGGTCTTGTTGAATTCAAATTGGTTTTACAATCTTCATTTTAACGATTTGTCATTATTACTGTGTGACTTTGAAAAACCAGGTCTATTGAACTTATGAATATGGGAAATACATATATTTAAACTGAAACAAAACTTATGTTATGTTATGTTATGTTATGTTATGTTATGTTATGTTATGTTATGTTATGTTATTTTTTGAGAGAGAGTTTTGCTTTGTTGCCTAGGCTGGAGTGCAGTGTTATGCGATCTTGGCTCACTGATACCTCTGCCTCCTGGGTTCAGATAATTCTCCTGCCTCAGCTTCCTGAGTAGCTGGAATTACAGGTGCATGCCACCACGCCCGGCTAAATTTTTTTTTTTTTTTTTTTGTATTTTTAGTAAAGATGGGGTTTCAGCGTATTGATCAGGCTGGTCTTGAACTTTCGACCTCAAGTGATCTACCCGCCTTGGCCTCCCAAAATGCTAGGATTACAGGTGTGAGCCGCCGCGCCCGACCTGAAACAAAATTTTAATTGTGACTTTTTAGCATTACTTTATCCACAAAAAGCCAAGAATTGACTCTTTGATATGTTATCTAGTGAAATAAATTTGATATTATTTTCTTTGATTTCTGTATGTCTTATCAATTCAAGAAGTCTTTCCTTCCAGAACAGTCTTCTAGCTGGTATTAGTTGGTGATATGCTGTGGACTATACTGCAGTAGAAAATTTTTGTTTATAGTCTAAATTCCTTTTGGATAACATGAAGCATTAATTATTTTAATAAGTGGAATAGGTTTTCTAATTATTAGTAAGTTGTAATTATTTACCCCCTCATTTTTTTTCAATCTTACAAAAAAGGCCAAAGTATCACAATGAACATATCTAGTAGAACTGGGGGGAAAATTAAAAATGAGTTTCTTTATGCAAAATTGCTACCACATATAATGCATTATGATATGGGGAGTGGCTTACAGTTCATATATTCTTATAGTTTATATATTCTTGATGAAATCTTTTACAGAACTTAGAAATTTAAGTTAAAAACACTTATTTTATGTGGATTAATTTTAAAAGTAATAGCATAGTAGAAAGATTATTGTAATCTTCAAAGATTTTCAAATTAGTGTATACCGTTCATATAACTTAGAACATTTAGGAAGATTACAGGTATATTTTGGCATAGAAAATAGCAAAATGTATTGTTTTTACTTTTTTGTTGGATTTCAATCTGATGATTACAAGTGTTGAGGTTATTTTATATAGTATTAGAAAGCTTAGATATCTAGAAACATGGATTTTTTAGTGGTGGGTTTTGGCATCAAACACACATTGGCCTGAGTCAGAGCTTCATCCATTTCAAGCAATGTTACCTTGGGCTACCACTCCAAGCCTCAGTTTCCTTGGTTATAAAATGGGAGTGATAGCAATTATCAGAACGAATTATTGTGAAGATGAAATGATAAAATGTTTAGCACAGTGCCTGGCACTTGTTGAGAGTTAGTAAATGGTAGTTGTTGGTAATTTTAGCGATGATAACAGTTCTAGTGTTGTTTAGTGTGAGAAAATAAAATCAAATCTGAAACATATATCACATCACTTTCCTTTCTCTGTTTTCAGTCTCTGTTCCTGGGACTCTCTTTTAAGTTCATATATTATAATATTATTAATTTTAAATGCTACTAACTTCTAAACTGTTTAGCATCACAGTTATGTAATCATAAACTTTTAGAGCTGAAGGGAATTTGGGGATCATTTAGTCCAAACCTCTTATTTTACGAGTAAGAAAATTGTCTTCGGAGTTGTGAAGTGATTTACTCAGTATAAATTACTTGTAGCAGGTTTCCTTTTTTTTCTTTTTTGAGATGGAGTTTTGCTCTTGTAGCCTAGGCTAGAGTGCAATGGCGCGATCTCAACTCACTGCAACCTCCGCCTCTCGGGTTCAAGTGATTCTCCAGCTTCAGCTTCCAGAGTAGCTGAGAATACAGGTCATGCCACCACCCCTGGCTAATTTTTGTATTTTTAGTAGAGACGGGGTTTTACCACATTGGCCAGGGTGGTCTCGAACTTCTGACCTCAGGTAATCCACCCTTCTCGGCCTCCCAAAGTGCTGGGATTACAGGCGTGAGCCACCGAGCTCAGCTGGCAGGTTTCTTGTAAGTGGAACACTGTTCGTTGTGCCACATGCTGCCCCCCTCAGTGTATCATTCATTTAAAGTGTGAGGCTCTGTTAATATGATTGGTTCACTTGAGACCCTGTTATGCACTGAGTACTATGCATGAAATGAGAAATAGAGAGTTCTTACCCTGCAAATATTCACAGTGAAAGGAAGTGATTGACAATCACAGAAGTGTGAGAAGTATTATAGAAGTAGGGTATAGTAAGGGTATAGTAAATACAGTTAAAAGGAAACAAAGGGATAGGATCCGTGGTTTATTAAGTGTCTATATGACAAGTAACTCACATACACTGTCATTTAATGCAATAACCTTCTGATATAGATGTTATTATCCATAGTTTCTTATTTCATGGCAAAGCTCAGCCCCTGATTGAGAAGGAAGGAAGTAGGTACAGTATCCCTGAGTTCCAGTTAAAAATTCAGTGCTCATGAGGACATGGGCCGTCTATAAAATATTTGGTAGATATTGGTTGATAATTAAATGGGAGTGATGAATCATTGACTCTGTCTTTTTACCTGCAGCTGACATTAAACACCAAGTAGCTTTTTTGTCATTTGTTGTTTATAAATTCATTGCCTTAATTGAGTAGGAGAAACTAAACATTTTCTAATTTCTTAACAGAATAACCTTAGTGATCTAAACTGAGGAACAGGTATTTCCTGTTGTAAATGTACTTCTCTCAGTTTTCATAATATTTTTGGAGTCAAAAATCTAAGGCAAGGCCAAAAGCTTGGGAAAGACACAGAATCTTCCATGCCCTCTGAGACCCTACATTTTCTAAAGTTAACGTGATTTTCTCACTTTGTTTACTTTTGTTTACTTTTTTTTGTTGTTGTTGTTGAGATGAAATCTCACTCTATCGCCCAGGCTAGAGTGCACTGGGGCCATCATGGCTCACTGCAACCTCTGCCTCCCAGCTTCAAGCGATTCTGCTGCCTCAGCCTCCTGAGTAGCTGGGACTACAGGCGACCCCCTTAAGCAGAGACAGGGTTTCACCAGGTTGGCCAGGCTGGTGTCGAACTCCCGACCTAAAGTGATCCATGTGTCTCGGCCTCCCAAAGTGCTGGAATTACAGGCATGAGCCACCGCGCCCAGCCTCACTTTGTTTACTTTTATTACTTGCTTTTCTCCTGCTATGCCTTCGTAAAATCTTTTAGTTGCATCACTGTTGGGCATTTAAGGCACTATAAGAAGATTTAGTTGTTCAGTGACAATAGTAAGTTGTCATTTTTATCGCTGGTTTAAGAAAATAATTTTTGGAAGAGCTGCCATGTACTAACAGTTAAGATTTTTTTTTTTTAACATTTCCATTGCAAAGCACTTTCCTTTTCTGTTTTTTTAAAAGAGATGGTATCTTTTTATTAACATTTTAAAAAAATCCATAGCTTAGTAGGTGTTAGTGTTTCTAAAACACTTGATTGCTCTTGGTTCCAAATAGGTTTTCAGTGGGGAAAAAAATACCCATTTAGAGAATATTTGATATGGCATATATGCCCTCTTTCTGGGGGAAAATATCCTTCTGGGATTCTTAGGATACCCGTGATTTTTTTTAACTTTCAGTTTTATAAATAGAGCTGACCTGGGTTTATAGGTTTCTTTCATTTCTAAGATTCTGCTGTTTTACTAGAACTACTATTATCTTTGGAAACTCTTAATTAAAAGAAAGAAAAACATGTAAAATATTAGGCAGAAACCATGAAAATTATAAAAAGAAAATTAATTAAAATATGCATCACAACTTGGTGCTCTTTATAGTTACTGAAATGTATATAAAAATAAATTTGCTAACAGTGAACTTTTTATAAGCAACAAGTATGCAAAAAGTTCATTGATTATTATAAGCAGCTGGAACTCCAGGTGGAATATTAGCAACCAAATTTATATTACATAGACAATAATTTGAAAGATTCCTCTCTGGAGAAACTGACTATTCCAAAAGAAAAGAATCCTGAAGAGCTGGCCAAGTCACTACTCCACTGACAATGAGGCGCACCCTTGAACAAACCCCACTGAAGTCCACAGAGCTTCTAAAAACATTTTTAGTTCTTTTAGTTCTTTAGTATTTAATACATAAAATAGTTTAGAACTACTAGATTTTCAAGGAATGCCTTCATTGTGAATGAAAACCAAATAACACAAAACAGAGAAAAAGAAAACCCAGGAAACAACTCAAGCGAAACAGAGATAATGCAGAAGAAAATACACGGAATATATATATATATATATATATATAGTGTCTAAAGGAAATGATAAAGAGAACAAACAACTCTTAGAAATTAAAGATGTAAGAGCAGAAATTTTTAAAAAATTATTTAAAGGAGATAA
This sequence comes from Piliocolobus tephrosceles, assembly GCF_002776525.5. Taxonomy (NCBI): domain Eukaryota; kingdom Metazoa; phylum Chordata; class Mammalia; order Primates; family Cercopithecidae; genus Piliocolobus; species Piliocolobus tephrosceles. The sequence continues at coordinate 31,133,833 of NC_045434.1, forward strand.
AATGAGGAATTTCCCAGAAAGTAGGACAAAAATACAATGGAAGAAAAAAAATTAAAATTAGAAAAAATAATTAAAATATCAGTCTAAAATATTGACATTTTATAAAAGGAGTACAAAGGAAGAAATTATTGAAGAATTCAAATTTTTCTAACAACAAAAGTTATTACTTTCATATTGAAAGATCCTACCAAGTACCACCAAAATTTAAAAAGCTCATATCAAGATACCTCATCATGAAATTTAAAAATAGTAAGAATTAAGAAAAGATCTAGAAGCTTCTGGAGAGGAAAACAGTCAAATAAAAAGGCTCAGGAATTAGAGTGGTACCAGGCTTCTGAACAATAACTTTAGACAGAAGAAAATGGAGCGTTAACTTCAAATTTTAAGGGAAAATTATTTCTGCCTTGTAATTCTACACTCAAATAATCAAATATGAGGATAGAAGAATAAATATATTTTCAAACCTGCAGGGTCTCAAAATCCATCATTTCTTATATACCCTTTCTTAGGAAACTGCTGAAGCATGTTCTTCATGAGGTTTTAAAAATGAGGGCCCAGCACAGGAGACTTGTAAAGAGACATCCCAGGATGACAGTTGTATACCAGATCCAGAAATGACCACTATAGATCGTCATAGGAGAACAGAGGGCCGCGGGACATATGTCCCCAAGAAGAAAATAGAACTAATGAATATGTAAAGTGTACTGCATTCAGAGGAGGCTTTTCAGTTCTTTCAGAGAGTATGAGATGAATTAGTGAAACTTTTCAAATGCAAAAATGACACAGTTACTAACTCTAAGAAGAACCAAGCTTGAACAAGAATACATAGTTACAGAACATTACATGGCCTGTGAATAATAGGTATGTGGTCATAAGACAATAAATAGTGATTAACCTAAATTGGAGATATAATGATATTAGGATAATAGGTGTAGTAGAACAGAGAGAGAGTGTATGTGTGTTCATTCATGTGCTTGTGCATACATACATACATGAGTGCAGACATGACCATCGGCATATGTGTTGGTGGATGGGTAAGTGCTATATTCTCATCTTCCACATTGGGAAGTCAGTAGATAAGGGGTTTGCAAACTATGACCTGGGGTCCAAATCCAACTGCCCACTGTTACTTCAAAATAAAGTTTCATTGGAACACCGCTACTTCTATTTATTTACATATTGTCTACAGTTGCTCTGGTGCCACCATGGCAGAGACGAATTGTCAAGAAAGAACCCATATGGCCTACAAAGCCTAAGATATTTACTATCTGGCTACACAATTATTAAATTTTAAAAATCAGGAAATAGCAGTACATCATTTAGAAATATATATGTAAGTCTGGGCGCAGTGGCTCATGCCTGTAATCCCAGCACTTTGGGAGGCCGAGGCAGGCAGATCACGAGGTCAGGAGATCAAGACCATCCTGGCTAACACGGTGAACCCCGTCTCTACTAAAAATATAAAAAATTAGCTGGGCGTGCTGGCGGTCCCCTGTAGTCCTGGCTACTTGGGAGTCTGAGGCAGGAGAATTGCTTGAACCTGGGAGGCGGAGGTTGCTGTGAGCTGAGATTGCACCACTGCACTCCAGCCTGGGCGACAGAGCGAGACTCTGTCAAAAAAAAAAAAGAAAGTACAAAAAAATCAGTTGTGTTCTATACCATAATAAGGAACTGTTTAAACAAGAAGTGAAGAAAACAATTCCATTTACAATAGCTACAAAAAAATTAGGAATACATTTAACCAAGGAGGTGAAAAACCTCTACACTGAAAACTATAAAGTATTGATGAAATAAATAGAAGAGGACACAACAAACGCGAATATATCCTGTGTTCATAGATTCGAAGAATTAATATTGTTAAAATGTCCATACTACCCTAAAACAATCTACAGATTCAGTAGATTCTTTTGTGTGTGTGTGTATGTGTGTGTGTGTCAAGGTCTAACTCTGTTACTTATGCTGGAGTGCAGTAGTGTAGTCTCGGCTCACCACAAACTCTGCCTCCAGAGCTCAAGCCATCCTCTCAACTTAGCCTCCTGAGTAGCTGGGACTACAGGTATCAACCACCATGCCTAGCTAATTTTTGTGTTTTTTTGTAGAGATAGGGTTTCACCATGTTGCCCAGGCTGGTCTCCAACTTATGAGCTCAAGTGATGTGCCTGCCTTGGCCTCCCAAAGTGATAGAATTATAGAGGTGAGCCACCACGCCTGGCCAGATTCAACACCCTTTATCAAAATTCCAATAAAATTTTTCACAGAAATAGAAAAAATAACCTTAAAACTTGTTTTAGGATTGTTTAAATCTTATTTGTTTAAATCCTGTTTAGACCCTGAATAGCCAAAGCAAACTTGAGAAAAAACAAATAAACAAGAAAACCCAAACAAATAAAAACAAAACTGGAAGCATCACACAACCTGACTTCAGAATACAAAAGAGAACCATAGACCAATGAAACAGAAGAGAGGGCCCAGAAGTAAATACATTTATAGTCAATTGATTTTTGACAACTATGCCAAGAACACACAAGATTGAAAAGACAGTCTCTTCAATAAATGGTCCTAGGAAAACTAGATATCCTTGCATAGAATAATGAAATTAGAGCCTCATTTCACACCATATACAAAAATTCAAGTCAAAATGAATTGAAGACTTAAATGTAAAATCTGAAGCTGTAAAACTACTAGAAGACAATGTAGTGGAAAAGCTCCATGACATTGGTCTAGGTGATTTTTTGGTTATAACTTCATAAGCACAGGCAACAGGAGCAAAGGTAGACAAATAGAATTGAATCAGATGAAAAAGCTTCTGCACAGCAAAAGAAATGACAGAGTGAGGAGACATCCTACAGAATGGGTGAAAATATTTGCCAACCATACATCTGATATATCCAAAATATATAAGGAATCAATTCAATTGTAAGAAAACAACCTGATTTAAAAATGGGCAAAAGACCTGAATAGACACTTCTCAAAAGAAGACATAAAAATGGCCACCAGGTATATTTTAAAAAGTTCAATGCTGTAAGAGGAATTTGCATACCTTTAAGTACAGATTTGGCAGTGATCAAAGCAGACAGCTGGGAAAGCTCAACAAGCAGAATTCTCCTTTAACTCCCTGAGGAACCTTACCTTTCAGATTGAGAAAAGCTATAATATGATTTAAAATCCATCTGGCATTTGCTGTTAGATTGTGATTTTTGGTAAACAGCAGACAGTGTCAGGTTTTATTTTATTTTCCTAGAATCAGGGTAGTCAAGAATATTTCATTTACTCTAGCCAGTTCTTTTTCAAATTTTGGCCCAAACTTTATTCCCAAAACATTATATCGGTACATATTTTAAAATCTAGCAAACACATGGGCATTTGTGAAGACCTTTTGTTTTGTACAAAATATGTTCTGAATTTTTGCTTGTACTGAAAATTATTTGCAATAAACACAGAAAGTGGTATACTAAAAAATGCTCAACATCGCTAATCATCAGGGAAATGCAAATCAAAACCAAAATATCACTTCACACCTGTTAGAATGGCTGTTAGCAAAAGGCAAAAGATAAGTGTTAGTGAGGATATAGGGAAAAGGGAACCCTTGCACACTGTTGCTGGGAATATAAATTGGTAGAGCCATTATGGAAAACAGCATGTATGTTCCTAAAAAAACTAAAAATAGAACCACCTTAGGATCCAGTAATCCCAGTACTGGGTATATATCCAAAGGAAATGAAATCAGTATGTCAAAGAGATATTTTCGCTCCTATGTTCATTGCAGCACTAATCACAATAGCCAGGATATGGAATCAACCTGAGTCCCTCAGTGGATGAATGGAAAAAGAAAATGTGAATACATAATGGAATACTGCCTAGCCTTTAAAAAATTAGAAATTCTGTCATATACAAAAACATGAATGAACCCGGAAGATGTTATATTCTGTGAAATAAACTAGGCACAGAAAAACAAATACCACATGATCTCTTAACGTGCAATCTAAAAAAGTTGAACTCATAGAACAAAGTAAAATGGTGGTTACCAGAGGCTGGAGGATTGGGAAGATGTTGGTCAAGGGACCATTTCACTTATATAGGAGGAACAAGTTCAAGAGATCTATTGTATATCATGGTGATTATACTTAATGAAAATATATTGTATACTTGAACATTGCTAAGAGTATATTTGATATTTACATATTGTGTACAGCCACTCTGGTGCTACCATGGCAGAGAAGAAGAGTCAAGAAGGAGACTATATGGCCCACAAAGCCCAAGATATTTACTGTCTGGACCTTTACAGAAAACATCCTTGTGATACACAATAATTAAAACAAAAAAAAAATCAGGAAATAGCAGTATGTCATTTAGAAATATATATGTAAATACAGAAAAAAAAAAAGTTGTGTTTCTGTGCAGTAACAAGGAACTGTTTGAACAAGAAATTAAGAAAATGATTCCATTTACAATAGCTACAAAAAATAGGAATAATTTTAACCAAGGAGGTGAAAGATCTCTATACAACAAAAAAATGATAAGTATATTAGGTAATACATGTTTTAAATGGCTTGATTTATCTACCTCACAGTGTATGCATATTTCAAAACATCATGTTGTCTACACATTGGGTACAGTGTACACTGCTTGGGTTATAGGTGCACCAAAATCTCCAAAATCACCACTAAAGAACTTATTCATATAACCAAAAACCACGTGTTCCCCAAACACTATTGAAATTTTAAAAAAGAAAAAAACAAAAACTCACACCTGTAATCCTAGCACTTTGAAAGGCCAGTGTGGTTGAATTGCTTGAGCTCAGCAGTTCGAGTCCACCCTGGGCAACATGGCGAAACCTCATCTCTACAAAAAATACAAAAATTAACCGGATGTGGAGGCACGTGCCTGTGGTCCCAGCTACTTGTGGGGCTGAGGCGGGAGGATCCCTTGAGCCTGGGAGGTAGAAACTTATCTTATACACCATAATTTTAATTTTTACTTGTCAATTTAAAAAGAATTTAAGGAACTATGTTTGAAAATATGAGAAGAAATAGCTTAGAAAATTGACAATGTTCACCTAAGGTGAGTAAGAGTCTGAAGTGCAGAGGAGTGGGACAGAATACGACAGCTTTTCATTTAAGCCTAATAGTACAGTACTGTTTCAAAACCGTATACATGTATTGCTTTAATAAAACTTTTTAAAATTAAATTTAGAAAATTAAGAAAAGGTAGCCATTAGAATCAGGCTTGTTGATGTAGGGTTTGCAATGTTATACTGATGCATAATTCACCAATACTGTATTTAAAAAGAAAGTATCAGAGATACCATGGAAAAAAATGTATGTTAAAAAATACCAGTACCTTCAAACACCCTATTCCCTATAGTATCAATTTTTTATTATTTGCTTTCTGATACAAGTATAGTAGGTAATTGATGCAAAAAACCTCCATCTCTTATTTTAGTATTATTAGTGGTTTCAAAACTTCCGTGTAGCAACTTCTTTTTATCATAGCTGCTAATGAGAAGCAAAAAGAAAAAAATCAAACCAAAGAAAATTGATTTACTATCTTGTCACACTCTTTTGGTGATGGTAATAAACCAGAGAAGAAAAAATTAAAAGAGTAGTGAATTGGCTCAAAGTAAATCAGATGAGTACTTCTAGGGGTCAATGAACCCTAAAACCTGATGGTAGATAATAAAATGCTGCTGAATTTTGATTTACTATTAAGTATCTCTAATGTACTGTATTTTATATTCACCAAATAGAGTTATCTTTTCATGTAAAGCAAGATTTTTAAATGTAAAAACCATGGTTTATTTAGTTTTGTATCCTCTACAGGGTAGTGTTTGGACTTAGTAGGTGCCCAGTAAAGGCATGCTTTAATATGAATGGGTTTGCACTACTGAGTAGCTTGTTCTAGTTGATTTTCAAAAGAGTCTTAAATTTGTAAGTGAATAAAAAATTATATGAGTATTATGAATGTTCGAACAAATGGAAGCATTTCTTTTCCCTAATTTTGCATATGTGTATGATTCGTGCTAAGTGATAATAAAGACCCTTCTGTTTTTCACTCTTGGAAGAGAAACGCTTATCTTCTTTACAAACAATTTCAGGTTGTTATTGCTGTAAAACAAGCCCTGAGACCTCTTATCTATTCCTTGTTATTTTTTCTATTTTCCACAATCCTGTGGGAGAACATCTTTTTAATGTGGTTTTATACAATCAAACTTCAATGTGTCTCAGATAATGGGTTTAGTAAATCTGTTACGTACTTTTGTTTCAGTCTTCTCCGTTTTCTCTGAACAATATAGTTTGCGATTTCCTTTGTTATTAAAAGTCAGGATTATTTTCTTATTTATCAATATACTTTTCAATCATTTCTGCCATGTTCTTTTTGGAAGACTCTTGCTTTTTAGCTAAATGGTACCAGAGCCAGAGAAAAAGTGGCTAAGATCTGATGACATTTGATGAATTGGTATGTCATTTGCAATTGTGTATTCTACCCAGTTCCCTGGGTAGAACTGAGAGAGATGTTTTCTCATGGAAGTGCTAGAGAAATTGTTATAGCATAATTCCTTAGAAAAATTATTCATGGTAATGTATCTGTGAGACACATGTAGACCAGGGATATCTCATGGAAATGATTGTCCTTTCTGAACAAGTGCCACATATTTTCATTTGTAAACTTATTTTCTTCTCATCCTGGAAATCATGATATTAAAAACATTGTGTGACTAGTGATCTGTGACTCTAATATACAAACAATGTCTATTGTATTATTTCTGTAAGATAAGCAAGTCCTGTTGTGTTCATTTAGCTAGAAATGAAAAAAACCCAGCATCCCACATTTTGCATTTAATTAATTTGTGGTAGTATAGTATTATACCATCTTTTAAAAACTACTGGCAAATTTTAAATGTTCAGTGCACTATATAAATAGGAATGAGAAGAGTCTGTTCAAGGCAAGGTAATTAGAGCATCTTTGGCTAGAATATCTTTGAGTAAAAATAGCTGGTCTTAGTGTTGGAGTAAGGTAATTAAGTCCTGAAGAATAATGATGAAAACCTTTTGCTCAGATACCCTTTCTTCATTTAAGTTCAGTGCCGTACATTCAAATAAAATCTCTATGTAATCAAACTAGCCCGTTAAGTACTACTGAGTGAGATAAATTGTAACACCTATTCTATATCCTTGCAAAAGGGAAATAAATGCATGTTATCTAAAAACACAACAGCTTATAAATTAAAAACATTCATTTTTCTTCTCTTTTGTCTTATATCAACTTTATGTATATTTATATACATAATCTCCTAGCTCCTACCTCCTCTTCTTTCTTCCTTGTTCCTCAGATAATGTACAATAATACATTATGGTAACATAAATTGAGATTGATGGATTTTTTTGTGTTCTTCTTAACCCTCTGACAAATCATTTCTTGCCCCTTTTCCCCCCCATATCTTAAATGTAGGCATCTTTCAATGAGTTGTCTCAGTCCCATTTTTCCCCCATAGTCCATGCCTCAGTAAACCTTTATTCCTACCACAACACTTTATGCAGTGATTCCCGAACATGTATTCCTGGTCAAGCCTCCTGGACTCCAAAATTATATTTCCAACTGTTGCCTGAATTTCTATATTTGAAATGTAATGACATCTTAAACTAAATGACTTCAAAGTCAAGAGTCATTCTCTATTCCATCTAATCATCCCACCTCCTCTTCACACAGCCTTCACTAACTATCTCAGTTCATGACAGCATCAGTCACTTTTGATAACTTGTAACATTTTACACATCCAACTAAAGTCATGTCCATTCTACTTATGTAACATCATCAAATTTATCTCCTTCATTCTGTTCTCATTGCCCTTGCTTAGGTTGAGGCCCACATGTCCTCTTGCCAGGAATATAGCAGTTGCTCTTGATCTTCATGTGCTGCTTCACCAGTCCGTTCTACCCACAGTTCATAGATGTGCTTTCTTAAGAACTGGACTGGTAATGCCATTACTCTGTTTAAAGACTTCCACTGGACCTTCACTGCCTCTTAATCTAAGACAAGAATTTTTAGCCTTATTTGCAAAGCCTGTCCCAGTTTAGCTCTTTAGCCTCCTTTTACACATATGCCCTATTCTAGAAAAATGGAATGAGTTTTTTCCCCTTCAGATACGTTATTTTCCATCCATATGTCTTTTTGTAATATGTAACCTTCATGAGAGCAATGATTTTCTTTTAATCTGTATTGTTTACTGTTTTATCCCTAGCAAGTAAAACCCATATGTCACATGTAGCAGGTACTCAGTAAATATTTGCTGAATGAATAGGTAAGTAAATGGATAGAAGAAGGAACTGGAAGATATATTTCATGAGACTCACCTATTCCTTTCTGACTTTGGGTTCTGAGCAAGAGTCCTGTATCTTCTCAGTAAGTTTTCTTTGTTTGTGCTAACTTAAGTGAATTATATTACGTCTAATCTAATGATACTTTACTGAGACAGCGCAAAAAAGTTAGAAAGGCAACTTGAATAGAGGGACTTGGTTTAGAGACCTGTTTCATTTTGAAAAGGTTTCTCTCAGCTTTGCTTTGTCATTCACACAGTATAAATGAACAAAACCCCACTCAAAGATCAGATATCCCACAACCCAAATATGTGCTGAAGGAAGAAACATTCTGCTTTCAGTGGAACAACAATACTATGTTTTTGGTTGCATGTAACAAAGAAGTTTAATAAGACAGTCATGTATTAATTACAAACATATTTATCCTAAGATACTAATTTATATACTAATTAGTTGATTTTCAAGGCAAACTAATTTGGTTGTTTGTCAGGCCACAATAAAACTATCCCCAATATTTTGTATCCACATTCATTTTCTTAATAAATGACCAAAACTGTAGGCAAGAAGCAAGATCAGAATCATGATGAAAATGTGATGTCAAAACTTTGGAGTTTTAACTACTAGTTATGTTTCTTAAGGAATCGAGACCTGAGATGGGGGAGTCTAGATTCATAACCTGATAAAGCATTTTCAGGTTTGAATAGATGTTTGAAACACCTTTAAAAGCCAACTACATAGCTTCAATTAAGTGGAAGATTGTGATAGATAAAGGACAGCTTAGATTTTAAAAACAAAGTCAAGAAATAAATGTGTTTCTAAGGTACATAAGGTAACTGAGGCACTGAAACATAGGTGCTGATAAAAATGCAATTTTCTTTGGTTATAAAAGATTCTAAGAGGCTTACAGGAGATGCTGAATGTTTATAATTAAGTAAGCTTACTCTAAGATGCACAAATTTAGAACACAAGAAACTAAAATAAATTAAGCCATAATTTCTGCCTAAGAGAAATGAAAAGTTCATGCTTTTTTTCATGACTACTGGAGTAATTGTAGGTATATTGAGCATGCTTCTTTCATTTAGTGTAATTTTGACTCTCCATCAATCTATCCCATAGTTAAAACTAATTCTCTCCTGGTGGGCTTTTCAGTAGCATGTGATTTTCTTAGATATTGTGAAGTGTTTTAGATGTTTTTTTTCCAATCTTTTATTTATTTAAGATTTTGCTTGACAAGTATAATTGTACATATTCATGGGCGTACATAGTGATATTTTGATCCGCATAATGTATACTGATCAGGGTAATATATCCATTCTCTCAAACTGGATGATTTTTAATGAATAATAAACCGATCTTATTTCTAACTAGTTAGGAAAAACAAAGAATTCTTTGTTACATTTATGCACAACACAAGGGTACTTATGAGAAGATAAGACTTACTATCTGGGACAAAACATTTCTACCCTAGTATTCTATTCATGGTGATAGCTAATAACTGACATTATTCACAGGGGCAGCAGTAGTGGTAATATTGCCACTATTATAGCTCCTATTCTAGTCACTGGCTTCCAGCAAACATGTTCTTGTTATATATTTTCCAATTAACACCTTGGTGGTAGGTGTTTTAACCTGTTTTACTTTAAAATGGGAACATAAGGAAGATAAACATATACATAAGAAGTCAGTGCTTAAGCCCATACTAAAATTTACATATTATACTCTAGCACAACACCTTCTTCGAAGTAAAGGGGACAGCTGAAATGTGTCATCTTGCCATGTATAAGAAGACATGTTTCAAAGCATAATGACCATACTGTAAGCCTTCACTGTTTCTCTAATCTTCTTTAAATTTGCACATGGGTAACAGGTCAGACATTCAGAATAGAGTTGCCAGGTAAATCAGATTTTTCATTATCTGGATTTGTATGGCTCACCTGGTGCATTGGGGGAGGCCTCTATGACAAGCATGTTAAATGTATACTTTTCTGGAGCCCAAAATGCTGAAGACATTGCTTTAACCTAAGTTATTCTTCTCAGAGAAGAAAAATTATTTACACATGTACAGATATAAAATTATAGATGCTATTCAATATATGTTTTAAATAGATATACATACAAATTTTCTTGCCCTTGCTTACATTCTTCATCTATAGTGCTGTAATGCAATGAAATTAAGCCTCTCTGGTAACCACAGTTCTCCCTGAGAATAAGTTTCTGTTATAGTACCATTATGCTAGAGGGTCCTACATATGCCTTAAGGAAATACTTTATGACAGTTGCTAATATTATAGCCACATGATGCTTTTATTCCAATTTAATCATTCATAAAAGGCACATATAGCATCTAGTAAGTACTTTCATTTATTTTTTCCATTAAGTGCTTTTAGAATGTTGATTCTATAGCATCACTCAGTAATATTTATCAATATAATTTTAAGTATTATTTACTTTTATTTGATTTGAATATAATGTCTACCATTCATGGATTATTTGCTACCTGAAAAAATAAACTTTGAGGCCAGATGCAGTGGCTCATGCCTGTAATTTTTGCACTTTGGGAGACTGAGGCAGGAGGAACGCTTGAGGCTAGGAGTTTGAGACGAGCTGGGGCAACATAGTGAGACCCTGTCTCTACAAAAATTAAAATAAAGTAAAAAAAAAATAGCCAAACTTGGTGATGCATGCCTCTAGTCCAGTTACTCCAGAGGCTGAGGTAGGAAGATCACTTGAGCCCAAGAGGTTGAGGCTGCAGTGAGCCATGATCACACCACTGCACTACAGCCTAGGCAACAGAGCAAGATCCTATCTCGCCAAAAATAAATAAAATTTGAGCCTAGTAGCTGTTGTCATTTGCCACTTTCCTAGACTAAATCATTATTATAGGCTATACCATATTACTGACATGTTTTGATTAATGTAACAAATGCTTTTCCAACTTAACATTTTTCACAGCTTATTTTGATATGGAGTTTCTCTTAATGTTAGAGTAACATTACTGAAATAGTTTTATTTAGATAAAATTCTTTAAAATGTATAGTGCAAATAACATCTTTGTTAGATCTGTAACTAAGAGGCAGTAAATTTGAAGCACACTCCATATTGAGAAATTGTAAAGCCAAACGAACAAAATCATGATTATTTTGGGATGACACAATGTCACAAAAGTCAAGAGGAGAGTATCATGGACACTGAAAAATGATAGCACTGAATGCTGCTGTTCTTTTAAAGATGAAGGTTCAGCTATCAAAGCAGAAACCTAAGGGCACAATCTGAAATTAATAAATCAAATAGCAATATAAGCATATGGCTATTTAGGAATAATTATTACTATTAGATAAAAAGTTGCTTCTGAAAAGAGGATTCATGACAACAGTGGAATCATAGACTGTTTTGTGATACTGGATTTTTAAATCATGAAGCATGTGTTATATTTTAAGACAAAAAAAAAAAAAAAACTGGGGAGGGATCTTTGTGTTGGTAGGGTTCATTTTCCACCTTTAAAAATTTAGGTAAGGAGAGTGGGATAGAAGCAAGACTTTAAGTAGATAAGAAATGGAGAGGAAGTGGAACAGCAGTCATAGACCAGTTCCTCCAGAAGCTTGACCTGAAAGAGTTAGTATCAGTTAAACACCATGAGATAGAGGAGGGTAATTTGCTATAAGTTGTAACTTACACAGTTTGCTGATTTTTATCATGAATTAAATATATGTACTTGTTTAAACATTGCACTGTCATTTACCATTTGCTAAGTAGATGCATAAGAACATTGAGGCCAAACTTACAGCCTCAGGAGCCTCAGTTTCACTATGGAGTTTTCCCTTAGCAAATGTTTGCTTTTCCTGGTCCTTTTATCTTAGCTAGCCTTGGTTTCTAGATCAAGATGATTTTCCTTCTTTGTTTTCACACAACATATTCAATCACACCACACTCTTTTTAATCACAATTCTTTCTGATGGGTTTTTGATTGAATCCAAATTTGCAGGCTGGGCCCTGAGAATCTAATTCATACGTCTGTTGCAGTACTTCTCAAACATTTTAGTCTCAGAATTGCTTTATATGCTTAAAAATTATTGAGGACCCTGATAATTTTTGTTTTTGTAGGTTTTGTCTTTTGATATTTTCCATATTAGAAATCAAATCTAAGAAATTTAAAAAATGTTTTTACTACATTTAAAATAACATTATTAATCCCATTATATATTAATATAACATTTTTCTGAAAAAGTAACTATTTTCCAGTATCAAATAATTGAGGGAGAAGAGTGTATATTTTTTCTGATTAAAAAAATTCTCTTAGCAAATTTCAATATATTGTTATTTACTATAGTCACCATTTTGTACAACAGATCTCTTGAATTTACCCCAACTGAAATTTTGTATCCTATGAAGTAGTTACTATAATTACAGCTAATCTAGGAAAATGGACAAATATTAAGAACAACTCTAATTCATTCAAAATATCCACCACTTTTGGGAAGTAAAATTAATCTGTTCCTATAATAAGATTAGATAAAATCTTAAAATCGATTAGATGGTACTTGAGTTATTACAGTTTTGAAAATGTATGTCTCTGTGTTCGTACATGCACACACACTCAAGTATAATTTATTCAGAAACAGGGTTGGTTCCCACTTGGCAGGAGTGTTGATTTTCTAGCTTATCTGCAGTTTGAGGTAATAAATGTAATAACTTTTGAGAGATCTTAAGTAGTATACTGTAGTTGGAAGACTGATTTGTTACATTTGCAAATTGGTTGGTTTCCACATACAGACCTTAATACACCTACCTGTGTTAGTTACTTTCTAAACGTTTGTTATTGCTGCAACCATACTTATGTGTTTCATTGAATTACAAGTTCCTTAATAACAGTGATGGTATTTTAAAAATCTGGAATAGCCCACCATGACTAGGTGTATTGTATTGAAGTGCTCTGTGCATACTTGGTAGATAAAGGTTACTATAAATAGAAATAGTCCTTCTTATTGCTGATAATGGTGGTAAAGGCATAACTCTGGAAATTGTTTTTATTTTTAAAATAAAAATTGTAGAATGAGTACCCTATCTTAAGTTGGGTCCTACTATGATATTTGTAATTAGATCACTTGGAGACATTTCTTAGGTACCTGCTAATTATTTGTTTATCAAAATAGGAACCAAGCTTCTAATAGAAGTGTCTAAAAACAGTAATAATGATAGTTTCTGGAAAATCACTTGCAAATATTCAAATGCAAAATAAACTTAAGAACTTTTATTAACAATGTAGATTATTATGAAAGTCAAGGGATGAAAACTGAAGCTCTACACACACACACACACACACACACACACACACACACACACACACACACGCATGCATGCTTTGCGATAGGGTCTTGGTCTGTCACCCAGACTAGAGTGCAGAGTGGCACAATCACAGCTCACTGTGGCCTCGACCTCCTGGGCTCAAGTGATCCTCCTTCCTTAGCTTCCTGAGTAGCTGGTACTACAGACATATGCCAAATATGCCTATACATGTAATTCCCAGAGTTATCCCTATAGGGAATTGTAGTAAACTACAATTCTCACCAAAAACTACAAAAATACAACTAATTTTTAAATTTTTTATAGAGATGGGGGTCTTCCTATATTGTCTAGGCTGGTCTTGAACTCATGGCTTCAAGTGATCCTCTCTCCTTGGCCTCCCAATGTGCTGGTATTACAGGTGTGAGCCACCATGCCTGGCCCTGTATTCTTCAATATTAATTTGAAGAACATCCTTGAATCAATGACTATTACTCAAATATAAAGGCCAAATTTAGAGTTTATCAAGACTCAATAGATAATTACAGTAGATAATATTTACTGAGTACACACTGTGTGCCAAGCACTGTGATACATACTGTTATGCATTTTCTCATTTAATCCTCAAAACAAGTGTGTTATAATTACTCACACTTTATAGATGAGAAACTGTGGCTTACCAAGGTTTGATAACTAGTTCTAGTTAAGTGGCAGAGCTGAGACTTGAACCCAGGAATTTGAACAGTGATTTTAAAGAAATTATTGATGTTGGGAAGCTGAGGCAGGAGAATCGCTTGAACCCGGGAGGCACAGGTTGCAGTGAGTCGAGATTGTGCCACTGTACTCCAGCCTGGGCGACAGAGTGAGACTCCGCCTCAAAAATAAATAAATAAATAAATAATTGTGCTTTGAAATGTATGTTGTTAATATAGTCCTGTATTCAAGTGTTAGCACACAATTCTTTTAAAATGTGGAGCTAACCAGTTATTCCAAAGAGAAACTTGTTGTAAAGTCCCTAAAATTTCATTAAGGGGAAAAGTGCAGATACAGACATGAATAATATTTCACCAAGGTATAAGATCATTATCATTAATGAGATATTATGGGGATGGAACGTAACTTAACCATATATTATTAGAAGTGTTTTTATTACATTGATGAGTTATACATTCATGTGAAGTATTTATTTTCATATGTTTTGTAGTGAGAAATTTCAAAGGATTTGGTTAAATCATTTTGAGGACATAATTTGAGAAAAATACATCTTTTGCAATATTTTTATATCCCTGAAAATTTTTTGTTAAAAGCCACCATCTTTAAGAGGGCTAGAGATTCTCTCCTGGAAAGTGATTAGACCAGTGATAAAACGTTGTAGATCCGGAGTGAACAAATTATATCACTGCAGTTCTCAGGGTGCTATTGATATAATTTCTAGAAAAGGCAGTTTAAAAAAATGCCTGTATCCATAGAAGTAGATTCTGTAGAAATACATTGTAGAAGTCAGAGCTGTGCCTGTTAAACTTCTCCCTTCCTTATTATGGGGTAAAAAATCAACTATAGCCATTGAATGTAAATGCTATTTGATTATGGTAGACTCTTCCGGATATACCCCATTCAACCCAGTGCATCTGTTTCTTTCATGAAGCAATGTGTTCCACTCCTGAAGAATGTTTGTCTTTAATGTATCACATTGAAATACCTTCTTCTTATTTTATACCTTTATACAGTTGATATTGTTTTGGATGTTATTTTGCATTGACATAGTTCTTTATATTTGCATTGACATTGTTCTTTATATATATGCATGTTAACATTTGGCAATTAAGCGTATTACTAAGTTTTTTTTTTTTTAATGTTAAAGCTAGGTAAGAGTTTTAGGTAAAATATTTTGTGATGTCAATGGATACAGAAGATTAAATCATTTTTCTTTGTCTTGAAAGACTTGAATCAGAATTGATATCATTATATCAGTGGTTTTCAACCATGGTCATACATTAAAATCGCCTAAGGGAAGTTAAAAGCAAACAGAAATGTACGTTAAAAAACGAAAACCAGAAAACAATGCCAGGATCTGAGATTCTGGTCATCTGAGATTCTCATTTAACTTGTCTGGGACAAGGTCCAGGCAAGAGTATGTTTAAATTACTGCCCAGGTGTTTCTGATATGTGACCAGGGTTGACAGTCACAGGATTGAACTATCCATATACAGCCTCCCTCAGTATCTGGGGGGGATTGGTTTCAGGATGCCCCACAGACACCAACCTCCAGGATGCTCAAGTCTCTTATATTAAATGGTGTAGTATTAGCATATAACCTACACACATCCTCTTGTATGCTTTAAATAATCTCTAGATTACGTATAATACCTAATACATTGTAAATGCTATTTAAATAGCTGTTAACTGTAGTTTTGTTTGTATTTTGATTGCTGTATTGTTTTTTTTTCCTGATTATTTTCAATCACTTGGTTGATTGAATTTGCAGATGCAGAACCTATGGATTGGAGGGTAGATTGTATTCTGTATTCATCTCCTCTTGGGCATCAAATATACATTTAGTACAGCCATGTTGTACAGTTCAAGGAGATGCCATTCACATTGTGTTCTCTATGAATCGCACTTCCTTCAGGAATGGATGGTGCCTTCTGGAGTTGGCTGCTAGTTGTAAAAATAAGCTAATGGCTTCAGTAATTGCTATTAGAGGAATATGCATTATGGCAATAGCCTTCTTCAGTTCCAATGTACAAATGATTGCCTTGACAGTAACTCTTTATTTAAAATTGGTCAGATGTATATAACAGCAAGACCAGAAAAAGTCTGTATTTTACAGTAGCTGAGGATTTCAAAGTTCCCAAGAGGAATGATGGGAGCTGTGTATGAAATTAAAATTTGCTTGAGACTTCAGAACTAAGAGCACAGGAAATGGTCCAGTATAGCTTTTTCATCATTGCTGATTATGGAAGTGTTATAGAAAGCTGATTACATTAGGCAGGGTTCCCTAGAGAGAGAGAACTAATATATATATATACACACACATATATACACACACGTACACATACACGCACGTTATATATAATATATATGTATGTACTTTTTGTTTGTATTTTTGTATAAACTCCCATGTGTAAATATATATGTACATGCACACATATATATGTATGTATGAGTTTATTAAGTATTAACTTACATGATCACAAGTTCCCACAATAGGCTGTCTGCAAACTTGAGGAGCAAGGAGAGCCAGTCCAAGTCTAAAAACGGAAGAACTTGGAGTCCGATGTTTGAGGGCAGGAAGCATCCAGCACGGGAGAAAGATGTAGGCTGGCAGGCTAGGCCAGTCTCACCTTTTTATGTTTTTCTGCCTGCTTTATATTCGCTAGCAGCTGCTTAGATTGTGCCCACCAGATTAAGGGTGGGTCTGCCTTCCCCAGCCCACTGACTCCAATGTTAATCTCCTTTGGCAACACCCTCACAGACACATCCAGGATCAATAATTTGCATCCTTCAATCCAGTCACGTTCACACTCAGTATTAACCATAACATTTATCTTTCTAAAATAGAACAGAAAAATATCCATGATTGTAAAAAGAGATGCCTCATTAAATGCTATTAGAATAAAGAATACATGGTACATCTGTTGAGTCTCTTGGTAACATGACAAACATACATTGCTAACTGTGCGTAGGTTCTTTACATTTTAATTAATTATCCATGATGTAAAAATCACTGGCCTTTAACAACAGTTTGATTTCAAACCCATTAATGAGACTAAGGCAAAATGTGGCTTTAGTCTCTCAGCCCCATTGTGTATTCTTTATTGTGGTGAATATCAAAACAGCAGTTAATTATAGTAGTACCATTTCTGTTCTTCATTTCATTATCTCTGTCTTGCACTATTATTTTCTGTTGCTGCTGGCTATACAGCATCAGGCCTGGCACCAGCAAAGTATGAACACAATGCCAGCACTGCATTCAGCACAAGAATAGAAAGGCAGATGACAGATTTTACTATTTATAGTTGTAGCCAATCTGCCTGAGGTGAGTCCTGCTGAAATGGTTCTTATCAAGAATGTTTTCATTTATTAAAGGGATAGGAAATGAAAGCCAAATAAAAAGCCTCAGTCCTCAGGACTCTGAGAGCAAAACTTTTGCTATAGATTGCAAAGCAATTCTAAGTACTGAGTAGACATTTATGAACTGGAAAATTATATATTTAACTCTTTAGTCTCAAAGTAAAGACTTCAGGCCAGCAGTGACTTCACAACAGAACTTGAGGAATTCATTGTTCAGTGAAGTTGTGCTGCCATAGCAACTGATGCAGAGTAAATTTTAATTGTTAAGATCAAAATAGGCTTATGATAAAAACTAATTAACAACATCAAATATATGAACTGAATTGTTTTTACTGTCTCACTAATCATTTCTTGACTGCTATAGAGACAGCATAAAATAACTCTACTTCACATTTGATTCTTTATATTGGTTTTAAAAATTCATTGTTTGAAACTCCAGTAAATATTTTAGAATATCAATTAGTATGTTGAGATAAACATTGTGTTCAAAATTAAAATGGCATGTGAATAATCTAGCCTTTCTTATCGTCTAGGCATCTGATTTAAAAAATGTTTTAGTCCCTGCTGGGCGCGATGGCTCACGCCTGTAATCCCAGCACTTTGGGAGGCTGAGGCAGGGAGATCATGAGGTCAAGAGATTGAGACCATCCTGGCCAACATGGTGAAATCCCGTCTCTACTAAAAATATAAAAATTAGCTGGGTGTGGTAGTGTGAACCTGTAGTCCCAGCTACTTGAGAGGCTGAGACAGGAGAATCACTTGAACCCAGGAGGCGGAGTTTGTGGTGAGCCGAGATTGCACCACTGCCCTCCAGCATGGCGACACAGCGAGACTCTGTCTCAAAAAAACAGTGTTTTAGTCTCAAGAACATTGTGGTGATAACTAATACACCCTATTGAAGAACCCAGGTAGTTCATATAATCTGAAATATAGCAGTGAGTTATGATAGTGGCTAATAAAATTTATATTCCACAGAAAATAAAAACCTTAATTGTAGGCTAAAGAAATTAATTTGATTCAATCATAGTGATTAAAGAAAAATATTTTGATTGGATCTATTGGAATCTAGGAGATTATTTAGTAATATTCTAAATTATTGCAAAGCATCTGTTCATTTTAAATCATGGTAAAATCTGTCATGTGAGTTTATTTTATTAGATGAAATGATTAGTTGATTGGAAATTTTCCTTTTTTCAATGGCTTATACTTTAATAGAAGAAGCTTATAGAAAACTAGGTTTGGAAAGGTATAGCTACAATATAAATTTAGAATGAGATTTCTTGCTTCATGAATTTTATGTTCCTTTTCAAAATAGAGCAAAAAAGCAAAAAGGACTTCTGGTTAGACACAAAGATATGCATATAGCTCAGGTCTTTCCCAATGACTCTCCAAAAGTAAAGAGGGTTTTAAATAAACTTGCAAGGGCAAAGAAAATTAGTGAGGAGATAAGTAATAAAATTTGGAAGTTGGCAGGCAGGTGGATGAGAGCTAACTAATTTAGACCTGAGGAATCTCAATTATAAGTTTATAGTGGGGGAAAACTGACAAAAATCTGATTTATATACTAGCATCTTGTACAACTCAGAAATTGGAAACACTAGGGACTTTTGGAACTAGGAGTTAAAGTGGGGGCTGGGCGCAGTGGCTCACGCATGTAATCCCAGCTCTTTGGGAGGCTGAGGCGGGCGGATCACGAGGTCAGGAGTTCGAGACCAGCCTGACCAACACAGGGAAACCCCATCTCTACTAAAAATACAAAAATTAGCCAGATGTGGTGGCACGCACCTGTAATCTCAGCTACTCAGGAGGCTGAGGCAGGAGAATTGCTTGAACCCGGGAGGTGGAGGTTACAGTGAGCTGAGATGGTGCCACTGCACTCCAGCCTGGACAACAGAACGAGGCTCTGTCTCAAAAAAAAAAAAAAAAAAAAAAGTAGTAGTTGGTTTTCAAGATCCCATCCTCCTCATACAGCTGGGCCATCATACGGTAATGCCCCTCCTGCTTGGCAGAAAACTAAAGGCATATATTCTGTAGAGGGTAAACTATGGTTGCCAGGACTGTGGATATTGCAGAAGAGCAGAAGGCAGAGGGCGGGTGTATTAGGCCATTCTTGCATTGCTCTAAAGAAATACTTGAGTCCAGACACAGTGACTCAAACCTATAATCCCAACACTTTGGGAAGCCTAGGCAGGTGATCATGTGGGCCCAGGAGTTGGAGACTAGCCTAGGCTATATGGTAAAACCCCATCTCTAAAATAAATTAGCTGGGCATGGTGGCATGCACCTGTAGTCCCAGCTACTCAGGAGGCTTAGCTGGGAGAATCTCTTGAGCACAGAAGGTTGAGACCTTGTCCTGAAAAGAAAAGAAAAAAGCAAAAAGCAAAGAAAAGACAAGAGGGGAAAGGAGGTGAGGGGAGGGATGGGAGGGAAGGGAAAAGAAAGGAAAAGAAAAGAAAAGAAAGAAAAGAAAAATACCTGAGGCTGCATAATTTATAAAGAAAAGAGCTTTAATTGGCTTACAGTTCTGCAGGCTGTTCAACAGGAAGCATGATATTAGCTGGTGAATACTAGATTGAATCAGAGATAGTATATGGAATTTTTGCCTGTTGAGTGTTGAGACTTCAGTCTTCTATGAGCCCTCAAAATATTGGTAATCAAGTATATATAATCAAGGCAAGAGACTAGAAGAGTTTTCTATGCCAAATTTAAGACATCTAAGAAAGAAAGACTTACAAATTTCCTGGGAGTTCCCCAAGGATATAGCTCAATCACATCATCCTTCAATGAACACAACTGTCAGCAAGCCCCATCCGTTCTACTGGCCTTCCACTTAGCTTTTTGGTGCCCTATTCTTAAATATGAGCATAGAGCCAAATAGCATTAGGCATTGGAAGACAGCTAATATCATCTGGATGTGTGTCCCGGCCCAAATCTCATGTTGAAAAGTAATCCTCAGTGTTAGAGATGGGACCTGGTGGGAGGTGATGGAATCATAGGAGCAGATTTCTCATGAATGATTTAGCACCATCCTCTTCATGCTATCCTCACAACAGTGAGTTCTCATGAGATCTGATCCTTTAAAAATGTATGACATTTTCCACCTCTCTCTCTCTTGTTCCTGCTCTGGCCATGTGACATGCTTGCTCCTCTTTCACCTCAGCCATGATTGTAGGTTTCCTGAGACTTCCCTAAAAGTTAAGCACTTAGCTTTTTGGTGCCCTATTCTTAAATATGAGCATACAGCCAAATAACATTAGGCATTGGAAGACAGCATTTGACTTTCTTTTAGAGACCACAACAAAAAAATTAAAACAACTTGAATAACACAGACTATTCAAGGAAGGGGGAAAAAACATAAAAAGAAGCTAAACTAAAATTAATATCTGGGGAGATGATAGAAAATGAAACAATGAATATTTTTAAACATTTCTTTTATTGATTCATAGTATGTTATGTGTTTATGGGGTACATGTAAGTATTTTTACATGCATAAAATGTATGATGATCAAGTCAGGATATTTATGGTATCATCACCTTGATGATTTATCATTTCTATGTGTTGGTAACATTTTAAGTCCCCTCTTCTAGCAGTTTTGAAATATATAATACTGTTGTTAACTGTAGTCACTCTAGTCTAACATCTAGTGTTAGAACTTATTTCTTCTATCTAGCTGTAGGTTTGTACCCATTCCCTGACCTCTCTTCATTTCCACCTCCCACCATCACAGTCTTCCCTGCCCCTGGTACCTCATTCTATTCTCAATTTCTGTGAGATCAAGTTTTGTAGCTTTCACATATGAGTGAGAACATACGGTATTTATCTTTCTCTACCTGGGTTATTTCACATGCCATAATGCTCTCCTGTTACAATCACATTGCTGCAAATGACAAGATTGACTTCTTTATATTGCTGAGTAGTATTCCATTGCATATATGTACCACATTTTCTTTATCCATTCATCTGTCAATGGACAGTTAGGTTGATTCCATATCTTTGCTACTGTGAACAGTTCTGTGATAACTTGCAAGTACAGGTATCCCTTTGATATACTAACATCTTTTCCTTTGGACAGATAACCAGTAGTTGAATTGCTGGATCATATGGTAGTTCTTTTTTTTTTTTTTTTTTAAAGAAATCTCTATACTGTTTTCCATAGTGGTTGTACTGATTTACATTCCCACCAACAGCGTATAAGAGTTTCCTTTTCTCCAGATCTTCGGCAGCATCTGTTATCTTTTGTTTTTTTAATCATAGCCATTCTGCCTGGGGTAAGATGATAACTCTTTCTGGTTTTGATTTGCATTTCCCTAATGATTAGTGATGTTGGACTTTTTTTATATACCTGTTCATCATTTGTATGTCTTCTGTTGAGAATTGTCTATTTGTGTCATTTGCCCATTTTTAATGGGATTTTTTTTTTTTATTCTTGAGTTCCTTGGGTATTCTAAATATTAATCCCTTATTGAATGGATAGTTTGCATATATTTTCTCCTGTTCAACAACTTTTCTCTTCACTGTGTTGATTATTTCCTTTGCTGTGCAGAAGCTTATTAGTTTAATATAGTCCCCTTTGTTTATTTTTATTTTAGTTTTTTGTGCTTTCAAGGTCTTAGCTATAAAATCTTTGCTTAGACCAGTGTTCTGAAGTAATTTCCCTATGTTGTCTTCTATTAGTTTCATAGTTTTGGGTCTTGCTTTTAAGTCTTTAATCCATCTTGAATTGATTTTTGTATGTGATGAGAGATAATCGTCCAGTTTCATTCTTTGGCATATGGATATCCAATTTTCCCAGCATCATTTATTGAAGAGTGTGTCCTTTTCCCAGCGTATGTTCTTGGTGTCTTTGTCAAAAATCAGTTTGTTGTAAATAGGTGGATTTATTTCTGTCTTTTCTGTTTTGTTCCATTCATCTTTTTGTCTGTTATGCTATTTCCATGCTGTTGTGGTTACTATGTTCTTGTAATATAATGTGATGTCAGCTGGTGTGCTGCCTCCAGCTTTGTTCTTTTTGCTCAGGATTGCTTTGGTCATTCTGGCTCTTTTTTGGTTCCATACACATTTTTGGATTGTTTTTACTAACTCTGTGAAAAATTACATTGTATTTTTATAGGGATCAAATTAAATTTTAGATTGCTTTGGGCAGTGTGGGTCATTTTAACAATACTAATTCTTCTGATCCATGAGCATGGGTTGTCTTTCCATTTGTTTATACCTTTTTCAATGGTTTCCATCAGTATTTTATAGCTTTTTTTGGTAGAGATTTTTCACCTCCTTAGTCAAATGTATTCCGAAGTATTTTATTTTACTTTTTAGCTATTGTAAATTGGATTTCCTTGATTCTCTTTTGGCTATTTCATTATTGGTGTCTAGAAATTCTTCCGATTTCTGTTTCTTGATTTTGTATTCTACAACTTTACTGAATGTGCTTATCAACTCTAAGAGATTTTTTGTTGGATTCTTTTAGTTTTTCTAAATATAAGATCATGTCATCTGCAGAGAGGGACAATTTGACTTCCTCACTTCCAATTTGTATGTCTTTTATTTACCTCTTGACTGATTGCTGTGGCTGGAACTTCCAGTACTATGCTGAATAGGAGTGGTAATAGTGGACATTCTTATCTTGTTTCATTTTGTAGAGGAAAGGCTCTCAACTTTTTTCTGTTCAGTATGATGTTAGCTATGGGTTTGTCATATATGGTCTTTATTATTTGGCGGTATATTCCTTCTATGCCTAGTTTGTTGACAGTTTTTATCATGAATGGATGCTGAATTTTGTCACTTTTTTTTCTGCATCAATTGAAATAATGATATGGTTTTTGTCTGTCATTCTGTCGATATGACGTATGACACTGATTGATTTGCATATATTAAATCATCTTTGGATCTCTGGTATAAACTCCACTTGATCATGGTGTATTATTTGATTTTCATTTTCCTGATGATTAGTGATGTTGAACATTTTTTCCTATACCCACTGGTCATTTGTATGTCCTTTTGAGAATTGTCTATTCGTGTCCTTTGCCTATGTTTTAATGGGATTATTTGTTTTTCTATTGTCGATTGAGTTTCTTGCATATTCTGGATATTAGTCCCTTGTTGGATGAATAGTTTGCAAATATTGTCTGTTGTGCTTTTGAATTATGGTTTGCTAGTATTTTGTTCAGGATTTTACGTCTGTGTTTTTCAAAGATATTGGCCTATAGTTTTTTTGTTGTTGTTGTTATATCCTTGTCTGGTTTTGATATCATGGTAATGCTGGCTTCATGAGATGAGGAAAATTTACTCCTCTTCAATTTCTTGGAATAGTTTGAGGAGGATTGGTATTAGTTCTTTGTGTGTTTGGTAGAACTCAGCAGTGAGTCTCTTCAGTCTGGCTTTTCTTTGTTGGGAGACATTTTAATTACTGCTTCAAGTTCTCATTACTGGTCTTTTCAGGTTTTCTGTTTTTTCTGATGTAATCTTGGTAGGTTGTATGTTTCTAGGAATTTATCCATTTTCTCTTAAGTTTTCCAGTTTGTTAGCATATCGTTATTTATATTAGTCTATTATGATCTTTTGTAGTTTTGTGGTATCAATTATAATGTCTCCTTTTTTGTTTTTTAAAAATTTGGGTCATATCTCTTCTTTTCCTGGTTAGTCTAGCTAGTGGTTTATCAATTTTTTCTTTTCAAAGAACCAATTTTTCATTTCATTGATGCTTTGCATTGCTTTTTTAGTCTCCATTTTGTTTAGCTCTGCTCTTACCTTTACTATTTCTTCCTTTCTGCCAATTTATGGTTTGGTTTGTTCTTGCTCTTCTAGTTCCTTGAGGTATATTGTCAGATTGTTTATTTAAAATCTTTTTACTTTTTAAATGTAGGCATTTATTGTTTTATATATCCCTCTTAGTACTGCTTTTGCTGTATCACACACGTCTTGGTATGTTGTTTTTCCATTTTCATTTCTTTCAAGAAATATTTTTTTTCCATCTGAATGTTTTTATTGACCCAGTGTTTGTTCAGGAGTATTTTATTCAACATCCCTGAATCTATGGTTTTCAACATTCCTCTTGGTTAAAACTTCTAGTTGTATTTCACTGTGGTCTGAGAAAACATATGATTCTATTTTATTTTCTTTTTCTTTTGAGACAGTCTCACTCTGTCGCCCGGGCTGAAGTGCAGTAGTGCAATCTCGGCTCACTGCAACCTTTGCCTCCCGTATTCAAGCAATTCTCTACTCAGCCTCCCGAGTAGCTGGGATTACAGGCACCTGCCACCATGTCTGGCTACTTTTTGTGTTTTGAGTAGGGACTAGGTTTCACTATCTTGGCCAGGCAGGCTGGTCTCGAACTCCTGACCTCAGATGATCCGCTGCCTTGGCCTCCCAAAGTGCTGGGATTACAGGCATGAGCACAGTGCCCGGCCTATGATTTCTATTTTTACAAATTAGTCAAGACTTGTTTTGTGCCCTAACCTATGGCCCATGATGGATAATGTTCCATGTGCTGATGAAAATAATGTCTATTTTGCAGTTATTGGATAACAATCTCTGTAAATGTCTGTTAGGTCCATTAGGTCTAAAGTCCAGTTTAAATCCAATGTTTTTTTTACTGATTTTCTGTCTAGATTATTTATCTAATGCTGAGAGTGGGGTGTTGAAGTCTCTCACTGTTGTATTGGAGTCTCTGTCTCCTTATATCTAGTAATATTTTATTAATGAATGTGGGTGCTCTAGTATTAGGTGCATAAATTAATGTATTTAGAACCACTATATCCTCTTATCTTCTTCCTGGAATAATTACTTTATCATTATGTAATTGTCTTTTTTTTTTTTTTTTTTACTTTTCTTGACTCAAGGTCTGTCTTATCTGATATAAGCACAGCTACTCTTGCTTGCTTTTAGTTTCCATTTGAGTAGACTTTTTCCATTCCCTTTACTTTCATTCTATATGTGTCTTTACAGGCAAAGTACATTTCTTGTAGATAGCATATAGTTAGGTCATTTTTAAAAATTCATTCAGTGAGTCTGTGTAGTAAGCGAAGAGTTTAATTCATTTGTATTCTAGGTAGTTATTAATATATAACATTTTGTTCCATTATATAGTCAGTTGTTTTTGGTTCTTTTGTATATTTTTTGCTTCTTTCTCTTTTCTTGTTAGTCATTGTGTTTTGGTGGTTTTGTGTAGTTGTACCTTTCTCCTCCTCATTTGTGCTTAAGTTTTATACATTTGCATATTTTCATAATGGTAGATGGTTGTCAGTTTGCTTCCAGGTTTAGGACTCCCTTGAGCATTTCTTGTAGGGCTGGTCTGTTGGTGATGAATTCCCTCAGCTTTTGTTTGTCTGGGAAAGACTATGTTTTCTTCATTTTTTAAGGATAATTTTATTTGATGTGGTATCCTTGACTGACCTTTTTTTTTTTCTTTCAGCACTTGGAATACATCATCCCATTTTCTCCTGGTCAGTAAGGTTTCTGCAGAGAAATTCATTGTTAGTCTGATGGTTTTTTTTTTTTTTTTAATTATAGGTGACTAAACACTTTTTTTGTTTTTAGAAGTATTTCTTTGTCTTTGACTTTAAACAATTTGACTATAATGTGCCATGAAGACCTTTTTATGTTGTGTTTGTCTGGGGATCTAAGAGTGTCCTGTGTCTGGATGTCTAAATATCTTGCCATACTTGTCTGTTATTTCATTAAATTGGTTTTCTAACCCTTTCATTCTCCCTTCGCCATCTGGGACCCTGGTAATTCAGATATTTGGTCATTTTATGATGTCTCAGATATCACAAATACTTTATTCATTCTTTTTTGTTCTTTTCTCTTCATTTTTGGTCTGTGTTATTTCAAAAGACCTTTCTTCTGCTTGTTCTACTCTATTGTTGAAACTATAGTTCCAGAACTTCTGTTTGGTTCTTTCTTTTTTAAATGATATCTATCTCTTTGGTATATTTCTCATAATGTCCTGAATTATCTTTTGTTTTTTGTTTTCAGAATTTTCTTATATTGCACTGACCTTCTTTAGAATTGATAATTTTCATTTTCTGGGATTTCATGAATTTCTTTTTGATTGGGATGTTTCTGGGGGAATTATTGTGTTTCTTTGGAGGTATTATATTTTCTTGCTTTTCCATGTTTCCTGTGTTAGTACATTAATATCTATACATCTCATATAACAGTTGCTTCTTTCAGTTTTTTGAATTTCTGGCCTTTATAGAGGAGGACTTTTCCTGAAAGTGTATCTATGATGTTGGTTGGTTAGGACACTTTGGCTTTGATTCTGGGTGCAGGCTAGTAGTATAATCTTTGTATGATTTCTTCAACTGTAAACAACATCAGTGGTATCTGTGATTTCCAGTGACTTAGGGTGTAGTTGTTAGTGGAGGTTGTGCTGGAGTTTTTATGGGGATTTGGATACCAAATAGTTCAGTATTTGGGCTCTAGTGGTGGCAGTGGTAGATCTGGTGTGCCTGTTCCTGGGCCTCAGAGTTGCATACGCCAGCACTGATGTTGGCATGTCTAAGCGGGCCAATACTTGGGCCTCCAGGTGACTTACCCAGGTGTTGAAGCCTTGGTTCCAGCAAGTGGGCAGGTTCTCAGGCCTCTGGGCAGCTAGTGTGGCATGGGCAATGACAGTGACAATGGCGGGACAACCCTCTGGTTCCTGAGAAGTATGCTTTCATATTGGGTTGCTGCAATGGGATGAACAGGCCAGTCTCCAAGCCCGCAGGCAGCATATGCTTGTAGATGTTAGATGTAGTGATATTAGTTGGATGGAAAGGCCCACCTTCAGGCTTCTTGGGGTAGTGTTCAGATGCCAACAATGGTGGACTGGGCTGGGTACTCTCCTGACCCCCAGACTCTGCTCTGGCATGGAGAAGGCAGAGCTTGGCCAGGTAGGCTTGTCCTTAGGCCCTCTGATAGTGAGTGTAGGTACCAGCCATGTTATAGAGGAGTGGGTCAATGCCCGTGCTACTGGCAGAATGCTCAGCTGGTGGGAGGAAGCAGTTGTGCTGCTGCCTTGTGACTGGGGAGGGCGGGACTGCCTTCAGTGGCAGGCAGCCTAGGCCTCTCCAGTGGTAAGGCAGCAGCACAATGGCCTTGTCACTGGGTGTACTACTTGCACCTCAGCCCCAGTGGTGCTTGTGCCTCAGCCTCCTGTGCAGTAGCCCATGTTTGCTCATTTCTAAGCCACACAGGCAGTTGCCATGTTTCTCTTGAGCTTCAGCCCTGGCCCTGTTGGATTCCAGGATAGTATATAATCTGTTATAGACAGCATTCAAAATGGTACCTTGCTGTAGCTGTTTAGGTTTTAGGGAGTGTCTGGGACCCAGCATGAGCTCCTTCCCCTCCTTGGAGCAGTGCTGTTGCACAATCTCATGGCATCACCCTCTGTTAGTTTCAGAGCCTGTAAGGACTGAGGGGTTCTCCCAAAGCTAGGATTGCAGGAGTCCACAGTGGGCATGTGGACTACTGAGGATCTTTCAATTACTTTTTCCCCACATTGGGGAGTAGCTCTTCGCTCCCAGCTAATCCCAGCCAAGGCCAAGCAGTCTGCCTCCCTTCCTTTTTCCTTGCTTTAGATATTTCCTGTCACTTTCTGTTAAATTCCAGTGTCCTCTCTTGGATGATCTATTTGAAGTATGATTATTCACTCACTATTTTGGTTCTTCTTAGTGGAGGAAGCAAGTATGACAATCAAAACCAAGATTTTTATACATACATACATACATGTGTTCCTAAGGAACATTCAGGGTATTAAAATCAGCTTGTGGAATTTTTTTTAATCAGAAAAAAATTTTAATTGAATCTAATAAAGGGTTAGAAAATGAAGTTGAGGGTATCTCTAGAAAACAGTACAGAGAGCTGGGCACGGTGGCTCAAGCCTGTAATCCCAGCACTTTGGGAGGCCGAGACGGGCGGATCATGAGGTCAGGAGATCGAGGCCATCCTGGCTAACATGGCGAAACCCCGTTTCTACTAAAAAATACAAAAAACTAGCCGGGCGAGGTGGCGGGCGCCTGTAATCCCCAGCTACTCTGGAGGCTGAGGCAGGAGAATGACGTGAACCCGGGAGGTGGAGCTTGCACTGAGCTGAGATCAGGCCACTGCATTCCAGCCCCGGGCAACAGAGCGAGACTCCGTCTCAAAAAAAAAAAAAAAAAAAAAAAAAAAAAGAAAACAGTACAGAGAGATAGGAAATAGGATAGACAATAAAATTAGAGAATAGTAAAAAGAAGAGACTTGCTACACATAACCCCATGGGTGAATCTGAATACACAATTATTGAGTGAAAGAAACAAGGAGTATATAGTAGATGTTTTCATTTATGTGAAGTTTAAGAATAGATAACACTACGGTCATGGCCATAATAGTGGCTACTTATTAAAGATGGCTATAATACAGGTTGGTTATAACACAGGAAGATAGGTTGATTCATATATCTATCAGGAGTGGTATAATACAGGAAGATAAATTGTGGTTCACCAAGTGTATACACATGGAAAAATTATTTGTGGTATATGCTTAAGTTTTGTTTACTGTGTATTATAAACACAATTGAAATAATAGAGAAGGAAAAAATCAGAGAATCAGTCTAAGATGCGCAACACTTCAGCAATAAGAATTTCGGAATTAGATAAAAATCGGAAAAATATAGAGCAGAAAAAACAGAAATATATCAAGGATGTTTTCTGGTATTGAGGACAAGTATTCAAAATTAAAGGGCACACTAGTTATCCAGCATATTGGATAAAATTCGATAAAAATGACTGTGTGGCTTAGATACCAGCCAGGGGCAGCTGGTCACATTTGTAGTTCAAACTACTTGGGGAGCCAAGGTGGAAGGATTGCTTTAGGCCAGGAATTTGAGGCTGTAGTGTGCTTTAATCACACCTCTGATTAGCCACTGCACTCCAGCGCAGGAAATATGGTGAGACACTGTTTCGGGGGGCGGGGGGGAAGATATACCAAAACATATTATTGAGTAATTGTGAAACCCTAGGAACAAATAAAAGATCTTACAACCTTCCAGATGAGAAAAAAATAGGTTTTGCTATTCAATAGAAATACTGGAAGAAAGGAGACAATGGAGCATCACCTTCAATATCTGACAGAAAATTATTTCCAACCTACAGTTTTATACCTATTAAAATTACCAGTTATGAACATCTTCATTCACCTTTTCTCAAGAAGCTACTGTAGTATGTTCACTGCCAAAAATAAGAAAACAAGTAGAAAGGAAGACATAAGATACAGGAATTAGAAAATCTAGTATGAGTGAGAGAGATGAAAGGAACCCTTGGGAAGAGGGAAAGGAAAATTCCAACTCGATAGCTGAATAGAGGGCCTATTGAGAAAGCAGTTTAGATCAGAAGTCAGAAGGATCGCAAGAGTTTTTTTTTTTTTTTTTTTGAGACAGTCTTGATCTGGTCACCCAGGCTGGAGTGCAGTGGTGCTATCTCAGGTCACTGCAACCTTTGCCTCCCGGGTTCAAGCAATTCCCCTGCCTCAGCCTCCTGAGTAGCTGGGACTAAAGGCATGCACCTGGCTAAGTTTTGTATTTTGAGTAGAGATGGGGTTTCGCCACGTTGGCCAGGCTGGCCTTGAACTCCTGACCTCATAATCCACCCGCCTCGACCTCCCAAAGTGCTGGGATTACAGGCATGAGCCACCGCACCCAGCCAGATGTTTTTCAAGAAGACGAAATTGATAAATATTGAGAGTATTTAAACACATTCAGAGAAGATTTATAAAACTGGGGGAGAGTTTTAGTACATAGAAAACAGCAAACAAAAAAAAAACAAGATAGGTATGAACTGTGGAGGAAACTGTGAGAAATGGAATGGAAAGACAATAGTGTATTATATTATCCAGCTATGAATGAGTTATGTAACTACATGACTCTGTTAATATAAAAATCTCATCCAGATAGTGTGAATACTATAAAGCAGCAAAGAGGAGTTAATCACAGATATATAAAAAACATAATGGGGAGTAAGCAAAACAAGTTGCCACTAATACTACTTATAACAAGTTTTGTTATATTTCTAAAAACTCATAAAAAACTGTAGAATAAAGCATGATAAATATCCATATATCCACAACTAAGCTTAAGAAATAAACATTATGGCCAGGTGCGGTGGCTCACGCCTGTAATCCCAGCACTTTGGGAGGCTGAGGTGGGCGGATTACAAGGTCAGGAGATCAACCATCCTGGCTAACATGGTGAAACCCCGTCTCTACTAAAAATACGAGGAAAAAAAAAGAGAAAAAATTAGCCAGGCGTGGTGGCGCAGTCTTGTAATCCCACCTACTCGAGAGGCTGAGGCAGGAGAATCGTTTGAACCCAGGAGATAGAGTTTGCAGTGAGTTAAGATCCCGCCACTGCACTTCAGCCTAGGCGACAGAGTGAGACTCCATCTCAAAAATAAACAAACAAACAAACATAATGGAATCCTCCCATGTGCTCCCCTCTGGTACCATTGCTCTTCATCTTTGTCTGAAGGTAACCACTGTTTTAAAGTTCATACTTGACATTCCTGCATACGTCTTTATACTACATACAGTTGACTCTTTAACAACATGGGCTTGCACTTCGCAGGTCTGCTTACATGCAGATTTCCTTTTACCTCTGCCACCCCTGAAACAGCAAGACCAGTCCCTCCTCTTCCTCCTCCTCCTCAACCTACTCAGTGTGAAGACGATGATGATGAAGACTTTCATGGTGATCCACTTCTATTTAATAAATAGTAAATATGTTTTCTCTTCCTTATGATTTTCTTAGAGTTTCTTTTCTCTAGCTTACTTTATGTGACAATGTAGTATATAATACATATAACATACAAAATATGTGTTTTTGTTTTGTTTTTGTTTTTGAGATGGAGTTTTGCTCTTGTCGCCGAGGCTGGAGTGCAATGGTATGTTCTCAGCTCACTGCAACCTCCGCCTCCTGGGTTCAAGTGATTCTCCTGCCTCAACCTCCCAAGTAGCTGGGATTACAGGTGCATGACACCATGCCCAGCTGATTTTTTTGTATTTTTATTAGAGATGAGGTTTCATTATGGTGGCCAGGCTGGTCTCGAACCCCTGACCTCTGGTGATCCACTCGCCTCAGCCTCCCAAAGTGCTGGGATTACAGGTGTGAGCTACCATACCTGGCCTACAAAATATGTGTTAATCAACTGTTTATGTTATCCCCAAGGCTTCTGGCCAGCAGTAGGCTACTAGTAGTTAAGTTTTTGGGGAGTCAAAACTTATACATGAATTTCTGACTGTGCATAGGGCCAGTGCCCCAACCCTGCATTGTTCAGGGGTCAATTATGTGTGTGTATGTATTTCTGTCCCTAATCAATATTTAGCAAGTTGACTGTTTTTAAACTCCCCCTGCCGTTATTCGTGGGGATTACATTCCACGACCCCCAATGGATGTCTGAAACTATATTAGTATCAAATCCTGTATATATTATGTTTTTTCCTATACATATGTACCTATGATGGTTTAATTTATAATGTTTGCATAGGAGATTAACAACAATAACTAATAATAAAGTAGAATAACTAGAGCAGGTTGGGAGAGGTGGTTCATGCCTGTAATCCTGGCACTTTGGGAGGCCAAGGCAGGTGGCTCACCGGAGGTCAGGAGTTCCAGACCAGCCTGGCCAACATGGTGAAGCCCCGTCTCTACTAAATACAAAAATTAGCTGGTCATGGTGTTGTGCACCTGTAATCCCAACCACTTGGGGGCTGAGGCAGGATAATTGCTTGAACCTGGGAAGTGGAAGTTATAGTGAGCCGAGTTCATGCCACTGCACTCCAGCCTGGATGACAGAGCAAGACTCTGTCTCCAAAAAAAAAAAAAAGAATAATTAGAATAGTATGCCAGCATCACTAATCTTGTGCTTTGTACTTTGGAGCAATTATTAGGGAAAATAAGGGTTACTTGAACATAGCACTGTGATACTGTAATAATTGATCTGATGACAGTCGATCTGATGACAGTTGAAGAATAACCCAGAGGGTGCCTAAAGGTTAGTGTATACATCGTGGTTTGAGTCATTGAGGTTATGCTCACATCATGGTCAAAAGATGAAAGTGGAATGGTTTATATTTCCTTGTTCTCAGGAAAAAATACAAGTTTTTGAATGCCACTGTTCAACTTTGACTTGATCTGTTGCAGTTAAGACAATTTGCATGCATCTTTTAGGTATAGCTGTAAAATTTTCTCTTTTGAAATGTCATGAGTCAAAATTGAGCTGTGTGAAATAAAAAAATAAAGAATTTGTGTGTGTGTGTGTGTTTTTAATGAAAATCTCTTCATATATTGGAATTTCATGATGGTCTAGGAGGCCTGAAACTCTGCAGGTCTTGATTGTGAGGATCTCTGAGAACTTCATGCTCTGCATATTATAGGTACTCAATCAGCAGTGATTGCTGGTGGCATAAACTGTACGAGCTACATAATAGCCAGCAAGCAAAGATGCCCAATTAGTTGGTGAATGATTTACCAGGGGAAGTCTATTTTCAGCCTTGGTAGTTACTATTAAGAGAGGATCCTAGAAGCTGCACTTTTTGCCTGCTAGGTGTTCAGAATACTTTTGAAAGAACTGAAGTGTTCAGTTCAGTGGAGACATCTTGGATCCTCTATATTTACAGATTTACAGCCCTTCATTTCCCAATTTCTTCAACCTTTTTCCTTCCTGCAAGTCACACTTTCATAGTTTAGGGGAAATAATGAGTTTTATAAAACATTCAGTTCCTAAAATATTAATAATTCCAAAGGAAAATATATTAATTGTAGTTATGAAAAATGTAATGACAACCGGCTGTCAGCTTTCAGAATTGCTTCTTAGTTTTTCATTAAAATAGAAAACTCAAAATGTCCCATGAGTTTTGTAGAAAAATTGAGCATATTTTAAAATTAAGTTAAACACGTATAATTTTATAAGAACAAAAAGGGTTTGACCTTGAAATTTTTTTTCTTCAGTTTTAATCTGTTACAGGACAGTGCCTGCTTTGTGAAATGAATGTGATAGCATCATGTTATTGGAATTCATCATTGCTGAATTAATGTAGATTTGTGTTTTCTGTAGGAAATCTTGTCCTTATCTTACCTCAGGTTTTTACCATAACATTTTTTTTCCTCTTTGCAAATATCTTTTGATTGGTATTTTAATTATTGATAAAGTGTGCACTTGGAGCATTTATTCAAAATGAATAATTTCAGTGTCGGGGAAAAAAAAACCCTGGAAATTTAATGTATGGCTTTTTTTAAGTATATATATCTTTTTTTCCAAAGAACAGTTTGAAAGTGAAATATTCCAATTAAAAACAATTTTAACTTTCTGCAACTGTGTATATGTTTGTGTGTGTGAAAAAAAGATGGAAAAAGGGAAAGATAGAAGAAGGAAGGGTTGGGAGATGGAGGGAGGGAGAGAGAGTAGAGAAATGTGCTTTCTATGAGATTTTGACACATTTCCAGGATAACTGAGAATGATAAATTCAGTAAAAAGAAAAATAAGCATTCTTATTTTATGTGGGAAGAATTATGCTTTTTTCCTTTTAAAAAATTGGTTTTTATGAAAACAAGCAATGATAGCTTTAACAAATACATAATAATTTTTAGATCAAGCTGATAACTGCTTTTAGATAATAGCCTAAGTCACTGATTAGAAGGGAAAAACCATCTTTGGAAAAGATCTTTTGGAAATCATCTTTTGTGTATAATGTTAAAATAAAAATTTTTCATAGTCGCTTCAAGGAAATTTTCTAACATTAGGAAGGGAAATATTATTATTTTCAGCAGAAAGTAGAGTACCTGCATTAATGACAAATATGTTTTTCCCTTAGACCTTTTAAATAATTAATTTTTTCCTTTTAATAGAGAAAAGGACACATTTAGATATTGGATGTTTATTTTACACTTCAAAACAGTCTTCTTTGGGAAAAAAATAGGGTGAAAATTGCAAAACCAACGAAATTTTAAAGTTGTAGAGCATAAGTAGATACTGACAATTTTTCTTGCTACATCTGAAGTTGTTTGTTTGACTTAAAAGGCCAACAATCTCATTTATTG
>NC_045434.1:31168562-31265260 GCF_002776525.5 Piliocolobus tephrosceles
TTTTCTGTCTCCCACACCAAACTATAAAGATAATTTCATGAACCTCTTCTTAGTTGAGCTTTTGTATTTTGCTAATTTTTCTGACTTAGATGAAGTTTCAATTAAAAATAGACTATAAACTTATATGTGGGTGGCAGTTGAATGAGTTGCTATGACAGTTCATATTATGAGGTTGAACCAAATGCAAAGTAGTTTAACAGAATTTGAGAAACATAGAGCTATATCAGTACTAATGATTGCCCTTCTTTAACCTATGCTAGGTAGAAAGGAACATGCCTTTCTCTCAGGGTACAAAAGTTTTGCTGGAGAAATCAGTGGAGCCTGTAACCCTTATCCTACTGCTACTAAGAACCTATTTTCCTAAGGAACACCCCTCTTTCCCACTTGTGGATATTGGTAAAAGGTCTTGGGAATATCAAGTCTGGTCTGTATTTTCCCATCCTCTACAGGTAATCTCAGAAGAGATGCTTAATAAATGCTATACACCATCATCCAATTCTTGCTCCTCCTATTCCTGAAAGTTTAGATTTTTTTTCTTCCTTTATGGAATTTTCTTAATCTGATTCTGCCATTTTCTGGACTCCATATTTCTCTTTTTTTAATTTTTTTTTTTTTTTTTTTTTTTTTTGAGACAGAGTTTCACTCTTGTTTCCCAGGCTGGAGTGCAGTGATGCTATCTCGGCCCACTGCAACCTCTGCCTCCTATGTTCAAGTGATACTCCTGCCTCAGCCTCCCGAGTAGCTGGGAATACAGGTGCATGCCACCCATGGCTGGCTAATTTTGTATTTTTAGTAGAGATGAGGTTTCTACATGTTGGTCAGACTGGTTTCGAACTCCTGACCTCAGGTGATCCACCCACCTCGGCCTCCCAGAGTGCTGGGATTACAGGTGTCAGCCACCATGCCCACCCCTGGACTGTATTTCTCAATAGAGGCTTGGAGTGTTGCAGTGTATCTGTGCGTAGACCAAGGAGTTTTAATAGTCTATTATTAATGTACCATTGGACATTAAGCTTTGGTATTGAGCAGGAAGGCAAACAGCATTTCACTGGCCTCTATTTTAAGAAAAGGTTTCTATTTACAGAACACTGGCAACTAAAAATAGAAAAAGGAGAATTAAAAGGAGGAAAGTTGGCAACTCTATTTTTATTAGGAAATGGCTAATACAATTTATTTGGATAATGACAATTCAGATATTGGAGAAAGTATACAAGCATTGGGTTTATTTTCTCATTTCTAGGAGGAGCTGTGGGTAGAAGAAATTGACAGGTTTCATTCTCCTGTCTGTAATAAACGCTTTCAAAATAAAATGTTGATTGTTCAGAATGAAAATATGCACAACCAGAGTTGAACAACTACAGGTTTCACAGAGGAAACAGAAACCTCTGTTTATTTTCCCTAAGTCACAGTAAAGGCTTTTGATTCTTCTTGAGGAAGTAGGGTTACCATTCCTCTAATCAATCATGTATATTTTATATATGCTATATTCTGCTTGTAATCTATACTTTAATTTCGTTTAACACATCCTTGTGAACATTTTCCCATGCCTCCAAATATTTTCTATAACATAATGATTGCATAATTTTTTATCATAAGGCTGTTATGTATTTCACATTTTTCTATTACTGAGTACTACTTCTGGATATAATTTTTAATGTTCTACCATGAAGTTTACAATCATTTTTTACTTTTTAAAATACTATATACTGAGTTTTTACAGTGACATACAAAGAAAACATTTTTGCTTTTGTTCTTCTCTCTTTTAATTACTGCATGCTAGGAAAGAAATAGTTCCAGAAGCCTACTTTTTAAGTATCTGAGGTGGTAAACTTCTAAAAACTGCGTTCTTGATAAAGGCTAGTAGGACTTAATGGACCACTCATACATAGCCTTTGTTTATTTTTACAGATTACTTTTAACTTTGATTATTTGCTCTACCATCATTATTAACAACATTACTTAGTGTCTGAGTCCATTTTGTGTTGCTATAAAAGAATGCCTGGGGCTTGTTAGTTTATAAAGAAAAGAGAAAGCTCAGAGTTCTACAGGCTGTACAAGCAGCCTGGCACCAGCATTGGATTGAGTTGAATGAGTTGCTATGACAGTTCATATTATGAGGTTGAACCAAATGCAAAGTAGTTTAACAGAATTTGAGAAACATAGAGCTATATCAGTACTAATGATTGCCCTTCTTTAACCTATGCTAGGTAGAAAGGAACATGCCTTTGTCTCAGGGTACAAAAGTTTTGCTGGAGAAATCAGTGGAGCCTGTAACCCTTATCCTACTGCTACTAAGAACCTATTTTCCTAAGGAACACCCCTCTTTCCCACTTGTGGATATTGGTAAAAGGTCTTGGGAATATCAAGTCTGGGCTTTTGTACTGCATCAAAACATGGTAGAGAATGTCAAAGGAAAAGCGAGCCTGTATGAAGAAGGACCAAATCCAAGAGGCATCTTGCTTTTATAGCAACCCACTCTCAGGGGAAACTAATGCATTCCTGTGAGAACAAAATCAGTCTCTCCAGAGTGGAAGCTCACTGCCACAAGGAGGGCACGAAGCCGTTCAGTAGGGATCCACTTCCCACTAGGCCCTATCTCTCACTACCACCACACTGGAGATTAAATTTCAACCTGAGATTTGGTGGGGACAAACAAACCATATCTAAACCATAGCACCTAGATTCTAGGAAGATTGGATCCGGTCTCCCTGTTATGCCTCACAGGCAGAAAGTAGCTGCTTGATAAGTTTTTTGTTTTTAGTTTGTTTTTAATGATTCAAGAAAGGAAATAAGTAGGGAAGGAAGAGAAGAAGCAAGATTATTTCTTAACAGGTACCTCATTTTCAAACTCTATCATGAGTAAATTTAACTTGAAAAGTCATATTTTCTCTAAATCTTATTTATAACTTTAAATTATACATTATGTAATTAGGTTGTAAAAATTCCTGTTTAACTTGAAAATTCTCTTTTAAATATTTATGACCCTTATTATTAAGATACAGTCTTTGAACTGTATTTTTATGTTTTGATAAAGATTTTATTGAAAATAAAATTTTTATATAACTAATGTGACCCTAAGGAGGACTTTTGAATATTATAATCTTATCTGGAGATACTGATATATTAGGTTTGTAAGTGGTTTACCATTCATTAAGAAATGTTACTTTGAAACCAATACCTCTAGACTAAATAAACATAAACATATAAATGTTAAATTTATATTCACATTCAGATAAAACAACATTAACTCTTTGGCCCACTGAATCCAGAGCCAGTCTCATCAGCACAGCAGGGGTTGCCTTTGGTGTCACTACATTACTTTACACAAGGTAACTCTACCAGTCTCCATGCACATGCTACTGCTTTGTACGCAACATCAGTGCATGCATGCTGCCCAACTCAGTAGTGTTCACCGAAGTAGTTAGAGATACCAGAAGGACAACCCAGAGGCTACTGCTAAGCATTCTTTTGAAATTTTGAAGGTTGGGGTATCTCCTACTCTGCCCACAGCACTTGTTACCATGGCTCTGAGCACATTCTTACTCTTTTCACCTAATTAAATCCTTGATCAAAGAATGGGATCTTTAAGTAGAATGGACAGATTAGTTCTTTCTCTTAATGAGAAATAGAAAAATTATGATGTCATTTCATGTATTTGCCGCTAGAATCATTTAGTCAATAGATATGTACTGAATATTGTCTACACACCAGAAACTGTGTTAAGTACTTGGGATACAGTTATAACCAAGACAGTCCTTAAGATGCTATGAGTTGAGGGGAGTTATACATGAACAGGAAACCAGGAAGTTATGATATAATATGATAAGTGCTGAGCTAACAGTTTATAATATTCTGTAGGAGCTGATAGGATAGGCATCTTATCAAGTCTTGGCAGAAGGATGAGGAAAGACTGACTACCCTTGTTTTACCCCTAACATCTATCCCATTCATCCCTTCCTTTCCCTTTTTTTTCTGTAATTGCCATGTTTTAGACATTCCTACTTAGATTATCACAACCATATACAGTACTTCTCAGATATATCCACCTTAGAACTCTCCACAGCCAGCAAAGAAGAGGAAGCTAGTTATATGGAGAGAGGTGTAGAGTGGTGCTACCTTAGAGCATAACGCTAATGATCTGCCATCGTGTGAATTTTCCATATTATTCTGCATTGTTTGTGGTCATTGTGGAAAAGTATGATTCTGATGCATGTATCAAGATCTTTTAAAGAACACAAAAAAGTTATGATTTTTTTTCAACTCTAAAATCTTCCAGTGAAACTAACTTTTAAGGAAGAACTTCCAAGAGTATCTAGTGGCTTCACATACCCTCTATGCAGCAGAATTGTTCAATAAGGACTCATCCAGTTAGTTACTCTCTTCCTTAGTCAGCCTTTTAAAAATGCTGCCAGATGACTCTCCTTGAAGCTCACATTGTTATGCAATTTTCCCTATTTTCCTTAGAAACAAATTCTGAGGTCCTTAGCTTGCCTGGAAATGCTCTCTACAATCTGCCCTGAACCTCCCTTTCCAATCTTAGACCTCATTTCTCTCGTCATGCGTGCTGTGGTACAACAATGTCTGAACCCTACTTTGGGAAAACCATTTCTTCGCTTATGTTGGTACTTCCGTTTGGAATGCACACTTCTCTTTGCTGTGAACATTTGAACTATTTCTAAAGTCTGGATCAAATGCCTAGTCCCTCTTAGGCTTTCTCTTGCTTTTCAACCTGGGAGTAATTTTTCTCTTTTTTGGTTTCTTTGTAAATCTCTTCTACATTTTATTAGTATTTAACCCTTCCCTTACAGTTCTTCACACATCTTTTTGTTCTCTGCCAGAATATAAACTACATAAGAATAATCTTTTACGTATTCCCAAACCCAACATTGTCTGCTCTGTATCCTGTATAGTTTGTGCCCCGTAAATGTCTACTGAATTGAACTTAAACTTTGAAGTATAACTGTATAGATGTACCACTAATCTAGGGACATTTATATTCTCTTTCAGTGCTACCATGTACTCTTTGAAGTGCATGCGGGCATTTAATTTTTCTATTTCTTATTTTTTTTAACCCACAAGGTGGTTATAATATTTCACTCTGCACTATAAAATTGTTATGTTATTTATCAAAGAACTACTTTGAATTCCCTGGGAGAAAAATGGTCAAATATATGAAAACCATTATAGAATTTGACTTCTGACATATGGTACAACCTAGAGATAATTTTGTTTAAATGCCAAGTAATCTGGAGCTATAAGTTCCGTAATACCACATAGGTATATATGTGTATGGATGAGTAATCTTTCATGTTTATAACCTCATTTTGTAATGTGATAGTAGGCTATGGTAAATTTGTCTTCTAATTTTTTAGGAGGACGAAATTGTTACAGAAAAACATATTAGTTTAGTGTGTTGAGAGTCTAGGCACTAGAGATAGACTGCCTACGTTCAAATCACTCTTTAGTCTTTTGTGTGACCCCGGGCGAGTTATTTAACTTCTTAATGCTTTGGTTTTCATTTATCAATCAGAATAATAAGAGCTCCTATTTACAGTATAGTTTTCAAGAATAAATTAATACTGGCCCATAGTAAATACATATTCATTATTATTTTTATTATATTTTCATAGATAAATCATACAGAGGCTTAGTTGGAGGCTAAACTTAGTGGTAAAGAACTTAGCATCAGATAAACCTGGGTTTTAATACTCACTCTTCCTGTTGCTACCTAGGTAATTTTGTAGAAGTTACCTAATTGCTTCCAAGCTTCTGTTGGATTTTTTGAGAATTTAATGACATAGTACATTCTGAATGCTCAACATATTGCTTTGTGCATGGTATTATTTAATAAATATTAGCTTTGGTTATACTTGCAATGTTCTGTTATTTCTCTTTTTCACACATGTTGCTTCCAATCTATTTGGCATTTATTTTAGCATTAAAGTAGAAAGTTTTAAGTAGAAAGGGAGTTCTGTCATAAAGAAAAAAAGAATCTTAAGAAGATAAATCTAAGTGGAAATTTAAAGAAAATAAGGCTTTTTTAGACCTAGCCTGTAAACTCTTTTAGACTCTTGAATTTGATATTCCACTAGCTCTTCTGAGTATTAGGAAAAAAAGTCCTTTAAGCTGCTCTAAAGTTGGGTCTGGAGGCAATCCTTGAAAAAGTGGAAGCTGGAAAAATTTCACATCTTTAGATCAATGATGTCCAAAGTGAAGAGTATACTATAACCAAGTGAGTGAGAGAACATATTAGACCACCTACTTACATATATTTTATCTAAAATTATTTAAAGTACAGGTTGATAGTAGTGCATGTAGGTAACCTATTAGGTATAAATATATTGAGATAGTGACTCAGTTTTATTTTTTAAAAATATACTATTAAACCACTGCTCTAGAGAATGGCTATATTAAGCCAACGTTTTAGTATAAACAAAGTTCAGATATTTGTCATTCATATAATTTAGATAACACTCAGTTCTGTAAATTATCAGCTCTTTGCTTTCCTGTAATGTGCCATTTGTGATAAGGGGGAATAGGAACTTTGCGCTGAATCCTTTTCCATAGGAGGTGCTTTTAAAGATGCCTCTTTCAGTCCTGATTAGGTAAGGGAATTAGAACCATTAGAATTGCTTTATAAAAACTGAGGAAAAGGATTATAGAAATGATTTGTATAGCTATTTGTTTTTAGTGAATTGCATCCTTTACATTAAGATAAAACAGTTAAATTAAGACAAGACCAATAGGGATTTTATTAAGTTCACTTTTTAAAAATGAGTTTTGACATAGAGATTTAAAATTAAACAGACCTGTATTCAAATCTTCATTCTTGATCTTACTAGCAGTGACCTTTCTTTGTGTGTAAAAAGTTAGGGGTATAATAGTAGCCTTCTCCTGCTACCACCTGGCATTTAGCAGACCAATTCTCAGTGAATATAAGCATTGATTATTTTTAAGGTGGTAGAGATGATGAAAAGAGCAAGTAAACCTGGGTGCGGTGGCTCACACCTGTAATCCTGGTACTTTGGAAGGCCGAGGCAGGAGGATCACTTGAGCCTACGAGTTTGAGACCAGCCTGGGCAATGTAGTGAGACCTCATCTCTACAAAAAAAAGAAAAAGGCCGGGCGCGGTGGCTCAAGCCTGTAATCCCAGCACTTTGGGAGGCCGAGACGGGCGGATCACGAGGTCAGGAGATCGAGACCATCCTGGCTAACACGGTGAAACCCCGTCTCTACTAAAAAAATACAAAAAACTAGCCAGGCGAGGTGGCGGGCGCCTGTAGTCCCAGCTGCTCGGGAGGCTGAGGCAGGAGAATGGCGTAAACACGGGAGGCGGAGCTTGCAGTGAGCTGAGATCCGGCCACTGCACTCCAGCCTGGGCGACAGAGCGAGACTCCGTCTCAAAAAAATAAATAAATAAAATAAAATAAAAAATGAGCTGGTTGTGATAGTACGTGCCTGTACTCCCAGGTACTCAGGTGGCTGAGGTGGGAAAATCACTTGAGCACAGGAGGTTGAGGATGCAGTGAGCTGTGACTGTGCCACTGTACTTCACCCTGGGCAACAGAGTGAGACACTGTGTTGTCTAAAAAGAAAAGAAGAAAGCAAAGAAATATATCTTATACCATAGAGCTTAACTTTCTTTAAACGTGTGTAAATTGAAAGTCATCCTGTGCTCTTTTAGACATGGGGAATTTCTCTGCAAAGTTTGGATATGGAGTCATTGTATTTGTATTTAAACTGACCTTAGATGCATCAGTTTATTACCTATTACATAGTATTTGAAAATGATTATATTTATTTTGTCCTTTAGCAACAGATGAAATTTAGTCTTACACCGAGACAGACTATTCACCTATTTAAATATGAAGGGTCTGTGAAGGTCTCCATGATACCTTGTAACCAGCTACAATTTGACATTAGACTGGATGTTCTGATTACTTACACTTTTTGTTTTAGTTCTTTTCCTGAGCTTTAACTGTACAAATATATCCTAAAACACCAACATATTAAGAGGCTTAATGCCTGTTAAATGCATCAGTGCTCTTGGCAGCTTAGCATGAGTGCTTTCTTTGCATGGGAGGTTGCAGTTTAGAAACAACTTTATGGATCATTTCCCAGGTTGATGTTGCATATGTTCATTTTACAACCTGTGTGCATAATCTCTCAGGGTGAAGGTAATTAAGAGAAAGCATGAGCTACAGAATTGAAGCCAAGTAATCTAAGATTCTGTTTTTAAACTCTTTGCTATATAACATTAATTAAGTTGTTTACCTTCTTAATTTATCCATTTGTAAAATGATAGCTTTTATTGTTAAAGTGCTTTATAATCCTTACATTACAAGTCCTGTCTACCATATATTTAAAACTATGAATAGAAATAATGAAGAAACTCTGAACTTGCTTTTGCTTATATATGGGTATATATCATATTATATGCTTAAGATTGGAGATAAATTTTATAACCTGATTTTCTCATGGCAGTGTACAAATGAAATTATTCTGTAAGTTTTTCAAAACAGTAAAATCACTATTTTTCATTTTTTGTGAGATGTACTTTTTTCATACCCACAGAAATTTGCAGAGGGCTTCTGCATACCACCCAGCTTCCAGTATTTCAGTATTTGGCTAGGTTCCCCTCATTTTGCTTAGTTATTCATTTCGGTTGGAAAGTTTACTACTGAAACTTCAGATTCTATATACTTACCACTTTTCTGATTTTTAAATTTAACATTCAGTAATTATTTGATGTTATTTTAGCTGCATAGGTTTAAGTAACACTAAAAGTATACCTGAATTTCTAGGTAGCATATTTATAAGCTTAGTTAGAAGTATCAAAAAGCACTTAAAAAATAATTTAAAACTACAATAGTGATCTAAAGTTTTTAATGATTTTTCAACTATGAAAATGTTTTACTATTGTGCTTATCCCATGAAGATTTAAAAATTTAGTGGCTGATACCTGAAATAGTATAGGTAGATAGGATACAGCATATGTTATTTTCAATGTATCTAAAGCCATGTCCTTGGGTCCTGTGTGAATGCAAAGTGGATACTGAAAACTGGATTAATGCCATCAGATTCATCTGATAGGTTATATCCTGCTCAAAAACGACAGGAAAGCCAAAGGCTACTATGTTAGCAATTTCTGCTGACACTTATTGATATCCTGTACCCTATACTTCTTAAACAGATTACATTTTTTTCACTATACTAGTAGATCTCAAAAGGAGATAGAAGAAGCAGGGTTTTTTCCCCAGGGTGGAGTATTGTTTTGACTATTTCTATTTTTTCATAAAGTAAATTACAGAAAGTAAAACTCAACAAAATTTTCTTTCAGAGGATAGAAAAGTGGTGGCTGTAGGTACTTGAAAGATAACGTAAGAAAGCATTAAAGGAAGAGACTGGATTTTAAACATTGGAATGCAGTCTTATTTAGATATTCTAACATAGTATTCTGGTAAAGAGAAAAGCCACTGCCAGTCTATACAAAGTTGGCCACCATTCCAGGCTTAATTTTAGAAGTATGTAGAGATGAAGTAAAAATCTGAGACTTTTAGTAATAGCTCTTGAGATCTCAAGAAATGGAACAAGCTGAAGAAGTAAAACTACTAAAAAGCCAAGCCAACTTGTTGCTGAATTCCCTAAACCAAGAATAATTTCAGAAGCTTAATTTTTTTCTTACAATTAGTACAGAAGAATTAACATTGCCATTAAATAGGGGTTGCGCACTATACCAGTCTGAAACCCTTGAGATTAAA
This sequence comes from Piliocolobus tephrosceles, assembly GCF_002776525.5. Classification (NCBI taxonomy): domain Eukaryota; kingdom Metazoa; phylum Chordata; class Mammalia; order Primates; family Cercopithecidae; genus Piliocolobus; species Piliocolobus tephrosceles. Next base: position 31,178,324 of record NC_045434.1, read on the forward strand.
ACTAGCTAGAAGACAAGCTATAGAAGACAAGACAGTTTATAATCCCTTCCTTCAATCTCCCCCAACTTAGGTTTTGGAAATAATCTTATGATAACTGAGGGTAAGCCAGGTGCAGTGCCATTCCCTGTAGACCCTGCTACTTGGGAGTCTGAGGTGAGAGGATTGCTTGAGCCCACAAGTTCAAGGCTGCAGTGCACTGTGATCATGCCTGTAAATAGCTACTACACTCCAGCCTGGGCAGCATAGTGAAACCCCATCTCTAACAATAATAATAACATTTTAAAATAAATTATTAAAATTTCACATTCAGAATTATTTTTGTGCTACAGTAATTGGTACCTCACTCACTTAAAATGGTAACACTAGTTGAGAATTATACCTCCACAAATATGTATCTAGATAATCCATTATGTTGTCTCTAGCAGGTTTTTCTGAGGAAAAACCAAAAGGAGGACTGGTAATTAAAAGTAGTTAATTTTTACATTCAAGAAAGGAAAAGACTTCTTTGAACAAAGTCCCAAGTCATGAATAAGTAATCACCAGTAATTAGAAATCACTTTTGATCAGTACACATGATGTGAAAATCAGCCAATCAGTGACAGCCTCACTCCTGTGACCATGCTTCTGAAAATCATCCAGTCATCAACAGCCTCACTCCAGTAACTATCTTCTGCATATCTGCAAATCAATGATAGTCCTAGGCTTCTGAAAGTCAGCCAGCTACTACTCCTGTATGTTCTGCATAGTGACTCATTATTTGTCATTAAAAATTCAATGGACAAAAGAACAAAGTATGTCTGATGTGGCTGCTTTAGAGGCCAGGATCTAAGTGGACCCAGGATCCCTAGTTAGCACCTGATAGAACTTTTAGACAGAAAGTCAGCAAGGATATAAAAGATCTGAATAACACAACCAACCTACAAAATCTAATTGGCATTTATAAAACCTGCTACCCAGCCGGGCACGGTGGCTCACACCTGTAATCCCAGCACTTTGGGAGGCCAAGGCAGGTGGATCATGAGGGCTGGAGATCGAGATCATCTTGTTTAATATGGTGAAACCCCATCTCTGCAAAAAAATATATACATACAAAAAATTAGTCTTGCATGGTGGCACATGCCTGAAGTCCCAGCTACTCGGGATGCTGAGGACGGAGAATTGCTTGAACCTAGGAGGCGGAGGTTGCAGTGAGCCGAGATCACACCACTGCACTCCAGCCTGGGTGACAGAGCGAGACTCCATCTCAAAAAATAACAAAAACAAAAAGCGACTTTACCCAACAAGAGTAGAATATGAGTGAAACATTCACCCAGGTAGATCCCATCCTGGGCCATTAAACAAGCCTCAACATATTTAAAAGAACTGAAATCATGTAGAGTATGTTCTCTGACCACAGTAGATTCAAATTAGAAATCAATAACAGACAACAGGGGAAAAATAATCAATGGGTCAAAGAGGAAGTCTCAAAGGAAATTTAAAAATACATACAACTGAATGAAAATAATATATGTCAAAATATGTGGGAGGCAGTTAAACCAGTGCTGACAGGTAAGTTTATAGCAGTAAGTGCTCACTTTTGAAATGAGGAAGGTTCTCAGATCAATACTGTAAGTTTCTTTCTCGAGGAACTAGTAAGTTTCTACCATGAGAGACTAGAAAAAGAAGAGAAAATAAACCCGAAGTAAGCATAAATAAATAAATGAAGAAAGAAAGAAAGAAGACAAAAACAGAAATCAAAGAAATTGAAAATACAAAAACAGCAGAGAAAAACCATGAAACAAAAGCTATTTTTGGAAAAAATATTAATAACATTGGTAAACCAAGACTGAAAAATCTAAAAAGGGAAGGCCTGAGTCACCAATATCAGAAATGGAATAGGAGACATCAGTACAGATCCTGCAGCCATTAAAAAATTTCAAGAAAACACTATAAACAACTTTATACCCATAATTTAGAAGAAATGAATCAATTCTTTGAAAACCACAGACTACCAAAATTCAACCAAGGTGAAGTAGACAATCTGAACAGCTATTTAACCATTGAAGAAATTGAATAGGTAATTTAAAGCTCCTGAAAAAGAAATCACTGTGTCAAGATATTTCTTCCTTTTTTAAAAAGATATTAATACATCTTTAATAGCATTCATTTTATCCTTTCCATTTTGGCATGGCACATGATCTTCATCTGGATTTATATTTTATGTGATAAATGATTTTTTAATTTAAGTTCAAGGGTACAAGTGCAAGTTTGTTATGTAGGTAAACTTGTGTGCTGGGGATTTTTGTATAGATTATTTCATCACCTAGATATTAAGCCTAGTATTCATTAGTTGTCTTTCTTGATTATCTCCCTCCTTCCACCCTCCCCCTCCACCCTCCAAAAGGCCCCAGTATATTGTTTCCGTCTATGTGTCCTTGTATTCTCATCATTTAGCTCCCACTTGTAAGTGAGAACATGTGGTATTTGGTTTTCTGTTCTTGTGTTGGTTTGCTAAGGATAATGGCCTCCAGCTCCATCCATGTCCCTGCAAAGGACATGATCTCATTCTTTTTTATGACTGTCTAGTATTCCATGGTGTACATATACACCATGGAAAGAATGAGATTAAAAAAACAATGAGATCCTATACACCATGAAATACCAATACTCTTTATCCAGTCTATCATTGATGGGCATTTAGGTTCATTCCATGTGTTTGCTATTGTAAATAGTGCTGCAGTGAACATATGTGTGCACGTGTCTTTCTAACAGAATGATTTATATTCCTTCAGGTATATACTCAGTAATGGGATTGCTGAGTCAAATGGTATTTCTGTCTTTAGGTCTTTGAGGATTCGTCACACTGTATTCCACAATGGTTGAACTAATTCACACTCCCACCAACAGGGTATAAGCGTTCCTTTGTCTCCACAACCTCAACAGCATCTGTTATTTTTTGGCTTTTTAATAACAGCCATTCTGACTGGTGTGAGTTGGTATCTCATTGTGGTTTCAATTTGCATACCTCTAATGATCAGTGATGTTTAGCTTTTTTCCATATTCTTTTTGGCCACATATATGTCTTCTTCTGGGAAGCATCTGTTCATGTTCTTTGCCCACTTTTTAAGGAGGTTGTTTTTTTCTTATAAATTTGTTTAAGTTCCTTATAGATGCTGGATATTAGACCTTTGTCAGATGCAAAGTTTGCACAAATTTTCTCCCATGCTATAGGTTGTCTATTTAATCTGCTGATTGTTTTTACCAGGCAGAAGCGCTTTAGTTTAATTAGATCCCATTTGTTGATTTTTGCTTTTGTTGCAATTGTTTTTGGCATCTTTGTCATGAAATCTTTACCTGTGCCTACGCCCCAAATGGTATTGCATAGGTTATCTTCCAGGGTGTTTGTAGTTTTATGTTTTGCATTTAAGTCTTTAATCCATCTTGAGTTGATTTTTGTATATGGTGTAAGGAAGGCATTCAGTGTCAATCTTCCGCATATGGCTAGCCAATTATCCCAGCCAAGATATTTCACTGGTGAATTTTACCACACATTTTAGGAGAAATTAACTTCAAGTTTATAAAATCTCTTCCAGAAAAGAGAAGAAGAGGGAACACTTCCTGACTGATTTTATGAAGCTAATATTATTCGTCTAAAACAGATAGTACAGAAAAATAAAACTATAGACCATTATTTTTCACAAATGTAGATGTAAACATTTTCAGTAAGAATCATAATGCAGAAATCCCCAACAAGAATCATAGAATTAGGGTCAGGCACAATGGCTGATGCCTGTAATCCCAACACTTTGCAAGGCAGAGGCAGGTGGCTTTCTTGAGCCCAGGAGTTTGAAACCAGCCTGGGCAATATGGTGAAATCCCATCTCTACAAAAATTAGCGAGACGTGGTGGCACACACCTGTAGTCCCAGCTACTTGGCAGGGCTGAGGTGATAGAATTTGGACCAGGGAGGTCAAAGCTGCAGTGAGCTGAGATCATGCCACTGCACTGCAGCCAGGGTGACAGAGTGAGACCCTATCTCAAAAAAATAAAGAAGCATAGAATTAGAAGGAATTACAATCAATATTCCTCCTCTTCAAGATTAATAAAGACTGCCACTTTAATGGCAACCTCAATTCAGTGCTGCTTTAGTTACTTCTCCTTTAGTCTGAAAATGAATTGATTTAAGGTAGATTCAGTATGTTTTTACAGTTTCATTTGTCATCAGTGTTTTTCAAATATAAGTACTTTTGCAAATTGGACCAAATTCATGGTGCAATTTAAAAAGTTGGGCCTTCTCTCATTTGCCTATTTTGAGAAAGGCTATTTCCATTTTCTTTGATTTTCTATTTTTCAGAATGTTGAACCTACTTAATCTGAAGTTTACCTCCCTTTTAAAGGAAGTATCTAGAAGTGTTTCTGGCAGTGTGTTCATAATTAGGTTAAATTTTCCTCTTGATAACCTGGTGGCTATAAAACTGAAATCACTGTGAATGAAAATAATCTTACTATTTCTGTGTCCCCTTGGCATTTGTAAATGAGTTCCTTGAAATTTTGTATTGGTAGATTTTAAAATATCAGTACTTTTATTTCAAAGTAAAATATGCCATAATATGTTTTATAGGATGAAGTGTTTGTTTTTTATTTGTACAGTATAATTACATGTCATATTACCTTCTTTGAAAATACATATTTTTAAAATAATATCTCAGTTGTAGGTGAAGCGCATTCCTAGAAGTTTAAAATTAACATTTTCTAAATGTCTAAATTAAGGAGATAATTTTCTGTGAAAATAAAATGTTTGTGGGGGGTGAGGCTTATCACATATCACAGATCATACTTGTTTTAAAGGAAGAAAGTGAAAATAATCTTTAAATTTAGTTAGATCCCAACAAATGGGATCTAAATAAGCAGAAAGCATGTTTACTTTTTGATAATAACTCTTGAGGTAATAATAAACGATGATAGTTTCATAATCTTTTTTGCACTGTTGTAATTAAGTTTACACTTGGCGTTTCCAAGGCCAACATGTAAGGAATTGCTCTTTATTTAGGTTTCCAGCAGTTAGAATGAGCAAAAGGATGCCTGACCTATGACATTGAAGTGTGTCCTGATAGAGTTCCCTTAGTTGTGGTTAAAGCAAATAAAGAAAACAGCGAGCATTCTTTCACAATTTTATATTTTCTGTGTAAATGAGAATTCTTATTTTTAGAGAAGTACATTGAAAAGTAATAACACAAATTAAATAAATGGAATAGACTATAAATTTAGAGCCACTTAAAAAGGATTACATGTATGCCAAGGTACAAATTATCTTTCATACTCAATTTCAGCTGTTACTCATCACTGCTTAACCTACTCTTGAGTAATAACAATATTCTTGAAGCTTTAAAACATTCTCTAATGTGTTTTTAATATAGACGGAATACCCATCATTAGCTTTATAGCAAAAAACCCTTGCAATCGTTTCTTTCCCTTAATCATGTAAGCACCAAATATTTATTGATCACCTGGTGTAATTATATGTAGTGTTGTAAGTATGTCTCAGGATTCATTCAGCAAACATTTGTTGAGCATTTATTATGTAAAAGAAAAATGTATGATCCCTTTCTTTAATGTTTGCTGTGAATAGTGAAGATATAGGTATGCATAGAAAGACAACTAATAATTCATGGCAGTAAATTATCAGTGTTGACTCTCAATTTGGGGAAGAGTTTTGAAGAGAAAAAAAGATCACTTTTGGTTTGCAGGGGATATTGATAGTCTCAAAGGTGATGGAATCTCTGTGTAAAGATGATTTTGATAAAGGAAGGATTTAGGGACTACATTATGGTAGAGAACCAAGAGAGAAATTATAGAAATGGGAAAGAATATGTCTCCTATTCTTTTTCAGGGAATGTGACTATGTCAGTTTGTTTGGAGTGCAAAGTTCATTATAGAAGATGAATGAATGGTTAGAAAGGAAAGGCATTAGGGACTGGATATTGTAGGACTATGTTTGGATCATATAGTGGGAATGAAATATAAAAGCTGAGTTCTTTTGCCTTTTTTTTTTTTTTTTTAAGATGGAGTCTTGCTCTTTCGCCCAGGCTAGAGTGCAGTGGTGCGATCTTGGCTCACTGTAACCTCTGCCTCCCGGGTTCAAGCTATTCTCTTGCCTCAGCTTCCTGAGTAGCTGGGATTAAAGGTGCCTGCCACTGTGCCTGGCTAATTTTTGTATCTTTAGTAGAAACAGGGTTTCACCATCTTGGCCAGGCTGGTCTCTAACTCCTGACCTTGTGATCTGCCCGCCTCGGCCCCACAAAGTGCTGGGATTATAGGCGTGAGCCACCGCACCCGGCCTTTTTTGACTTTGAAAAAATATTTCATTACATATGTTCATTTTAGAAAGATTAGAATATATTGATGAAGAAAAAGTAGAAAATAATAACACAAAATGAAAGTTTTTAGAAATACTCATTTGGTGTTATACAGGACGGATAAAATAAAAGGATGAATGAAGGTGGGAGGCCAGTTAGGAGACTGTTTTGGTGGTCTTCTTTTCCTCTTCCCCATCCTGTACTCTTCTTTTTTATCAAATGGGTGTACTCATGGCAGAAGCTTGAAATTTGAGGAGTCAGAGCCAAAAGAAGGATGCAGTCTGAATAGTAACTCTGGGATCAGGTTACACAGATGAAATAATAGACATTACACATTACGTTTCTTTCCTGGGTCTTGAGGAAGTTCTTTAGTGAGGGCTCAAGACATTTGGAAATATTTGTAGATGGATGAAGTAAGTTCAACTTGGGTGATGGCTTTGTGCAGTTTGATAACTGTACATTTCTCCAAGTACAAACTTATGGGAACATTATTGGTGGTGAGAAGGATGAATCTGGAGATTTGTACTAAAGAGTTAGTGGCATTTTTGTAGAGGGAGATTCACATCTCTGAATTCTTCAACCATCCCAAAATTGAGCATGTCACGGAATCTTTCTGGCTAACAGCAAGCTGTAGGTTGTTACATCCTTTAATGCCATATGTCTGCAAAGGATCTTATCTATATATACTCTTGAATGACATGAACTGGCACATTTATGACTAGTGCAAAGGGACTAACTTGCATTTGCATGCAAATTTTTGTGGCTGGAAAGGTCGACCCGACCGGCTTGTGCAGCAACCTTTGCCATTGCCCTTGCTTGATAATGCTGTGAATTGCCCATGATTTTCCTAAGTGTAGCATGGAGGTTCCACTCAAGATCAAGCCTGAGATCCTCCATGAACTCTTCAGGACTATGGCACGTCTAATATCTTCAATTTGGAAATTACCAACTGCCTTGCTGATGCCTTGATTGAGGCTGAGTGATACCAGTGTATATCTGCTGGATACAAATATCACTGCTGTCACTCTGATGGCTATGTGTATCCCTTGCTTAGGTAGTATTTCTGGCCTGAACCAGTGATAGGCTACGTACCACCAGAGTATCCTCCAGAAATTCTTCTCCTTACTTCTGTGACCCTACCCCATCCCCGTCATTCTACTTCTACTACTTTGGGGAACTGTGGCTCCACTATAACCTTGATGTAAGAGCAGGTGCTAGCACCCCCCTGAATATTCCCATTTAGATCAGATCAGAGACTGTACCTGAATTATATCATCCTGTTGTTCTTATGGCCAGATAATGGGAGCAGCCAGCCCAAGCTAGGATCCCAGTGGTTTCTTTAGCTTTATACCAAGATTGAATGAGCTAGAGATGTTGCCTAAGAATTCTAAGCCTCTGGAGACTAAACTGCGTGTCTAAATCCCCACAGGAGTACAGACTTATTCTTCGGACTTAGAGTTTTACATCATTCAGGATATACATTGGAAAAGAACAATTGCTTTGCCAGGAGGGCTGCTGCTTTTTGATTGAGAAAGATGATGTGGCTGTGGAAAGCACATGGACCACATCAACTTGGGGCGGAGTTATCAGAGGGCAGTCAGTTTGAGTGCTACCACCTGAGCACTCTTCTTCAGAAGAAAAAGCACTCCAGCTTAATCCTTGCATTTTAACTATTCCCAGTTTAAAGAGTTACATTGCAGCCTTTTGCAGCCACTTCCTTATCCCCTGAAGGGGAATGGGATAAGGAAAACATTCTTCTTTCCCTGAAGAGTTTAAAATTGAAGAGAGAAAATTTTAAGTCATCAGATAAAGGCAAAGACAGTTCATCCCTATTACTTTTTGAGGCACAGATATATCTCAATTAAAATCTGTATTAATTTTCCCACAGTTCAGTTGTACTGATCTCCTTTTTCATTCAAAAGGTCCACCTTGGGGCTGCATGCCAGCCAACTTGGTGCTTTTTGTAAGGGCCATGATGTTTTCTCTCAACCTAAGGAAATTCTTTGTGCTGTTTTATAACTTTACTGCCAGAGTAAGTTAAAATTGCCATTGAATCAATATATATAGCTTAATAAATTTGCTGCTTTACCCAGTTTAACCTTGTCTCATTTTCAAGGTTTGCCAAGAGTTACCCTAGAGAGACAAATATTCTTTCTGTGTCATCTATCATTCTATTGACCTTCATGGTTGATTTGTCTGATATTTCTGAACAAAGGAAGACCAGTTAATGGTTAAAGGTAGAAGTACCTGGACCTCTACTCCAAATAAAAGCTTTCAAGTTACATTTGGAGATGATACTCTTGAATATTTTTTAACCATACTGTGTCTCTTAAACAAAAGTGCTGCTGCTTACCCATAGCATGCTAATTAATACCTTATATGTCTCATTCCTGATAATGAAAAGTTACTAGTACCATGTGGGAGGTTCATTCCCATGGGCATTATATGAGGCTAGAAGAAAACAAAGACATGACAAATCTATAGACTTATGGTTCAGGCAGATACTTTCTTTAGTTTTTTCTTAGTCATTATGAGTCTTTCATTCAAGACAAATGTAGATGTATTTGTCTCAGAGTGAATGATGGAAGAAACCTGAAGGTAGCAAGAGTTAGCTCTCTGATGACAGAGAAAGAAGGAATTACCTATCTGGAAATAATCTGTTCAGTATAGTTTTATTGTCAGAGTAAGTTAAAATGAATGATTCTGCCAAAATGTCAAGAATGGGGAACCTAGGCATCCTTTCCAGAAATGGGTCATCTAGTCAGTCATCCTTTACAAGCTATGCTTTTGTTACTTAAGTATTCACTGAAATGTAAATACCATGTGTTTTATCATGTTTTATACTCTGAAAGTATCATTTTATTAATATGTTTTTGAAATAGGTACTGTGTTTTCTATTGCTCACATTATCATGATCATAAGTCTTAGAACTTTATGTATTCAAGGTAATAAAAATTAACTTTGGTCTGCCCAGACTGTGAAAACCAAGCATTGACACACACATAAAAATACGTACACACACACACACAGAACATTTACTTTATTAAAAAAAAAAAAAAAAAAAAGAGTGCATAGGGGCTTCAGGTCACTGTATTTTCAAGGGACTTATCCACGTCTTTGATAATTTAGGATAGAGTATCTTAAAATAACCTTTTTCAGTGCTCGACACCAAACTGTGCTGCACTGGTAACATATTAAGAATATGCTTAAAACATTTTCTCATGGAGATACTACCTTTTTTAAATATTTTAAATTTAAAGATGGTAGAAATCCATTTTCTTCTACTATTGAGTGAGACTGAAGATAAGACTAGAGAATTGAGGGGAAGAAATAATTCCATTTGAGCCATTCTATTTCACGTCTTTCCTAAATGGTCAATTCTTTTGGTTCTGGTTCTTTTGAAGTCATCATGATGAGAAACAGGGTTGGTAAAGCCAAAAGCATGACCTGGGAACAATAATGGGTTATTGATTCCACCAGAAGTCCACCTACCAGTGGCCCTGGCACTGTGAGAATAGAGCAGGCACATGTATCCAGAAAAATTCCCTTTTGGCCGAGTGTAGTGGTTCACGCCTGTAATCTCAGCACTTTGGTAGGCCGAGGCGGGCGGATCATGAGATCAGGAGTTCGAGACCAGCCTGGCCAACATGATGAAACCCCATCTCTACTAAAAAAGGAAAAAATTAGCCAGGCGTGGTGGCACATGCCTGTAATCCCAGCTACTCGGGGGGCTGAGGCAGGCAGTCGCTTCAACCCGGGAGGCAGAGGTTGCAGTGAGCCGAGACCATGCCACTGCATTACAGCCTGGGCAACAGGGCGAGACTCTGTCTCAAAAAAGAAAAAAAAAAGGTTTCCTTTTTTGAAAGCTGTATTTCAGGATTGACAGTTGTAGTTCCCATTTGGGTTTCTGTGTCAAGAAGACTTTCTACCACGTTTCCTTATCCTACAGACTGTGCTAAACTGTATCTCCACCCTCACCCCCCCAAAATATACTTAAGTGTAGTATTCATAGTAGTCTCATATATCAGCTCTTTTTTCAGCCATATCAAAGTTATGCAACTGGTGGGTGCCCCATCCTATGAGTTAAGAATTTAAGAACTGTGAATAGAAAAGAATATTTGAACTGGTAGGTGACACAGTAAATGAGTAAGCTGAGAACAGGGGCAGGGGAATCTATTCTGTAAGTCATATGTTAATTGTGATGATTCTGTGGGGCAAAACTGCAGCTGATTGAGAACCACTGCTTTATTCATTTACTTTTTTCAGCTTTTATTTCAGCTTCAAGGGATACATATGCAGATTGTTACATCAGTAAATTGTGTGATGCTGAGGTGTGATGTACAAATGGTCTCATCACCCAGGTAGTGAACATAGAGTACCCAATAAGTAGATTTTAGACCATCCTCCCCTTCCCATAGTAGTCCTCAGTGTCTGTTGTTCCCATCTTTATGGCCATGTGTACTCAGTGTTTAGCTACCGATTATAAGTGAGAACATGTGGTATTTAGTTTTCTGTTCCCATGTTAATTTGCTGAGGATGATGTCTCCAGCTGCATCCATGTTGCTTCAAAAGGACATGGTTTCAGAGAACCTATGCTTTATTTATTTATTTATTTTTTTATTATACTTTAAGTTCTAGGGTACATGTGCATAACGTGCAGGTTTGTTACATATGTATACTTGTGCCATGTTGGTGTGCTGCACCCATCAACTCGTCAGCAACCATCAATTCATCATTTATATCAGGTATAACTCCCCAATGCAATCCCTCCCCCCTCCCCCCTCCCCATGATAGGCCCCAGTGTGTGATGTTCCCCTTCACGAGTCCAAGTGAACTCGTTGTTCAGTTCCCACCTATGAGTGAGAACATGCGGTGTTTGGTTTTCTCTTCTTGTGATAGTTTGCTAAGAATGATGGTTTCCAGCTGCATCCATGTCCCTACAAAGGACGCAAACTCATCCTTTTTTATGGCTGCATAGTATTCCATGGTGTATATGTGCCACATTTTCTTAATCCAGTCTGTCACTGATGGACATTTGGGTTGATTCCAAGTCTTTGCTATTGTGAATAGTGCCGCAATAAACATACGTGTGCATGTGTCTTTGTAGTAGCATAATTTATAATCCTTTGGGTATATACCCAGTAGTGGGATGGCTGGGTCATATGGTACATCTAGTTCTAGATCCTTGAGGAATTGCCATACTGTTTTCCATAATGGTTGAACTAGTTTACAATCCCACCAACAGTGTAAAAGTGTTCCTATTTCTCCACATCCTCTCCAACACCTGTTGTTTCCTGATTTTTTAATGATTGCCATTCTAACTGGTGTGAGATGGTATCTCATTGTGGTTTTGATTTGCATTTCTCTGATGGCGAGTGATGATGAGCATTTTTTCATGTGTCTGTTGGCTGTATGAATGTCTTCTTTTGAGAAATGTCTGTTCATATCCTTTGCCCACTTTTTGATGGGGTTGTTTGTTTGTTTCTTGTATATTTGTTTGAGTTCTTTGTAGATTCTGGAAATTAGCCCTTTGTCAGATGAGTAGATTGCAAAAATTTTCTCCCATTCTGTAGGTTGCCTGTTCACTCTGATGGTAGTTTCTTTTGCTGTGCAGAAGCTCTTTAGTTTAATTAGATCCCATTTGTCAATTTTGGCTTTTGCTGCCATTGCTTTTGGTGTTTTAGACATGAAGTCCTTGCCCATGCCTATGTCCTGAATGGTACTACCTAGATTTTCTTCTAGGGTTTTTATGGTATTAGGTCTAACACTTAAGTCTCTAATCCATCTTGAATTAATCTTCGTATAAGGAGTAAGGAAAGGATCCAGTTTCAGCTTTCTACTTATGGCTAGCCAATTTTCCCAGTACCATTTATTAAATAGGGAATCCTTTCCCCATTTCTTGTTTTTGTCAGGTTTGTCAAAGATCAGATGGTTGTAGATGTGTGGCACTATTTCTGAGGGCTCCGTTCTGTTCCATTGGTCTATATCTCTGTTTTGGTACCAGTACCATGCTGTTTTGGTTACTGTAGCCTTGTAGTATAGTTTGAAGTCAGGTAGCGTGACGCCTCCGGCTTTGTCCTTTTGACTTAGGATTGTCTTGGCAATGCGGGCTCTTTTTTGGTTCCATATGAACTTTAAAGCAGTTTTTTCCAATTCAGTGAAGAAACTCATTGGTAGCTTGATGGGGATGGCATTGAATCTATAAATAACCTTGGGCAGTATGGCCATTTTCACGATATTGATTCTTGCTATCCATGAGCATGGTATGTTCTTCCATTTGTTTGTGTCCTCTTTGATTTCACTGAGCAGTGGTTTGTAGTTCTCCTTGAAGAGGTCCTTTACATCCCTTGTAAGTTGGATTCCTAGGTATTTTATTCTCTTTGAAGCAATTGTGAATGGAAGTTCATTCCTGATTTGGCTCTCTGCTTGTCTGTTACTGGTGTATAAGAATGCTTGTGATTTTTGCACATTCATTTTGTATCCTGAGACTTTGCTGAAGTTGCTTATCAGCTTAAGGAGATTTTGGGCTGAGACGATGGGGTTTTCTAAATATACAATCATGTCATCTGCAAACAGGGACAATTTGACTTCTTCTTTTCCTAACTGAATACCCTTGATTTCTTTCTCTTGCCTGATTGCCCTAGCCAGAACTTCCAACACTATGTTGAATAGGAGTGGTGAGAGAGGGCATCCCTGTCTTGTGCCAGTTTTCAAAGGGAATTTTTCCAGTTTTTGCCCATTCAGTATGATATTAGCTGTGGGTTTGTCATAAATAGCTCTTATTATTTTGAGGTACGTTCCATCAATACCGAATTTATTGAGCGTTTTTAGCATGAAGGGCTGTTGAATTTTGTCAAAAGCCTTTTCTGCATCTATTGAGATAATCATGTGGTTCTTGTCTTTGGTTCTGTTTATATGCCGGATTACGTTGATTGATTTGCGAATGTTGAACCAGCCTTGCATCCCAGGAATGAAGCCCACTTGATCATGGTGGATAAGCTTTTTGATGTGCTGCTGAATCCGGTTTGCCAGTATTTTATTGAGGATTTTTGCATCGATGTTCATCAGGGAGATTGGTCTAAAATTTTCTTTTTTTGTTGTGTCTCTGCCAGGCTTTGGTATCAGGATGATGTTGGCATCATAAAATGAGTTAGGGAGGATTCCCTCTTTTTCTGTTGATTGGAATAGTTTCAGAAGGAATGGTACCAGCTCCTCCTTGTACCTCTGGTAGAATTCAGCTGTGAATCCATCTGGTCCTGGGCTTTTTTTGGTGGGTAGGCTATTAATTGTTGCCTCAATTTCAGAGCCTGCTATTGGTCTATTCAGGGATTCAACTTCTTCCTGGTTTAGTCTTGGGAGAGTGTACGTGTCCAGGAAATTATCCATTTCTTCTAGATTTTCTAGTTGATTTGCGTAGAGGTGTTTATAGTATTCTCTGATGGTAGTTTGTATTTCTGTGGGGTCGGTGGTGATATCCCCTTTATCATTTTTTATTGCGTCTATTTGATTCCTCTCCCTTTTCTTCTTTATTAGTCTTGCTAGCGGTCTGTCAATTTTGTTGATCTTTTCAAAAAACCAACTCCTGGATTCATTGATTTTTTGGAGGGTTTTTTTGTGTCTCTATCTCCTTCAGTTCTGCTCTGATCTTAGTTATTTCTTGCCTTCTGCTAGCTTTTGAATGTGTTTGCTCTTGCCTCTCTAGTTCGTTTAATTGTGATGTTGGAGTGTCAGTTTTAGATCTTTCCTGCTTTCTCTTGTGGGCACTTAGTGCTATAAATTTCCCTCTACATACTGCTTTAAATGTGTCCCAGAGATTCTGGTATGTTGTATCTTTGTTCTCATTGGTTTCAAAGAACATCTTTATTTCTGCTTTCATTTCGTTATGTACCCAGTAGTCATTCAGGAGCAGGTTGTTCAGTTTCCATGTAGTTGAGCAGTTTTGATTGAGTTTCTTAGTCCTGAGTTCTAGTTTGATTGCACTGTGGTCTGAGAGACAGTTTGTTATAATTTCTGTTCTTTTACATTTGCTGAGGAGTGCTTTACTTCCAATTATGTGGTCAATTTTGGAATAAGTGCGATGTGGTGCTGAGAAGAATGTATATTCTGTTGACTTGGGGTGGAGAGTTCTATAGATGTCTATTAGGTCCGCTTGGTGCAGAGATGAGTTCAATTCCTGGATATCCTTGTTAACTTTCTGTCTCGTTGATCTGTCTAATGTTGACAGTGGAGTGTTGAAGTCTCCCATTATTATTGTATGGGAGTCTAAGTCTCTTTGTAAGTCTCTAAGGACTTGCTTTATGAAGCTGGGTGCTCCTGTATTGGGTGCATATATATTTAGGATAGTTAGCTCTTCCTGTTGAATTGATCCCTTTACCATTATGTAGTGGCCTTCTTTGTCTCTTTTGATCTTTGATGGTTTAAAGTCTGTTTTATCAGAGACTAGGATTGCAACCCCTGCATTTTTTTGTTCTCCATTTGCTTGGTAGATCTTCCTCCATCCCTTTATTTTGAGCCTATGTATGTCTCTGCATGTGAGATGGGTCTCCTGAAGACAGCAGACTGATGGGTCTTGACTCTTTATCCAGTTTGCCAGTCTGTGTCTTTTAATTGGACCATTTAGTCCATTTACATTTAAGGTTAACATTGTTATGTGTGAACTTGATCCTGCCATTATGATATTAACTGGTTATTTTGCTCATTAGTTGATGCAGTTTCTTCCTAGCCTCGATGGTCTTTACATTTTGGCATGTTTTTGCAATGGCTGGTACCGGTTGTTCCTTTCCATGTTTAGGGCTTCCTTCAGGGTCTCTTGTAAGGCAGGCCTGGTGGTGACAAAATCTCTAAGCATTTGCTTATCTGTAAAGAATTTTATTTCTCCTTCACTTATGAAACTTAGTTTGGCTGGATATGAAATTCTGGGTTTAAAATTCTTTTCTTTGAGAACATTGAATATTGGCCCCCACTCTCTTCTGGCTTGTAGAGTTTCTGCCGAGAGATCTGCAGTCAGTCTGATGGGCTTCCCTTTGTGGGTAACCCGACCTTTCTCTCTGGCTGCCCTTAAGATTTTTTCCTTCATTTCAACTTTGGTGAATCTGGCAATTATGTGTCTTGGAGTTGCTCTTCTGGAGGAGTATCTTTGTGGCGTTCTCTGTATTTCCTGAATTTGAATGTTGGCCTGCCCTGCTAGGTTGGGGAAGTTCTCCTGGATGATATCCTGAAGAGTGTTTTCCAATTTGGTTCCATTTTCCCCCTCACTTTCAGGCACCCCAATCAGACGTAGATTTGGTCTTTTTACATAATCCCATACTTCTTGCAGGCTTTGTTCATTTCTTTCTTTTTTATTTTGGTTTCTCTTCTCGCTTCATTTCATTCATTTGATCCTCCATCGCTGATACTCTTTCTTCCAGTTGATCGAGTCGGTTACTGAAGCTTGTGCATTTGTCACGTATTTCTCGTGTCATGGTTTCCATCTCTGTCATTTCGTTTATGACCTTCTCTGCATTAATTAGTCTAGCTGTCAATTCTTCCACTCTTTTTTCAAGATTTTTAGTTTCTTTGTGCTGGGTACGTAATTCCTCCTTTAGCTCTGAGAGGTTTGATGGACTGAAGCCTTCTTCTCTCATCTCGTCAAAATCATTCTCTGACCAGCTTTGATCCATTGCTGGCGATGGGCTGTGCTCCTTTGCTGGGGGAGATGCGCTCTTATTTTTTGAATTTCCAGCTTTTCTGCCCTGCTTTTTCCCCATCTTTGTGGTTTTATCTGTCTCTGGTCTTTGATGATGGTGTCGAACTGATGGGGTTTTGGTATGGGTGTCCTTCCTGTTTGATAGTTTTCCTTCTGACAGTCAGGACCCTCAGCTATAGGTCTGTTGGAGATTGCTTGAGGTCCACTCCAGACCCTGTTTGCCTGGGTATCAGCAGCAGAGGTTGTAGAAGGTAGAATAATGCTGAACAGCGAATGCACCTGTCTGATTCTTGCTTTGGAAGCTTCCTCTCAGGGGTGTACTCCACTCTGTGAGGTGTGGGGTGTCAGACTGCCCCTAGTGGGGGATGTCTCCCAGCTAGGCTCCTCAGGGGTCAGGGACCCACTTGAACAGGCAGCCTGCCGCTTCTCAGATCTCAACCTCCGTGTTGGGAGATCCACTGCTCTCTTCAAAGCTGTCAGACAGAGTCGTTCGCGTCTGCACAGGCCTCTGCTGCTTCCCCTGTTATTTTTTAGCTGTGTCCTGTCCCCAGATGCGGAGTCTACAGAGACAGGCAGGTTTCCTTGAGCTGCTGTGAGCTCCACCCAGTTTGAGCTTCCCAGCGGCTTTGTTTACCTACTTAAGCCTCAGCGATGGCGGGCGCCCCTCCCCCAGCCTCACTGCTGCCTTGCGGTTAGATTGCCACAGACTGCTGTGTTATCAAGGAGGGAGGCTCCGTGGGCGTGGGACCCTCCCGGCAAGGTGTGAGATATATTATCCGGTGTGCCGGTGTGCTTACAGCGCAGTATTGGGGAGGGAGTTACCCAATTTTCCAGGTGTTGTGTGTCTCAGTTCCCCTGGCTAGGAAAAGGGACTCCCTTCCCCCTTGTGCTTCCCAGGTGAGGCGATGCCTCGCCCTGCTTCAGCTCTCGCTGGTCAGGCTGCAGCAGCTGACCAGCACTGATTGTCCGGCACTCCCGAGTGAGATGACCCCAGTACCTCAGTTGAAAATGCAGAAATCACTGGTCTTCTGTGTCGCTCGCGCTGAGAGATGGAGACTGGAGCTGTTTGCTCGCGCTGAGAGATGGAGACTGGAGCTGTTCCTATTCGGCCATCTTGCTCCGCCCCCCGAACCTATGCTTTAAATCACATAAATTATTTAAAGAAGCATACTTCTTGTAATGCAGTTCGTCTAATTTTGACATAGTGGAGTCATTTATTTGTGTAAATAAAATTTAGAGCTGGGGTGAACAAACAAGGCCCTGAGGTCAAATCTGGCCTGCCTCGTGTTTTGTAAAGTTTGTCTCTGTTTGCAGATGACATGATTGTATATTTAGAAAAACCCATTGTCTCAGCCCAAAATCTCCTTAATCTCATAAGCAACTTCAGCAAAGTCTCAGGATACAAAATCAATGTGCAAAAGTCGTAAGCATTCCTATACACCAAAAACAGAACACCAAATCATGAGTGAACTCCCATTCACAATTGCTATAAAGAGAATAAAATACCTAGGAATACAACTTGCAGGGATGTGAAGGACCTCTTCAAGGAGAACTACAAACCACTGCTCAATGCAATAAGAGAGGACACAAACAAATGGAAAGACATTCCATGTTCATGGATAGGAAGAATCAGTATCTTGAAAATGGCCATACTGCCCAAAGTTGTTTATAGATTCAGTGTTATCCCCATCAAACTACCATTTACTTTCTTCACAGAATTGGAAAAAACTACTTTAAACTTCATATAGAACGAAAAAAGAGCCCACATAGCCAAGACAATCCTAAGCAAAAAGAACAAAGCTGGAGGCATCATGCTACCTGACTTCAAACTATACTACAAGGCTACAGTAACCAAAACAGCATAGTACTGATACCAAAACAGATATATAGACCAATGGAACAGAACAGAGGCCTCAGAAATAACACCACACCTCTACAAACATCTGGTCTTTGACAAACCTGACAAAAGCAATGGGGAAAAGATTCCCTATTTAATAAATGATGTTGGGAAAACTGGCTAGCCATAAGCAGAAAACTGAAACTGAACCGCTTCCTTACACCTTATACAAAAATTAACTCAAGGTGGATTAAAGACTTAAGTGTAAGACCTAAAACCATAAAAATCCTAGAAGAAAACCTAGGAAATACCATTCAGGACATAGGGATGGGCAAAGACTTCATGTTCAAAACACCAAAAGCAATAGCAACAAAAGCCAAAATTGACACATTGGATCTAATTAAACTAAAGAACTACTGCAAAGAAAAACTATCATCAGAAGGAACAGGCAACCTACAGAATGGGAGGAAATTTTTGCAATGTACCCATCTGACAAAGGGCTAATATTCAGAATCTACAAAGAAATTAAACAGATTTACAAGAAACAAAGAAAGAACACCATCAAAAAGTGGGCAAAGGATATGAACAGACACTTCTCAAAAGAAGACATTTATGGCAGCCAACAAACATATGAAAAAATGTTCATCATCACTGGTCATTAGAGAAATGCAAATCAAAACCACAATGAGATAACAATCTCCCACCATTTAGAATGGCAATCATTAGAAAGTCAGGAAACAACAAATGCTGGAGAGGATGTGGAGAAACAGGAATGCTTTTCCACTGTTGGTGGGACTGTAAACTAGTTTAACCATTGTGGAAGACAGTGTGGTGATTCCTCAAGGATCTAGAACTAGAAATATCATTTGACACAGCCATCCCGTTACTGGGTACATACCCAAAAGATTATAAGTCATGCTACTATAAAGACACATGCTCATTTATGTTTATTGTGGCACTATTCACAATAGCAAAGACTTGGAACCAACGCATATGTCCACTGCTGATAGACTGGATAAAGAAATGTGGCACATACACACCATGGAATACTATGCAGCTATAAAATCGATGAGTTCATGTCATTTGCAGGGACATGGATGAAGGTGGAAACCATCATTCTCAGCAAACTAACACAAGAACAGAAAACCAAACACCGCATGTTCTCACTCATAAGTGGGAATTGAACAGTGAGAACACATGGACACAGGGAGGAGAACATCATACACTGGGGTCAGGGGATGGGGGGCTAGGGGAGGGATAATATTAGGAGAAATACCTAATGTAGGTGATAAAACCACCATGGCGTGTGTATACCTATGTAACAAAACTGCACATTCTGCACATGTACCCCAGAACTTAAAGTATAATAAAAAAAGAAAAGAAATAAAAATGAAGTTTGATATTATCACTTACATATCATCTATAGTTGCTTTTGTGCTACAGAGTCAGAGATGAGTAATTCCTATAGACATAAGTACTGGCTACCCAGCTTGAAATATTTACTATCTGACTCTTTCCCACAAAAGTTTTTCAACATATTAGAGTGTTTTAGAGTTTGTCAGAGCCTCCTTTGCTATGCACTGAGCTGTGAGCTGTAGTGAGTGCTTAAACTTAATGTTTGGTTTTATGTGAAAGCTTTGATGAAAAAAAATTTCAATTTGCACAAGTATGTAAATTAGATATGAAATTAACAGTTATTGCATATATTTGTGCTGGCTGCCATATGGACATACAACATAGTACATTGATTAAAAGAGGAGAAACTATGGAGCCAGACTGCTTTGGTTCAAATCCTGGCTCTACTTTTCTGTCATCTAAGGCAAGTTACTTATCATTTCTGTGCCCCAGTTCTCTTAACTATAAAATGAGGATAATATTAAAACTTGCAAGGGCTAAATAAATTAGCATATGCAAAGCATGTAGAACAATGTTTTTCGTGTAATAAACACTAAATATTACTGTGATAACTTAAGGGTTCCAAAATCAACTCAATTTTTGGCCTCTTTAATTCATTACATAGCAATGAAGTACAAAGGTGTAAATGTGTAATAGTTGTTTTCAGAGTAAAATGGGGGAAAATAATTTCACTTAATTTGTTTCTTTCCCTAGTGCTAGCATCTTCAATTGCACAGAATATACCTTTTCTGTTCTGGTCTGCAAAATTGTACAGAAATGAATGAATGGGGGGGGAAAGCTGTTGAATTGGCATCTAGCCAGGCTACACATTTAACTCCAGCCAGAGATTAGAGTCCCCCCAAAAAATGTTGTTACCTCAGGTCTTGCCACTAGTAGAAACAAAAGACCTCTAAAAAAATTATGACTTTTTCAAAATGTTTATTACTTTCAATGTCTTCCCTGAGATGGTTACTCCAGCTCATGCAAAGCTCTGCCTTGTAGTAATGAGGGGTATCCATCAGAGTTTGTGTGCCCCAGCAAGCCTCCTCTTGCTTCTTAGAAATGCACATTTTAGTATAATTTTCTATTTATGGTACATCATTTTTCCCAAAGCACAAAGATGATTACAAATCTTTTTAATCTCATATAATATCTAACAGTTATCATTTCCATATTTTTCTTTTTGGAAAACCAAAAACAGAAGATTGGTAAATCTCAAGATAAAATTTTTATTACCACTTTTTTTCCCTGAGAACATACTGGTTCTGTTAGATCTGTCACATATATTATGATTGATCAGCTTGCAACGAATTAACTCCTTTGTATGCAGTTAATATTTATTAACCATTTAGGATATCAGCTACTCTACCAGGTGCTTTGCATGTGTTGCTTTGTTTAATCCACACAGCAACAACCCATGAGATAAAACTATTATTATCACCATTTTACAATTGTGTATGGTGAAACACAGAGAAGACAAGTAACTTTTTCAGATCACACATCTGGCAAAGTAGCCTGCCAGGGTTATACTTGACCGTGTCTGATTCTAATATTTTCAACAACTCTTATTCTGCTTCTTGTTCTCTTTTTCCTACTTGTTTGAAACACCTCAGATCCTCTGGGTAGAGTAGATAGATGTAATTCAGGGACTCTGGTTGGATTCCAGGCAGCTCAAGTGCCTTAGAAAGCATTTTGCTGGCTTAGAGATGTCAACTTCAGAGAAGTGAAATATGTGTAAAATTAGGGGAGAAAAGAACTTACTTAATATTTTTAGAATTCTCTAGATCCTGTGGATAGGAAAATTGTTTTAAAAGTAGTATGCCTGAATAAGGTGGGCCACCCTGAACACATACCAAGGATTAACTGTCTTCTAGTTCCCAAATACAGTACAACTCCGCTCACACAAAAAAAAGTTATTATATAGTATCATGCTATGTATCTTCATGAGTATTGTGATCATTTCCTCCTAGAATATCAAATATTTGCCATAACTTTAGTAATTCTTTTTAAAAGGACAGAGCATTTGTTATAGAGTATGTAGGCAGTGTGCTTTGAAGATAGAGGTCACATTTAGTGGGGGATTTGTGGTTTAATAGATTAGAAGAGTGGATTATTAGATGGGATGGGTTTGGTGAGATATATGAGTTTTCTAAAGTCATGAGGTGTTTTATGCGTGAGAACATGAAAGAGCTAGGGCTGGAATCAATTTTATTCTAATCTAACAGGTATCTTCTACTCTTAAGACACCTGTGTGATGAAACGTGGCTTTCCCTATGTCTCCCTACTTTTACTACACTTAATGAATATGCACAGCTGTACATTGACATACTATATCATCTATTCCCAATAGAGGGGTTTTGCTTCCTTAGATTTTAATTATCAATAAGTTCATTGCAGTATTCTCTGCTTTCTTGGTTTCCAGCTAATTTCCCCACTTGTTTTTTGTTCAACTAGTTACTTTCTTCTTCTACCCCTGTCTGTAGCGTTTCTTGGCTTCCACTTCCTCTTATGTTCTCCCCTGAATCCCATTATGTATGTTAATATTAAGCTGATTGTCATAATACTTATAAGGTTTTCATTGTCTGGACTTGACACAGTTTGGAATTTTCCTAGCACATCTGAAGTTAAATTTTAAATACCAAACAAAGTTGTGCTGCTTTGTATAGCTTAACACCAGTCACAATTGAAGAAATTATGCCAAGGTTCATTTCCCCATGTCCTGGTTGTTTTGTGTTGGGAACCTGGAAACAGATTATTTTTGAGGCAGGTAAAGTGCTACAGTTAAAAAAGAAAAAAGATGTGGGGGAATGGTATCTTTCAGAAAGCTGATCAGATCCATTCACTACATGAAAAATGTGGTGAAGATTTGGCTGCTTTTGGTAGAATCCTTTTCCATGAGTATCTAAAAATTGAACTTTCTTTAGTTGTTGAATAAATGCAAAATGCAGTAAGTGTTTTCAGACAGGTAAGTGTTGATTTCTGGTATAACATTATATTAACAATTTCTCATTCCTGATTAGGACAAATTTCTTTACAATTCATTCCAAAAAAATACAAAGATATCTCAGTGATACTTACAGTTGGTGAATCCTTTCCTTTTTTTTATTTTTTATATTTTTTGAGACAGGGTCTGGCTCTGTTGCCCTGTCTGGAGTGCAGTTGCAGTGTCTTGTTCACTGAAGCCTTGACCTCCCGGGCTCAAGTGATATTCCCACCTCAGCTCCCCAAGTAGCTGGGACCACAGGCACATGCCACCACACCCAGCTAATTTTTGTAGAAAGTAGGTTTTACCATGTTGCCCAGGCTAATACTTCACTTTTTATTGCATCCTTTTTCTCTAGTATCAAGCTTTTGGTACTTTCATTGTTGCTAGCTGTTTGTATCACCAGTAGAATTTAAGCAGACAGCAAGTGAAGAAATTCCAATTTGCCATTTGTCAGTAACTGGAGAGGAAGTGAGGGGGTGGGAGATGGAGAAGGATCTGGCTGGAGAACTGTAGTTTCACCTACAAAGAGTTTTGTTTTTTTTGTTTGTTTGTTTTATTTTTGTTTTTTTCTTTTAATTTTGAGAGCTTGTTGGGTGCTATAGGGAGGAAAGGTGGAGGAGAACTGCTGTTGGTAATTGTTATTCACCCTGCTCTGCTTTAGTCTCTTCGATAGTATCAGTGTCATGGTTGATATTTTGTGGCATTTTTTAGGACTGCATAATCCAGCAACTGGTAATTCCTTGCTAGGCAAGGAACCACAGATTTCAGTGTATACTTACAGAGTGACTCAGAAGGTATCACTTCTTCTCTTTTTTTTTTTTTTTTTTTTTTTTGAGACGGAGTCTCGCTCTGTAGCCCAGGCTGGAGTGCAGTGGCGCTATCTCGGCTCACTGCAAGCTCCGCCTCCCGGGTTCACGCCATTCTCCTGCCTCAGCCTCCCGAGTAGCTGGGACTACAGGCGCCCACCACTTCGCCCGGCTAGTTTTTTGTATTTTTTAGTAGAGACGGGGTTTCACCGTGTTAGCCAAGATGGTCTCGATCTCCTGACCTCGTGATCTGCCCGTCTCGGCCTCCCAAAGTGCTGGGATTACAGGCTTGAGCCACCGCGCCCGGCCCACTTCTTCTCTTTATGCCTTATATTCTTCATTTATAAAATGGAGATTATAGACTTGTCCTTGAATATCTGTTGAAGTAATTGCAAAAATTCCATACGTATTTGAGTCTTTGTGAGGCCTTGAACATAGACTTTAATTAAACAAGACCTTACTGAGAGTCTTTTGTATGTATGTGCAAGACTTTTTTCCTGAAGGCACTATTGATCGTGGTAGGAAAGCAAGGCATGGTTAGTGGATTTATTGTTTAGGTGTTTTACAGCTATGATAGTTTTCTTTTGCGATTGGCCACAGGTTTGAGAAGAGTATGAAACAACTATGTAGAAACTTTTCTAGCATCTCCCAGTCCCAGAAGATCTTCATCAGCCTTCAAGAGTCTATGAAGTATGACTATAATGTAATGTGCCTGATATTTTTTATTGTGGTAAAACATAATATTTGTCATTTTAATAACTGATAAGTATAAATTCAGTGACATTAAATATGTTAAGTGTTGCATAACTATTACCACTATCTATATACAAAACATTATCATTATCCCCAATAAAAACTATGCCCATTAAACAGTAACTCCCACCCTCCCACCTCTCCCCACAGCCCCTGGTAACCTACCCTATTTTCTGTCTTTATGAATTTGCCTATTCTAAGTACTTCATATGGTCCATCCATGTTGTAGCGTATATCAAAATTTAATTTTTTATGACTGAATATTATTCTGTTTTATGTATAGATCACATTTGGGTTAGCTTTTTATCTTGTGCCTTACATTTTAATTTATAAAATGGTTTCATAGTAAAAGGCTGTGATTTAATATCTAAATAAGGGATATAGGAAGAGTATATTTTGTTAGAGGGGAAATGAATTATGGAAGATGAATGAGTAGTAATATGGCTTAGCAGTTTTAAAATGAGGATAATTATGGTCTAACTTATAGGGGTTGTTTTGAGGATTGAAGAGTTAGTGTATGTGTCTTAACAACAATGTAGTATTATAACAGTATGAGTGCTATTTTGCTGTTTGCTATCATTATTATTATTAGTTGATGAGAGCTTCATAGTAGAGATCACAAATGAGGCAAACCTTAATGCAACTCTGCAGGATTTGATTAGAAAAAGAATTTTAAGGTAAATGTAGAGAGAATGTAGATGGCATGTTTTTACAATAAGAAAGATGTCACACTGGTTAAACATATAGCTTTTGAGATCAACAGACCTGTGCTTCAATCTCAGGACTGCCATATATTTACTGTGTGACTTGGAATATAATCTTTCTAAGCTTTTATTGTAATCTATAACATGGGGATATGTGTTAATTCATTCTTGCATTGTTATAAAGGAATACCTGAAACTGGGTAATTTATAAAGAAAATACGTTTACTTTGTCACATGATCCTGGAGGCTGTATGTGAAGCATAGCACCGACATCTGCTTCTGGTGAGGATCCCAGGAAGCTTTCAATCATGGCAGAAGGTGAAGGGGTGCCAGTGCATCACATGATGAAAGAGAGCAAGTGGGGTGGAAAGGCACTACAGTCTTTCAAACAGCCAGATCTGTGAACTCACATGAGTGAGAAATCACTCATCACCAAAGGGATGGTGCTAAGCCATTTATGAGGGCCTGCCCCCATGATCCAATACCTCCCACTAGGCCCCACCCCAACATTGGAGATTATATTTTAACATGAGATTTGGAGGGAACAAACATATAAACCGTATCAGGATAATGATGATGGTAACATCAAAGGATTACTATGAGGATGAAAAGGAGTAAGACACTTTGCATGTTACCTGGCAATGAATAAAACTTTCAAACAGGGATAAGCTCTATTACTTTAATACTTTATGTGGTTACCATTTTTTGTCGTTGTTACCATTAGCATTATCCACATTGGCTCATAGGGGGTGACACCTTTGGAAAGGTATTAGGGAAATAAAGAGGAGTTGTAAGTGATTATGGCATACCTTTAAAATAGGAATGTGCACTTGAATTTAGGCAATGGGATGCCACTAACGTTTTATTTGAGAGAAAGAGAGAATGAGTGTGTGTGTGTGTGTATTTGTGTGCATTTGTGTGTTTGTGTAAGTGTGTGTACATGTTCATGTATTTTGGCAGGAACATTAATAAGAAGGGGGCCTTGCTGAAAGCAGTGATTTGAAAAGATCTGTTTACACTATGCAGATAATTTGGGTTTTGGAAAAGAATAAACAAAAGGGAACAAAATTGCTTATACAATTTTTAACAATTAGAAGGAAATTAGTAAGAGAAAAAAAATCTGAAGAAAAATGTTTACATGTGTTGGGTATTTAATTGTATGCCAGGCACTTTGCTAACCTCTCTATGTTGATTACTACCATTTCATGTTCACAGTAACCTTATAATGGACGATTCTATTATTGTCTCCATTTTATAGATGAGAAATCAGGGACATAAAGTGGTTAAGGTCACACAGATAGTGTGGTAGAGACAGCTAGTACCCCAAAATCCTTTCTCACCTTTTTCCCATAGTAATAACATTTTTGGCTGGGCACGTGATGACTCCAAGTGAAAAACCACATTTCTTAATCTCCTTTGCAGTGAAGTATGACTGTGTTGTACACCCCACTCACCCCGCAGAAAAAGAGTTGTGAATAATTTTGGAGAACTTTGAGAATTGGCTTGTACTCTCTGACCCTTCTTCCCTTCCTTATTCTGCCTTCCTCCTGTTACAGACCTGTGACAGTCATAGCTCATCTTACTTCATGAAGGCCAGGGCTGCACCCTAGAATGGTAGAGCATAAAGCAGGGAGGAAGCTGGATCCCTATGGAACTTGGAAAACAGAACATCCACACCAATTCTGTACTGCCAACCTTTGGGCATTTACATCAGAAAGAAAAATAAGCTGCTCTCTGGGGTTTCCTCTTACTTTTTCACCTAACACAAATCCTTACTAACGAAGATCAGAGGGCACTCTCATCCACAGTGTATACTCTTTACCTTGGCTACTCTCAGATACGCACCAGTTTTTATAAGGAATTGTAAAGATCTAACTCTTGTGTTGTAGCTCAGACAGCCAAATTTACTAAAGTTAGGCACATGTCCAGAGATGGATTCAAGAATCCAGTGGTGTATTTTCTCAGCTTTCTTGAGTAAAAATCAACCAAGTAGAGAAGTTTGAAAGCTCTGCTTCTTCTACCTTCTGCTAGACGAGATTGCTTGCATTTCTTTTTGCTTTGCCTAAGTATCTCTAATTTTGAGAAAAGTAACCTTGGCACATAAGGAAAGAAATTGAAGGGTAGTTTATTTAATTATCAAGAGCAATGATGTATAAATGGCTTTTGGGAAAAAATCATATCTAACTTTAAGTTAAGAATTTGTGTAGTTATTATTGGAAAGAAGTGAATTCTGTAAAACATTTATATAAGGTAAATGCGCTTTTAGATGCTGCATGTTATTTTATGATTTCTATTTTGAGCAATAACAAAAAGATGTTGAAATTATACCAGTTGACCAGTTGCTGACAGGCAATCCTGAAGTATTGGCTGGAACTGATAAGAGGTTACCAGTATTATATATTCATAGATATTCTCAACTTGAAGTACTTTCTAAAGCAAACAGTTCTGTCGTCATCACTATGCGTAGAGGTATAACGGTAATGCAGGGCGGTTTTCAGATAGACTAGGTTTTTATTTTGCCTCTATGCTAGACAGGTTTTTATTTTGCCCCATGCCTCAAGCTGAGTGACCACAGAGCTTCATATCTTAGTTACTAGTGTTTAAAGAGATTGTTTTGCATTATCCTAAGTGAATTAACACAGGAACAGAAAACCTACTACTGTGTATTTTCACTTATAAGTGGGAGCTAAACATTGGGTACACATGGACATAAATATGGCAACAGTAGACACCAGGAACTGCTGGAGAGGGGAAGTGGGGAGGTGAGTAAAGATTGAAGATGAACTGTTAGGTACCATGCTTACTACCTAGGTAATGGGATTCATCATACCCAAAATCTCAGCATCGTGCAATATACCCATGTAGCAAACCTACACATGTACCCTCTGAATCTACAGTAAATGTTGAAATTATAAAAAATAAATGAAAAGACAAAAAAACTACAGTAAGGTATCATCTCATCCCAGTTAAAATGGCTTTTATCAAAAAGGCAATAACCAATGCTAGCTAGGATGTGGAGAAAAGATAACCCTTGTACACTGTTGGTGTACAAAATTAGTACAACTACCATGCAGAACAGTTTAGAGATTCCTCGAAAAACTAAAAATTTAACTACCATATGATCCACCAATTCCACTGCTGGGTATATACTCAAAAGAAAGGAAATGAATATATGGAAGAGATACCTGCACTTCTATGTTTGTTGCAGTACTGTTTACAATAGCTAAGATTTAGAAGCAACCTAAGTGTGTATGAACAGATGAATGAAGAAAGAAAATGTACATTTTCACAATGGAATACTAGTCAGACATAAAAAGAATGAGATCCAGTCATTTGAAACAACATGGATGGAGCTGGAGATCATTATAAGTGAAATAAGCCAGACACAGAAAGACAAACATCACAGGTTCTCACTTATTTTTGAGATCTAAAAATCAAAACAGTTGAACTCATAGAGATAGGGAATAGAAGGATAGTTACCAGAGGCTGGGAAGGGTAGTTTTGGGAGGCAGGGTTGGGGAGAAGGGGGAATGGGCAAAAAAAAAATAGTTAGAAAGAATGAATAAGACCTAGTATTTGAGAGCACAACAGAGACTGTAGTCAATAATAATTTAATTGTACACTTTAAAATAACTAAAATAGTATAACTGGATTGTTTGTAACAGAAAGGATAAATGCTTGAGGGGATGGGGACCCAGTTTTCCATTATGTAATTATTATGCATTGCATGCCTGTACCAACATATCTCAATTACCCCATAAATATATACACCTACTGTGTACCCACAAAATTAAAAATAAAAAATGTTAAAAAGAAATTATATTTTGTAATCAGTGGTGTATGCATGTAATATAAAATGCTTGTTCCTAGGGGATTTCAAGATCATATGGTCTTTCTAAGTCACATACTATGCCAAAGCTCTTCAGACAAGAGCTTCTTGTACAGTCTAAATTTGTGCAGAATCTCAAAAGGGCAATACAATTTTGAAATAATGTGATTAACTCCAAATTCATTACAGATTATGTAGTTTCAGTGCTGGGAACCAAATGAATTATCAAGTATGTTTACACTGCTTCAACATGGTGGCTCCACTTTAGCTGCAAACAGAAATTCTTATCATTTTTTTCAGGATTAGTCCCAAATGCTTAAGTTATCCTAAATCTTTCTTTAGGAATGCCTCACAAATAAAATATAAGAAATTTTGATATTGTACTCTTGGCAAAGTTTTGCTCTGCTTCCCTCATGTGATGGGACAATAACAGCTTACAATGAAACATTTTCAAAACCATTCCCTGCTAAATCTAATTGAAATCCAGGGGATTTATGTGGACATTTGAACTAGTATGGTGTAATAGAGCATGGACTGTCCAGTAAGAAGTCTCACATGGACTGTGGAGTAAGACCAGTCCTTCTGCCATCTTGGAACTTGACCTTTTTTTGTAAAATTGGAAACATAACAGCTCACCATTTTGTTGAGAAGACTAAATGAAATAATATGAAAATTCCTTAAGGAAGAAATGTTAAACGTTACTACACTTGACCTGTGTTCTTGTTAACATCTTATATCTTGAAATTTTCTTTAAAGCCTCTAAACGTTGTTGTTTTTGTTTGTTTGTTTGTTTTGACAGAGTCTTGCTAGTCACCCCAGGCTGGAGTGCAGTGGCACAATCTTGGCTCACTGCAACCTCTGCCTTCTGGGTTCTAGCAATTCTATCTCAGCCTCCTGAGTAGCTGGGACTACAGGCACGCACCACCACGCCCAGCTAATTTTTGTAGTTTTAGTAGAGACAGGGTTTCACCATATTGGCCAGGTTGGTCTCGAACTCCTGACCTTGTGATCCACCCTCCTCTGCCTCCCAAAGTGCTGGGACTGCAGGCGTGAGCCACTGCCCCCGGCCAAGGTTGTGTTTTTAAATATGTTAAAGTTAGAGCTTATGGTTTTAAAAGCCTTTATTTCTCAAGTCAAATATTAGAAACTCAAGAAAATGGATGCACTAAGTTGAAATGTTCTCTACTACTTTGGCAGCCACATTTAAGGCAGAAAAGTAAGTTAAAGATCTTATACCTTTGAGTTTAAAAACAAACAGTGATTTTTCTCATTTAGCAGCCGTATCCAGAATCATAGCAGAATCATCTCATCTCTCTTGGGAGAGATGTTGGCGATTAATTAAGCCAATTCCTTTATTTTGTGGTTAAGTGAACTCAGATCCAGGCATTAATTGACTTTGCCAAAGTCATTTATCTAGTTAACTGTAGAAAAGGCAGAACCTCTTGAATTCCAAGCTAGTGGCTATTTCACTTTGCCAGTATTTTTAAAATAATTGACTTTAGTATATACACACACACATATATAGTATATATATACACACAATATATATGCTTATATGTATGTGTGTGTGTGTGTATATATATATATATAAAACTAGTGTGTGTGTGTATGTATATGTGTGTATATATATAACTTTTAATGTTATTTTCCAGTGTCAGGAGATCATTTGAAATTAAATCTGGCTTCAAACAATGTTACCATCAAAAGTTAAGTGTTTTCTGGTTTTGATACTTGTATTGCGATTATATAAGAGAAGGTCCTTGCCCTTGGTTTACACAGAAGTATTTTATGATTAAAAAATATTAATAATTACTGCCTACCAATTTTTATGTTAGGTATTTTTCAAGGCACTGGGATTTTTCTTTTGAAAATCCTATCCTTGAGAGATTTTATCTGTTACTATGTTATGGTATATTTTTGCCTTACAGTGATTATGATTTTTTTTTCTTTCTGCTTCTGGAATGTGGTGGATAATGTGTAGAAATCATAAGAAATGGCCATTCTTGGTATCAAACTTGTTTTATCTTCTATTATCATAATAAACTATTGAATACAAAAAAAAAAAAAAGTTGCTGAGAGTAGTAAGTGCTTAATAGAGAAATATTTAGAAAAAAGTAAAACCAAACCCAGTAAAGACCTCATTGATTTAAACTGTATTAAAGAAGGATTGTGAACAGTACTTGAACTGAAATTTAGTTTCGGATCCAGAATTCTATTTAATGGGCTGTGCAAAATAATACTGTGAACAAGATTAGAAAGGGAATGTTTTCAATGGTTAAAAGAACAAAATGTCTCTAAGCGGCCAGCCTTCAGTAGTTGAGAATGCTGATTAACATACACAGAAGAGGCATGCTAATTACAGGCAGCCTTATCGGGTCATTACAGCCGGTCTCCCAGGACCTTTCTGTTACTGGGTAGAACTTGAAAGTAATAAATTTGCTTTTCTTTACAATTATTCTATAATTAGAAATTTCACAAATTTAAGCCATTTTCTCATGGAATTGCCCTTATTAAACAATTGATTTTTAGCAAATATTCACACATTTCCTGATATATAATACAAAATAGATACTGATATGTGAAAAAGAAAGATGGTGACTCTATTAGAAAGCATCATCCTTTTTAGTTTTTCCACACTCATTTTGATGAGAAACTTTAAAATCCCTTTTACTTTTTATAAATTGATTTACATCTGAAGGCTGATATCGATCTTGTTCTTAAGGAAAGTGAACATAGTATTCTTAGGTCTTAGGTCTAGTCTTTTTATTCTTCGATGGAACAGATAGAGATTTGTCTCTCCTATTGATGAAAAGATTGAAGCTTTTAACAGAAAGGAGATATCAGTACCATTTTTTCAAAGAATATGCCCATATTTAAATGGTACAAATTTTGTTTTTCCATGAGTACAACAATCAGATATTAAAATGGCATTTTTTTAACTTAAAAAGAGTACTGTATAATTATTATTATGCACATTCATGTGGCACTTTTTCTCAACTGTTAGAATATTCTTCTTAGATATCATTACCAAACAACTGATTGTTTGGCCATTTAATTTTTGGTCATGTGTTATCTTTCCTAATACCTAAATGGCACAAACAGCGATGAAAATAGCCTAAGGCTCAGACTGCATTGTACCTAAGAAATCAGTGAAGCTTTTCATCAGGTGGGAGGAAGAGTAGACTGGATTTTCTCTTAGATGTGTCTGCCTCTTTCTTTTAGAAGTTTGTTGTTTTTGAGACAGAGTCTCACTCTTGTTGCGCAGCCTGGAGTGCAGCGGCGCAATCTCGGTTCACCGCAACCTCTGCCTCCCGGGTTCAAGTGATTCTCCAGCCTCAGCCTTCCGAGTAACTGGGATTACAGACATGCGCCACCACACCTGGCTAATTTTGTATTTTTAATAGACACGAGGTTTCTCCATATTGGTCAGGCTGTATTGGTCAGGCTGGTCTCGAACTCGCGACCTCAGGTAATCCGCCCACCTTAGCTTCCCAAAATGCTGGGATTACAGGCATGAGCTATCGTGCCCGGCCTCTTTTAAAAGTTTTTATAGTTTTTTTCCAGATGGGATAACTTTTTACCTGGATAATATATTTGGTAAAAGCATACGGTTTCCCAAGTGTTTATATCATTTCAGTTGTTGTTTTGACCCTTCTCATTATTTAACAACTCTATTCATGGAGACTACTGGGGGAAGTCTTGAGTTTTGCCTATTCATGGAAGGCAGGAACTAAGCCAGAAGGAACCTCATTCCATCCCCAGATTTGTTTATCTGAAAAACCCATCATCATTTTTGAAATGTGGAAATTTTAAGCAGGGTCCTGTATATAAATTTTTTAGATGGGACAACTGTTGAAAAAAGAAAATGCAGCTGAGAGATATTACTGGTATTTTTGTTGTTGACAACTAAGGATAACGATTGCATTGCTCCCTTGTTTGTGATGCATAGAGACATCTATATTTAAAAGACATTTTATTTGAGCACCAAAGTAATTATAAATGGTTTACTATATTTATAACTTTTTCCCTATTTATTTATGCTGTTTATGTTTAAGTATGGTCCCCTGAGAGCTCACCTGATAGATCACACAGCTAAAACTGAGCTAGATCTCTAAAGCTTTCTCCAGATTTAACATCCTATGATTCATTGACTATGTCAATTAATTATAACCATTGATGTTGAAAATGTCTTCTCATGGATCTGTAAAGGTTATGTAGAAAAATCTAGTTGCTAAATAACAGAGCTATCTCCAGGAATGAAAACTGGTAAAGAATGTTGTTGGCTGGGTGCAGTGGCTCATGCCTGTAATCCCAGTGTTTTAGGAGGCCAAGGTGGGGGGATTGCCTGAGACCAGGAGTTCAAGACTAGCGTGGGCAACAGAACAAGACCATATCTTATAAAAATTTTTAAAAACTACCTGGGCATTGTGGCATGCACCTATAGTCCTAGCTACTTTAGAAGTCTGAGGTGAGGAGGACCCCTTAAGCCCAGGAGTTAGAGGTTACAGTGAGCTATGATCGTACCATTACATTCCAGCCTGGGTGACAGAGTGAGACCCTGTCTGTTAGGGGGGAAAAATATATATATGTATATATATACACACACACACACACATACACACACATATGTACATATATATACATACAAACACAGTGGAAGAATTTAGTCAATATAAATATATTTATATATATATAGTCAATATAAATATGTATATATAGTCAATGGAATAATTTCCATACATTTTTGGTCCCTAAGTATACAGCTTCACTGGGTTATTAAAAATATTAAAAAACACATATAAAGTGCTTAGAACAGTACCTGACAACCTGGTAAGTGCTATGTTAAGTGTTTACTGTTACTGCCACCAGCACCACTAAGGATCCAGCAGAGGATTCTATGATAAGTTGTCTTTGTCCTAAAAATAGTATATCCTCTTGCAGTTATTGGAAATAATGTGGCCAATAATCTAAAATATATAGTTTCCTAGTAGCTATAGGCTATTTTGAAGTCATTCTAAAAACCAACCATTAAACCTGAGCTTAATCTGTTTAACACATAAAGAAAGCTGTTTCATAAGACTCTGAAAGAGATTTATAAAATGAAAATGCTGTGGCATCAAATATTAATGTTTTGCTAGCAGCAGGCAGCCCAAATGTTAATGGCTGGTATGTATTTGAAGGCCTACTTAACTGTGAATTTTATTAGGACCATTCGTCAGAGCTAGAGTTATAAATGGGCTTATAAATGAGAAATTAACCACCCCTCTAGGGAACAGCAGTTTCTTTGAAATCTTAATTAACCAATCACACTGATCTTCTCTTTTTTCAATTGCCAACACTTGGTTAAATGTTGAATAAAACATTGTCTAATTGGAAATAGCTTAAGTACTGGGAACACCATTCTTTTATATGTTGAAATAAGTATAATGGTAAAATGAAATACATTTTGAAAAGTAGTGCATATGTGCCCGTTTGAATATTTTCTTTTGTTCACTATACTTTTAAAAAATTACACTGTAAAAAAATTTCATTGTAAAACTAGGATTTTTTCTTTTTTCTTTATTGAGACAGTCTCACTCTGACACCTAGGCTGGAGTGCAGTGGTGCGATCAGGACTCATTGCAGCCTTGACCTCCCAGGCTCAAGCAGTCCTCCTGCCTCAGCTTCCTGAGTAGCTGGGACAACAGGTGTGCAGTACTACACCCTGCTAATTTTTTGATATTTTTGTAGAGATGAGGTCTCACTATGTTGCCCAGGCTGGTTTCAAAATCATGGGCTCAAGCGATTTTCCCACCTCGGCCTCTCAAAGTGCTGGGATTACAGGTGTGAGTTACCAAGCCTAGGCAGAAGTTTTTTTTCTTTTTTTTTAACTGGAAAATAAGCATAAGAAACATAGGATGTTTCATGTCTAGAATGGCCATTACTTACCATATGATTTTGTAGTATCACTTTGTTTACTTCCGCACAGAACATTACAAATAGAGGCAACACATTTGTAAAGAGGTTAATTTTAACCAAATATAAATAAACTGATCCATTGTAAAGTGTTACCTAGAAAAGATAGTTTATGTCGTGGAATGAAAATATAGGTGAAAATTTAGTGACCTTTCTATTGAATTTTTTGAAGAAATAGAACATTATATTTTCTAAGATAAATTCTTCTATGTAATTTTATTACTTTCTTAAAATAGATACTACAGTCAATGTGATTTTCTTAAATTTATAAGAACATAGAAAACTAAGATAGTTTTGTGAACAGTTAGCTCTGCCTTAGGCTTATTATTACTTTGAAATTGTTTTATTTGTACTGTATGGTTTTCATACGTATGAGACTTTCCAATAATAGCTATTGAATGGAAAAAAAATACATATAGAAGACAGTCATTTAAGTTACTCAAATTTCTAGAAATAAAATATGGAGACCTGCTTTCCCAAATATATTTGCTAAGTCCTTTTTCAGATTTAGCAAACATTATGCCTTCTATATGCCATACACATTTGCAGTTATCATATTTAATGTTGAATACAGTGTTGTAAATGAGAGATATGTGTTTCAAGCAGAAGGAATGGCATGTAGGTACAACGGTATTTGATTATAATGAGCCTGGCATGTTGGATAGGGTCAGAGAGTTTTTAATGCTAGTCTTTGGGAGGGGTGTTGGAGACCAGATGACTAGTAGGCAAAAATGATGTGTTAGGGCAGTTCCTGTTGGACATTGAATGGCAAAGGGGAATCCACAAGAGTTTATATTTTATTCTTTTGTCTGAGGGTCCTCGATTGGGCTTTAGTCCATTGTGAATCTCTTTAAATTACGTATGTGTATATGTGTTAGTATGCATATGCATTTGTACATCTGCCTCCACTGAACACATGTTCTGTGGAAAGGGTTCATCGTTTTCATTAGATTCTGTAATTCCACAAAGTTAAGAATCACTGCAGTAGATATGACATATCCAATTAGAGATTCTAATTATGTGATGATGGAGTAAGAATTGTTGGTTGTTTGCTTTTTAAGAAAGATCATTTTGGCTACAAGACCACAGGTCACTATCTCACATCATATACAAAAATGAACTTTAAGAGCTAAGACTGATGTTCTTCGAAGAACACAAAGGGGTAAATCTTCATCACTTTGGATTTGTTTCGTTTTGTTTTGTTTTTTTGAGATGGAATCTTACTCTGTTGCCCAGGCTGGAGTGCAATGGCACGATCTCAGCTCACTGCAACCTCTGCCTCCCAGGTTCAAGCAATTCTCCTGCCTCAGTCTCCTGAGTAGCTGGGATTATGTTGTGTGCCACCACGCTGAACTAATTTTTCTATTTTTAGTAGAGACAGGGTTTTAACATGTTGGCCAGGCTGGTCTCAAACTCCTGACCTCAGGTGATATGCCTTGGCTCGGCCTCTGAAAGTGCTGGGATTACAGGCATGAGCCACTGTGGCCAGCCATGACTTTGGATTTAATAGTGGTTTATTATACATGAAACTAAAATTATGAGCAGCAAAATAAAAAACATAAACTGAATTTCCTTAAAACTTAGGACTTTTTGTATTAAAGGACATCATCAGGAAAATGAAAAGGCAATCTAGAGAAGAGGAAATTTGCAAGTCATATCTCTGATAAAGATTGAGTATTCAGAATATGTCAGTAATTTTTATAACTCAATAAAAGTATAACCCAACTGAAAAATTAGAATCAATATTTCTCGAAAGAGAATATTTCTCCAAAGAAGATATACAGATGCCCAGCTAGCACATGAAAAGATGCTTACCACCATTAGTCATCAGGGAAATTCAAATGAAAACCACGATGAAATACCACTTCACACCCACTAATATGGCTATAATCAAAAAGTCAAGTGTTGGCAAGGATGTAGAGAAATTGGAACCCTTATACACTGCTGGGTGGGATGTCAAAATGCTGCAGCTGCCTTAGAAAACAGCTGACGCTTCCTCAAAAGTTTAGACATATAGTTACCATATGACCCAACAATTCTATTTGTAGGTATATAGCCAAGAGAATTGAAAGCAAAGCCACACAAAACCTTGTACACAAATCTATATAGCAACATTGTTCATAATAGCCAAAAAAGTGGAAAAAAACAAAATGTTCATAAAGTGATGAAGAGATAATTCATCCATTCATAGCACATCCAAAACATGTTATAGTCATATAAGGAATATTACTGAGCAATAAAAGGAATGAAGTATTGATGTATGCTACAACATGGATGTATCTTGGAAACATACTAAGTGAATGAAATGAGTCACAAACGCTACATATTGTACGATTCTGTATATATGAGATGTAGAGAATAGGCAAATTTGTTAAAGAGAATGGAAGTAGAGGCTACCAAAGGCCTCTGCTTTCAGTAGGAGAATCGGAATTATTGGAGGATGATGACAAAAAGATATGATGTTTATTTTGGAGATATGAAAATGTTTTAAACCTCAACTTGTGACAAATGTGCAAATCTGAATATGCAAAAAGTTATGGAGTTGTACGTTTTAAATGGGTAAATTTTTTGGTATGTGAATTTTACCTCAATAAGTTTATTTTTTAAACAAAAAGATTATTTATAATATTTCTGGGTGACGAAGCTCAGGTCCTGAAATAAGGTAGGAGCAATAGAAGTGGAGCAATGATGATGGATTTGAGGGTCAATAATAAAGAGCATGTAAAATTTTTAAAATTGCTTTGACACTTAACAGTCAGGAAGGAGAATGAATGTATGGTAATTCCTAGATTTCTGCCTAGCAGGGCTGGATAGAGAATGGTGCCATTACCACAGTGGGGTAGGAATATGGAAAGGAAAGAATGGTTTGGGGAAAAGATGATGAGTTGTTGTTTTTAGTAGGCTGACTTTGAGTTAACTGTGGGACAACCAGGTGGAGATGCTCAGTAGGCAATTTAAAATGTAGGTCTGATACTAGGTGAGGTAGCTCATGCCTGTAATCCTAGCCCTTTGGGAAGCTGAGGCGGGTGGATTGTTTGAGCCGAGGAGTTTGAGACCAGTCTGGACAACATGGCAAAAAAACCCATCTCTACAAAAAAATGCAAAACATTAGCTGAGCGTAGTGGCACGCTGCACTCCAGCCTGGCCAACAGAGTAAGACCCTGTCTTAGAAAAATAAAAATAAAAAAATGTAGGTCTGAAGCCTAGAGACATGCTTTGAAAAAAATCATTAGTGAACAGCTTGAAGTTGAGGCTTTGTGTATGAGAAGCTGCAGAGAGATGAGATGAAAATCAGGCAAGAGGTATTCAGGAGCCCATGAAGGAAGAGGTTCAAGAAGAATGGAGTGGAACCTGGCAATGGTATGTGCCTGTAGTCCCAGCTACTGGGGAGGCTGAGGTGAGAGAAATTACTTGAGCCCTGGAGTTTGAGGCTAGTCTGGGCAACATAGCAAGACCCCATCTCTTTAAAAAGAGAGAGAGATGGAATGGTTGGCTTTGTCAGTCACTGTCCACTTCATACAATATGAGTACTGAAAAACATCCTTTGTGCATGACAATTCAGAGGTCACTGTAACCTTAATGAACAGTTTCAGTGGAGTGTTGAGGGTATAATCTAGAAGGGTTCAAAGTAGGATTTCTTTAAAGATAGGATATTGTTAGGTTTATAAAAGACAAACTTGTTTTCCCTTATCCTTTTATGCCTTAATACTAGGACTTTTTCCTTTAATACAAGCATTTTCAAACCATGGTGCTTCATTGCTTAGAAATCACACGTGCTTTAATTCAGGTTGGTTTTTCTTTTCTTAACCAAAAATAGCAATGCAAACTATGACATATGTATTGTACACTTTATTAGGGATCTCAAATTATATAAATCTCTAAATTAACACACATAAAGGATTATATTAGATTCTATTTGTGAAGTCAGAAAAATTCCTTTTTCCAGAGCCTTAACTCTTATATTTCCCAAGTGCTTTTATAAAGAAATAATCATTAAGGAAAAAATGACTGTATTTTATTCAGTGAAGATTTCATGTCATTTAGTTAGCAAACTATACTTTGTCTTAGAGTCCTTTTAAGGTAGTTGGACTTAACACAGACATACTGACCAAAATTAGGATCATTGTATCTTTATTCTGTGTCCATATTTCAGAGCCCATCTTTTACAGATCTCTCATGATTGCCCTAAAAATTCCATTTCAAGGGAGTCAAAGGCTCTCTTCTTTCCTGTCCATCTGCATCTCTTAGAAAGTGAGAAGTTTTGGGCTTCCTTGAAATTCTTGTGTGTTCTGAGGTAGTGGTGATCAACCTTTTTTTTACCCTCCCTGTACATTTATGTATGTTTGCCTGTGAGTCAGAAGCAAAAGTTTTCAGTAATCATTCTATGAGATGCTATGGTATTCACTATCTCTTTTTTTCCTTCTCATTCCGCGATGAGCTAGCATGCTGAGTGGTAGGTCATAATCATGATTCACCAATGGAGACTTAAAAGTTCCCATAGCTCATACAGGAGTCCCAGGAATGGCCATATATTTGCTAACCCCTAATTTCTTCACTGTGACATCATCTTAGAAGTTTTAGGTGTGATCTGACTTCCTTGTAATATCAGAATGCTCTAGGAGTTGCCCAATTTCCAGGTACTAGATTTATTGCCCTTGTGCTGTAGAGAAAGAGCAAAAGAATTTTAGGCTTAATAATACCCTTACATGTTTACGATGTGTCAGGTGCTATGACTGGTATAGATAATATCTAATCTTAAAACAATTTTGAAAATTAGAATTAGCATCACAATTTTGGTGGATTAGTAGGAGAAATGAAGAAAACAAAGCTTGGAGACATTAAGTAACTTCTCTAAGAATATACAGTGTGTAGGTGGCTTTAAAACCCAAATTTTTTTTCACTTCCATAAGCTTTCTGAAAAAGGCATTCCATTATGAAGGGTCAGCCTCAGTGTTTGTCCCTGTTGTGCCTAAAGGAGATTGAGAAACATGGGCTGGGGCGGGGAAGTCCCCAAAGCATCTTGGATAGCCTAGCGTTTACGCATTCTCACTGCTTAAATGGAGAACTCTGGCAATGTCAACATAATCAGGTCACTGCCATCTCAATACAGGATTCAATAAAATTGCTTTCATAATTTTTGGCAATCTGTGGGTAAAAATTATCTCTGAGATCTGTACAATCATATGTGGAGTTCATTTAAGCCAAAGTCTCTAAAGAATGTTTAGGACCATGCCCCTGTTTGTGCTTTTTACTGGTGTTTCTCTATTAGCCTGGAGTGATAGGATCAATCCTTGTTAATTATAACCGATAGGGAAGCATGGCTAAGAAATGTCATTCTTAGGTCAGGCACAGTGGCTCATGCCTGCAATCCTAGTGCTTTGGGAGGCCAAGGCAGGAGGATTGCTTGAGTCCAGGAGTTTAAGACTAGCCTGGGCAACTTAGCAAGACTCCATCTCAATAATGACATTTAAAAATAAGCTAGGTGACAGAGTGAGCTCCTGTGTCAAAAAAAAAAAATATATATATATATATATATAAAATTCTTGGTGATGGGCTTGGCCACTTTGTAAGAAACCTTGGTATTTCAGATGATAGGTAGAGGAAGCAAAACTATGAGCATTTTTCTCTGTAATGTTTAGTTGTGAGGCCAATAAACTTAACACTCTCGGAGGCAGGTTTTAAGAACTTCTTTTCTATCATTTTCTTCTCTGTTTTTACTCCCTTACTCAAAAGATGTGTGTGTGTGTGTGTGTGTGTTTAAATCCCTCTTACAGAGAGAAAACCTTGTGGCAAAGGGAGCTCAGGTATAGGATATAGCTTTTCCGTTAAAATCCAGTCCTGCCCTGATATAATAACCACTAGCCACATGTATTATCAAGCACTTAAAATGTGAAAAGTGAGAATTAACAAGTGTTGTAAGTGTAAAGTATTTCATACTGTATTTGAAAGACTTACTATGGAAAAGAGGAATGTAAAATATCAGTAGTTTTTAATATAGATTACATGTTAAGATAATATTTCACATTCATTGAATTAAATGTCATTAAAATTTCTCCTCTTTCTTTTTACTTTTTAAAATGTGGCTACAGTAAAATTTTAAATCACATATTTGGCTTGCATTTGTGGTTGTATTATATTTCTTTTTGACTGTATGGATTCTAGAGCAATACTGCAGCTACCCTACCCAGCCATGCTTTGAAATACAGCTCATTATCTAATTTTAGGACCCCCCACCCAAAGAGGGCTAAATTTTGCCCAGCCTTTTCTTCCTGTCCATTCCCTACCTCAGCTTGAAAGAGTATATAGTGCTTTACTGGACAGGTAAGGCACATAAAAATAAATCGAGTTTTCCCCAGTTGGAAGTGAGAACAGATGGTCTTGGATGGCATGGGACACCAGACTGGTAGGACACAGATCCAATAGATTGGCTGAGGATATTCTGTGAAGCAACTTGAAGAAAGTATAGGAAAGTTCACATTTTTCCCATTACGAGTACTTCAGTGGTTTTGTTTTTGTTTGAAATATCAAATTCTTCCAAGACAGTTTTGCTCCTTTTCAGGCACTGTTTTCCTGATGTGCTAAGCATGTGCTTAGTCTGTGTGATATACTTCCAAAGACCACCAAGCCCTTGATAAGTTCACCCCGGAGTGGTGACATGGCAGGTTGTCAATACCTGAGCCTTGGGAGCTATACTCCTTCAGTGGCTGGTTGACTGATTGCAGGCAAAAAGATAAAAATTGCCAATGAAAATTATTTCAAAGGAAGTAGTGTATCATGTGTACGTGTCTATGTGTGTGTATTTATTAAAGAAGATTCTGCTTAAATTATTTCTACTTTAAAATTATCTCTTTTAACCATTGTAGAAGACAGTGTAGTGACTTCTCAAAGATTTAGAAATGGAAATTCCATTTAACCCAGCAATCCTATTACTGGGTGTATACCCAAAGGAGTATACATCATTCTATTAAAAAGATATATGGATGCGTATGTTCATTGCAGCACTATTCACAATAACAAAGATGTGGAATCAACCCAAATGTCCATCAATGATAGACTGGGTAAAGAAAATGTGGTACATATACACCATGGAATACTATGCAGCCATAAAAAGGAATGAGATCATGTCCTTTGCAGGGACATGGATGAAACCGGAAGCCATTATCGTCAACAAACTAACACAGGAACAGAAAACCAAACACCTTGTGTTCTCACTTATAAGTGGGACCTGAACAATGAGAAGACGTGGACACAGGGAGGGCAACAATACACACTGGGAACTGTCAGGGGAGGGTGGGTAGGGGAGAGCATTAGGGAAAAGAGCTAACACATGCTGAGTTTAATACCTAGGTGATGGGTTGTTAAGTGCAGTAAACGACCATGACAAATGTTTACTTATGTAACAAACCTGCACATCTTGCACATGAACCCCAGAACTTAAGAAAAAAATGAAATTATTTTTAAAAATTCTCTGTGTGTACGTATGTATGTATTTATTATTTATCAAGATAGAGTTTTGCTCTCATTGCCCAGGCTGGAGTGCAATGACGCGATCTCTGCTCACTGCAACCTCCACCTCCCGAGTTCAAGCGATTCTCCTATTTCAGCCTCCCAAGTAGCTAATATTACAGGCATGCGTACCACACCCAGCTAATTTTGTATTTTTAGTACAGACAGAGTTTCACCATGTTGGTCAGTCTGGTCTCGAACTCTTGACCTCAGGGGATCCATCTGCCTTGGCCTCCCAAAGTGCTGGGATTATAGGTGTGAGCCACCATGCCTGGCCAAATTATCTGTTTTAAAAAGTGCAATATGAGAAGAAGAAAAATCACATCTTTCAATTAAATAGTATACAAGTGTTAAAAGAAAGACCAAGAATTTGTTCAACTGTGTACCATTATTATCAGACACTATAAAAGAATTCAAAAAGTTTGTGGGGAAAACGCAATTAAAAGAATAAAATAAATATGAACTTTTCTTCCCAACATAAGCTCCATCAAGGTCAAGACACTTCCTAAATAAAAAGTTATGAGTACAGAGTAGGTATATATATTTATGGGATACTCGAGATATTTTGATACAGGCATACAGTGCGTGACAATAACATCAGGGGAAAGGAGGTATTCGCCATCTTAAGCATTTATTTCTTTGTGTTATAAACATTCCAATTATACTCTTTAGATTTATTTATTTATTTATTATTTTTTGAAACAGAGTCTCACTCTGTCACCCAGACTGGAGTACAGTGGCACAATCTCGGCTCACTGAAACCTCCACCTCCTGGGTTCAAGCAATTCTCCTGCCTCAGCCTCCCGAGTAGTTGGGACTACAGGCGTGTACCCCCAGGCTTGGCTAAGTTTTTTGTATTTTTGGTAGAGATAGGTTTTTGCAATGTTGGCCCGGCTGGTCTCGAGCTTCTGACCTCAAGTGATCCACCTGCCTCGGCTTCCCAAAGTGCTGGGATTACAGGCATGAGCCACCACGCCTGGCCTATTTATTTATTTATTTAGAGACAGTCTTGCTCTGTCACCCAGCCTGGAATGCAGTGGCATGATCTCGGCTCACTGCAGCTCTACCTCTGAGGTTCAAGCGATTCTCCTGCCTCAGCCTCCCGAGTAGCCAAGATTACAGGTATGCGCCACCATACCTGGCTAATTTTTATATTTTTAGTAGAGATGGGGGTTTCATCATGTTGGCCAGGCTGGTCTCGAACTCCTGACCTCAGGTGATCCGCTTGGCTCAGCCTCTCAAAATGTTAGGATTACAGGCGTGAGCCACCAAGCCCTGCCTGGTCTAATTATTTTCAAATGTACAATAAATTATTGTTGACTGTAGTCACTTTGTTTTCCTATCAAATACTAGATCTTATTCATTCTATCTAACAATATTTTTGTACCCATTAAACATCTCCACTTTGCCCCCACTACTCCCGCTACCCTTCTCAGCCTGTGGTAACCATCATTATGCTGTCCGTCTCCATGAATTCAACCGTTTTGTTTTTTTTAGTTCCCACGTGTGAGAAGATTGTCTTTTTCTGCCTGTTTTGTTTCATTTAACACAATGTCTTCTAGTTCTGTGTTGTTGCAAATGACAAAATCTCATTCTTTTTTGTGGCTGAATAATAGTCCATTGTGTACATATACCACATTTTCTTTATCCATTCATCTGTTGATGAACACTTAGGTTGCCTCCAAATCTTGGCTATTGCAGATAGTACCACAGTAAACATGGGAGTGCAGATATCTCT
This sequence comes from Piliocolobus tephrosceles, assembly GCF_002776525.5. NCBI lineage: Eukaryota > Metazoa > Chordata > Mammalia > Primates > Cercopithecidae > Piliocolobus > Piliocolobus tephrosceles. The sequence continues at coordinate 31,221,853 of NC_045434.1, forward strand.
TCAACACAGTGACCTCCATTCTTTTGTGGATATACCCAGCAGTGGGATTGCTGGATCATATGGTGGTTCTGTTTTTAGTTTTTTTTTGCAGAACCTCTGTACTGTTCTTCATAGTGGCTGCACTAATTTACATTCCCACCAATAGTGTACAAGAGTTCCCTTTTCTCCACATCCTTGTCAGCATTTGTTATTGCCTATTTTTTGGATAAAAGCCATTAAAACTTGGATGAGATGATATCTCATTGTGGTTTTAATTTCCATTTCTCTGATGATTGATGATGTTGAACACTTTTTTATATACCTGTTTGATACTTGTATTTCTTCTTTTAAGAAATGTATATTCAGATCTTTTGTCCATTTTTAAATTGGATCATTAGATTTTTTTCTATTGAGTTGTTTGAGCTCCTTATGTATTCTAGTTGTTCATCATTTGTCAGATGAAGTTTGTAAATATTGTCTTCCATTCTGTAGATTATCTCTTCACTTAGTTGATCATTTCCTTTGCTGTGCAGAAGCTTTTTAACTTGATATGATCTCATTTGCCCATTTTTTCTTTGGTTGCCTGTGCTTGTGGGGTATTACTAAAGAAATCTTTGCCCAGATTGATGTCCTGGAGAGTTTCCTTAATGTTTTCTTGTGTTAGTTTCATAGTTTGAGGACTTAGATTTAAGTCTTTAATCCACTTTTACTTGATTTTTATATATGTCAAGAGAAAGGGGTCTGGTTTCATTCTTCTGCATGTGGATTATTCGGTTTTCCCAGCACCATTTATTGAAGAGACTCTCCTTTCAGCAATGTATGTTCTTGGCACCTTGTCAAAAATGAGTTCAATGTAGATGTATGGATTTACTTCTAGATTCTTTATTCTGTTCCATTGGTCTGTATGTTTCTTTTTATGCCAGTCCTGTGCTGTTTTGGTTGCAATAGCTCTGTAGTATAATTTGAAGTCAGGTAATGTGATTTCTCCAGTTTTGTTCTTTTTGTTCAGGATGGCTTGGGCTATTCCAGGTCTTTCGTGGGCTCCATCAAAATTTATGATTATTTATTTCTATTTCTGTGAAGAATGAGTTTGATACTTTGATACAGATTACACTGAATCTGCATTTTACTTTGGACATTTCAACAATATTGATTCTTCTAATCCATGAACATGGAATATCTTTCCATTTTTTTGTGACCTCTTCAATTTGTTTCATCAGTGTTTTGTAATTCTTACTGTACAGATCTTTCACTTCTTTGGTTAAGTTATTCCTAATAATTTATTTGTAGCTGTTGCAGATTGGATTTTTAAAATTCCTTTTTCAGATTGGTCATCATTGGCATATTTAAATGCTATTGATTTCTGTATATTGATTTTATATCCTGTAATTTTATATAATTTACTTCTCAGTTCTAATAGTTTCTTGATTAAGTCTTTAGATTTTTCTAAATATAAGATTATATCATCTGCAAATAAAGATAATTTGACTTCTTCCATTTCAATTTGGATGACCTTTATTTCTTTATCTTATCTGATTACTCTAGCTAGGACTTCCAGGACTATGTTGGATAATGGTGGTGAAAGTGGGCATCTTTGTCTTGTTCCAGATCTTGGAGGAAAGATTTTCAGGTTTTACCTATATGTAGATGTGGTTCTTTTCTTTATGGCTTTTATTGTGTTGAAGTATGTTTCTTCTGTATACAGTTTTTTGAGGTTTTTAAAATTTAATCATGAAGAGACGGTGAATTTTATTGAATGGTTTTTTTGTATCAATTGAAATGATCATATGGTCTATGTCCTTCATTCTTTTGATATTATGTTTATATTGATTGATTTGCATATGTTGAACCATACTTACATCCCTGGGATAAATCTCACTTGATCATGATGAATGATGTTTTTAATGTGTTGCTGAATTTGGTTTGCTAGTATTTTGTTGAGGATTTTTTGTATCAATATTCATCAGAAATATTGGTCTGAAATTTTCTTTTTTTGATGTGTCTTTGTCTGTTTTTGGTATCAGAGTCATTCTGCCATCATAGAATGAGTTTGAAAGTATTCCCTCATCCATTATTTTTTTGGAATAGTTTGAATAGGATTGATATTAGCTCTTTAAATGTTTTGTAAGATTCCATGGTGAAGCCATCATTTTCTGTGATTTCTTTTGATAGGAGACTTTTTATATTACATCTCAGTCTCATTACTTGTTATGGGTCTGTTCGAGTTTTTGATTTCTTCCTGGTTCAATCTTGGTAGGTTGTATGTGTTTAGGAATTTGTCCATTTCTTCTAGGTTTTCTGATTTATTGGCATATGGTTGTTCATAGTAGTTTCTAATAATCCTTTGAATTTCTGTGGAATTAGCTGTAATTTTTTAAAAAATATCTGTATTTATTTAAGTCTTCTCTTTTTTTCTTAATCTTCCTACAGGTTTGTTGATTTTGTTTTCAAAAAACTTTTCAAACTTTTCAAAAAAGTTTTCAAAAAACTAACCTTTTGTTTTGTGAATCTTGTGTATTGTTCTTTTTCTCTTTCCAATTTCATTTATTTCTGCTTTCATCTTAGTTATTTCTTTGTTCTACTTTTTAATGTAGGCACTTGTTGGTATAAACTTTGCTCTCAGTATTGCTTTCACTGTATTCTGGAGATATTGGTGTGTTGGGTTTCCATTTTAATTTGTTTTAAGGAATTTTAAAATTTCCTTCTTCTTCATTGACTCACTGGTCATTCGGGAGCATAGTGTTTAATTTCTATGTGTTTGTATAGTTTCCAACATTCCTCTTGTTGTTGATTTCTAGTTATATTCCATTGTGGTCTGAGAAGATACCTGTGATGATTTCAGGTTTTAAAAACATTTTAGGCCAGGTGTGGTGGCTCACGGCTGTAATCCCAGAACTTTGGTAGGCCAATGGGGGCGGATCACAAGGTCAGGAGGTCAAGACCTTCCTGGCCAACATGGGAAAACCCCATCTCTACTAAAATACAAAAAAATTAGCTGGGCATGGTGGCGCTCATCTGTAGTCCCAGCTACTCAGGAAGCTGAGGCAGGGGAATCCCTTGAACCCGGGAGGCGGAGGTTGCAGTGAGCTGAGATCGTGCCACTGCACTCCAGCCTGGCAACAGAGCGAGACTCTGTCTCAAAAAAAAAAAAAAAAAGGAGGTCTGTCTTTGAGAATGATCTATGCACTGAGGAGAAGCATATATATTCTGCAGCTGCTGGATGCAATATCTGCTTGGTCCCTTTGGTTTATAGTGCTAAGCCCAGTGTTTTTTTGTTGATTTTTCAGTCTGGAGGATCTGTCCAATGCTGAAAGTGGGATGTTGACATCTCCAACTATTATTGTATTGGGGTCTATCTCTTTCTTACCTATAATAATATTTGCTTTATATATCTGGGTGCTTCGGTGCTGATGCATATAAATTTATAACTGTTATATCTTTTTGTTGAATTGACCCCTTTATCATTATGTAATGACCTTTTGGTCTCTTTTCATAGTTTTTAATATTTAATTCTATTTTATCTGATATAAGTATAGCTACTCCTGCTTTTTTGTTTTTCATTTGCATAGAATATCTTTTCCCATTCCTTTATTTTTAGTCTATGTGTGTCTTTATAGGTGAAATATATTTCTCGTAGCCAACAGATCATTGGGTCTTGTTTTTTTAATCCATTCAGCCACTCCATTTCTTTTGATTGGAGACGTTAGTTCACTTACATTCAATATTGTTATTGATAAACTAAGGACCTACTCCTGCTATTTTGTTGTTTATTTTCTGGTTGCCTTATGATCTTTCTTTCTCCCTCCCTCCCTCCTTTCTTCCCTCCCGCCCTCTCTCTCTCCCTCCGTCCCTTCCTTTTCCCTTACTGTTGTTTCTGTGAAGGCGCTCCTCTCTGATGGTATGTTTTAATTTCTTGCCTTTTTTTGTGTGTTTGTATCTGTTGTAGGTATTTCAGGGTTACCACAAGGCTTGCAGATAACATTTTGTAACCAATCATTTAAAACTAACGTCAACTTAACACTGCTTGTAAAACCAAACAAACAAAAAAGCAGAAGGAAAACTAATAAAAAGTCACACTTTTATTCATCTCTCTCACTTTTTAACTTCTCTTGTCTGAAAAGCCACTATCTCTGTTTCTCCAGGATTGGTCCTTGGTGCCTTATTTAGTTCATTTTTTGAGATCATGTTTTCCTGGATGGTGTTGATGCTTACAGATGTTTGTTAGTGTCTGGACATTGAAGAGTTAGGTATTTATTGTATTTTTTGCAACCTGGGCTTGTTTGTTCCTGTCTTTTTGGGGAAGACTTTCCAAGTATTCTAAAGGAATTGAGTATTGTGGCCTAACCCTTTGATCACTGTAGCTATATCTGCATTAGGGGGCACCTCAAACCAGTAACACTGTGACTTTTGCAGACTTGTCAAGATCACCTTGATGTTCTTTGATAAGATTCAAGAGAATTTTCTGGAACAACAGGCAAAGGCTCTTGTTCTCTTTCTTTACTTTCTCCAAAGCAGACAGAATCTTCCTCTCCATCCTGAGCTGCCTGGTATTGGCAAAGGAGTGACACAAGCACCCTGGTGGCCACCATCACTTGTACTGTGGTTAGTCAGACCCGAAGCCAGCACAGTACTGGGTCTTGTCCAAATTCGGAGGTGACTGCTGCCTGGTAATTGCCAATCTTCATTCAAGGCCAGAATTGCCATTTGGAAGCCAGGGTCAGGAATCAGGAACCTTAGGATTCTACCTCCCGCTCTATTCTACTCCACCCAAGCTGGCACCCCCACTGCCAGACAAAGTCTTTCCCACTCTTTTCTCTTCTTTCCTCAAGTAAAAAGAGCCTGTCCTAATGGCCACCACAGCTGGTATTGTGCTGGGTCACATCTGAAGCCAGCACAGCACTAGGTCTCACCCAAGGCCCACAGCAACTACTGCCTGGTTGCAACTGATGTTTATTCAAGGCCCATGCAGATGATGAATGCTGCCAGAACTGGGTTCTCCCCTACAAGGCAGCAGGTTCCCTTCTGGCCCAGAATTTGTCTAGAAATGTCATCCCGGAGCTAGATCCTGGGATGGGGGCCTCAGGACTCTGCTTGGTGCCCTGTTCTTCTGTGGCTAAACTAGTGTGCTAATTGCAAGACAAAGTCCTTTTTACTTTCCCCTCTCCTCTCCTCAAGCAGAAGGAAGGATTTTCTTCTGGAGCTGTGAGCTGTGCTGCCTTGTGTTGGGGAAGGACTGACACAAGTACTCCTGGGCTGGCCTAGCTGGTGTCTTATAGGTTGTGTATACCCCATGTCCTCTGACTCAGAGTCCAGCACAGCACCAAGACTTGTCCAGGAATTGCAGTCCTTGTGGCCTAGACTGCATTTCATGTTTATTTACGACCCCAAAGCACTTTAGTCCACAGTCGGCCTAGCTGGAACTCAGATACCAACCACTGGGAAGGATGATTCCCCTCTGGCTGTGGCTGGTCTAAATGTTCCCTCCATTGGCACTGGCTGAATTCTGCCATGTGTTTCTTTGCTGTGACAGATAGCATGGAGTTCCAATGCAAAGTCCCACAATCACTATCCTCTCCTTCTGCCTATCACACATATTCTCTCTCTGTGCCATGCAGCTAATGCTAGGGGGTAGAGGTGATGGTGTTGGCAATTCAAGACTATCTTTTCTGCCCTCTTCAGTGCCTCTTTCCTTGATATGATGTTAAACTCAGACACTGTGATTGTGTACCTGATTTTTGATTCTCATGAAGGTGCTTCATTGTGTGGATAGTTGTTCGATTTGGTGTTCCTGTGGAGGGGATCATTATTAGAGGATGCTATTCAGCCATCTTGCTCCACCGCCTTCTCTCCAGACACTTTTGTAAGTGATGATAACAGTCATTTAGACTATCCCTGAAAAACTGAGGAATCTGGGAATTTACCATGTCAATGCCATCTTTGTAAGATTATTACCTAAGAAAAATGGGTGCTCTTTAAGAGTAGAAAACAGAAAGAAGTCACAAGTAGCCACACTAGGACTGTAAAGTGGATGCTTAATAATGTTTCATCAAAACTCTTATAAAATTAGGGTGAGTTCAGTGGCTCACACCTGTAATCCTAGCACCTTGGGAGGCTGAGGCAGGCAGATCACTTGAGGTCAGGCTTTCACCAGCCTGGCCAACATGGTGAAACCCTGTCTCTACTAAAAATAGAAAAATTCGCTGGGCATGGTAGCACATGCCTATAATCCCAGCTATTCAGGATGCTGAGGCAGGAGAATCGCTTGAACCTGGGAAGCAGAGGTTGCAGAGAGCTGAGATCACACCACTGCACTCCAGCATGGGCAACAGAGTGAGACCCTGTCTCAAAACAAAACAAACAAACAAAACTCCTCTTATAAAACTGACCTTGTTTGATGGGAGGAATGAGCAGGAACATTGTCATGGTGAGGAGGGACCCTCTGATGAAGCTTTCCTAGGCATTTTTCTGCTATATCTTTGACTAGTGTCTCAGAACGCTCTCATAAACAGATGTTATTCTTTGTCTCTCCCAGAAAGTCAACAAGCAAAATGGCTTGAGCATCTCAAACAACTGTTGCCATGACCTTTGCTCTTGACTGGTTTATTTTTGCTTTTACTGGACCACTTCCTCCTCTTGGTAGCCATTGCTTTGATTATGCTTTGCCTTCAGGATTATACTGTAAAGGCTTTTTTTTTTTTCTTTTTAATTTCCTATTACAGTTCTTTGAAGAAATGCTTCAGATCTTGATCCCACTTGTTCAAAATGTAATTGAAAACTCTGTTCTTATCTGAAGCTGATCTAAGTTTTGGCACCCATCACATGGAATATTTACTCAACTTTAATTTTTAGTCAGATTTATATAAGCTGAACCAATTGAGATGTCTGTGGTGTTGGCTTTTGTTTCTGCAACTAATTGTTGGGCCCTTTCAATAAGAGCACAAACAAGATAATTTTGTTCTTGCAGATTTATATGGATGGCCTGCCACTGCAGGCTTCATCTTTAACATCATCTCATTCCTTCTTAAAGTGAATTTTCTATTTGTAAATTGATTATTTCTTTGGGGGCATTGTCCTCATAAACTTTTCATAAAGCATCATTGATTTCACCATTCTTCCACTCAATCTTCACCCTGAATTTGATGTTTGTCTTTCAATTTTGGTGGAATTAATGTTGCACTGAAAGGGACTCTTTTCAAATTTATGTCTTACTCTTTTTAGTGCCTCAAACTAGATCCTATTCAGACATGTTATAACAAGTTAGGGAGAATTTGTTTTGGTGCAAATGTTTTTGAAATTCATGCATTGTATTTAATAATGTACACTTTCCATCAACATTTTGAAGACCCCTCATATAGTACCTACTAGTTTATGAAATTTCAATAAAAATTTAAAACCCTTCAGAAAAATAAGTACTAATAGCTAAGTGTAGATGTTAATATTTATTATCTTAGACATTTTTTAATTCAAAAATAATTTGTTTAAAATATGCAACTCATAAATTTTGATTTTTCCTGAATTCATAGTCATATATAATGGTGCTTGTCCCCAGCCTGCCACATCCACTGTCTTTCAGATTGTGTCCTGATACCACTTCACATCAATACTTGCAATGACAATACTAGAGAAATAAATTGTCCATTGATAAGGCATACCACGGGTTTATTTCATTATGCCAATTTTAAAGCTACTTTCTTCTGTGACCAGAACATTTTTTCAGATGTTAATTGGTTGGTCTTTATTTGGCATTTGATCAGAGGAGAGACAACGTTGACAAAGCAGACATTTTCAGCATCTTTGTCGTTTATTCACTAGCGGGAATCTTCATCTGTTCTCTGCCTTCGTATCTTTGGAGACCTCAGACCAGTCTGGTATATCTTAATTTGATCTTGTTTTCCAGGCCAAAATTCAGTTTTTCTGTGCCTCACAGGCTTGGTATTCTCATTAATGATGATGTCTGTCCGTTGTTATCTCAAAGTCCTCATTTCCTCTCAGTCTTTTATAGCTGAGATCAGATTTTTCTGATTCTATTCATAGCAGTATCTGTAGCTTTTAACTAGTATTTTTGCATCTTAATTAAATAAATGTAACATAGCTAGCTTGTGAAGTAAAATGTGACTAGTTTATATCAAATATGGTAACTTTCATACATAAATATTAAAACTTGTTTAATCAAGAATAAAACCATTTATGCAGATACTGGGGAATTGCTTTTCCCAACACTATGATATTAGTAATCTGGGTAGGACTGCCATATGTAGCAAATAAAAATACAGAACATCCACTTGCATTTTGGTTTCAGATAATTAACGACTAATTTTTAATATCAGTATGTTCAATGCAGTATTAAATTCCATGTGTTTTAACTGGGCATTTTATATTTTAACTCCCACCCCTAAATTTTCTTCATGGGGCATTAATTCTTATAGTTGCCCTACTGAAATCCTTTAGTAAAATACAAACAAAGAGCTAACAAGTTAAGAATTCTTTTTATGAAATATTATGCCCCCAACTTATGTCATCTTTTTCCCCCATCACTTTGCCAAAGTTTCCTTCATTCTCTATGGGCAGTGGTCCTGTGGTGTTACAACACCTGCTCTTAGAGGGTAGGGCCAGACCACTCTTTTGCCCCACTTAGCCCAATCTTATCTCCATCTCTCCCTAACTGTTGGGTTACAGACATTCCTTTGGTGGCAAAAGCAGAGGTTTCCTCTGGGCTGATACTCAGGATCACAATGCTGCATCTTTGTTGTCTAAAGACTCAAAATCAGCCACCACTCCTTTGTGCTCTCTGTGGCTCTTGTATTTGCTGCATTTGTGAAAAATTATCTGGTTTACAGTATTCCAGTTTTATTTCAGGGCTGTATCACTTACATTATGATCTTGAATACAATATCACAGCCATGATTAGCAGGAAATACTAACTTGGAAGAGAGCTTATTTCCAGTGGCTACTTGGATAATTGGAGCATAACATTCTCTTCATAAAGCATTTTAGCCGAGGCTGAGTTGAATAAAGTTTTAAGCAAAATGTGTGTTTTATAAACCTAAGTAAAAACTTCTTTGGTTCTTCTTTTCTACACATCAGGAAGATAGTATTGAGAACTACAATGTGATGACTTGCTCCAGAGTTACCTCCAAGCAACCCTTAGGAAGGTGTGATTTTGAACAATGAGATCGTTTGTTTCATGTGGATAAAAATGTCGTGAATCATGGCATTGATTATGGCAGTAGTTCCATTGGATAACATTCTGCCTTATAATGGATTTTATAAACTCTCTTCCTAGGGAGACAGCTCAAAGCATTTCACAGGGCAGATGTGAGTGCCCAACAAAGAAAAATTTGCCCCATCCTAGCTTTCATATGTGCCTCAGTGTGAGGCATGACTCACCTGCCACTTAAGCAGCGATATAACCTTTTTCTTCATCCTCTGCCTTTCTGCCTTGGTTCACCATTTTCTTCTTTCTATCATGTGGATCATTTATAATAATAATTATTCAACAAATATTTGTTCAGCCCCTACTACATTTAGGGTACTAGATGTGTTACTATAAGGTGCTGCCTATAGTGGCCAGGAGCTTATCTTTCAGTTAGTGGAAGTAAGATATGTCTTAGCCCAAGGCAATATGTGAGTACGTGTTATATAAGTGTATACAACTTGGTATTATAGTAACATAAGGGAAAAAGGTGTTTTTACCTGGAATCATTAGGAAAGCACTATGGAAGGAATCTGACGAGCCTATATAGATGAGCAGGATTTCAGTAGGGGAACATGTGGGATGTAGGATCATTCAGGCAGAGGAAATTACACAAAGCCTTGAAGCTTAAAGAAAAGCACAACTTTGCAGAATGGAATGTGATTCAGATAGAATGGAATAATTCTTTTTTTTCTATTTGAGGGTAATGGGTCAATATTATAGATTGATTTGAATGGTATATGGGAACAAAATAGTGCTTCAGGTAGATTAATTTAAAGGTACTGTATAGACTGATCGAAGGGCAGAAAGTTTAGGGAATTGATTATTTGAAATAGTTTAGGCATAAAGTGATAATATCCTGACCTATTAATATATGGTAGTGCCAAAAAAGCGCACAAGATCTAGCTGGCCCAAACAATGGTTGGTTTGTGTACTTAGACAATATATTGAATAATATCTATTTTTTCATAATATTTTCATGTTGTGAACTACTTAACATTAACACTCATACTGAATTACCTTAACACTAATAATATTGTCTTATTGTGAGCTACTTAACACTTATGCCTAATTACCTTAACACTTATAACTAATCACTATGCAAAGTAAGAACAATCTTGTATATGTAATTTGTTATCAACCACTTAAAACTTTGGGAAAATGAAAGAGTTTTTATTTGTAGAACTGGGTCTAAATAAAAAGGCAAGGCCAGACAAATTCCTGGAAAGAAACCTTCTTTTAGCCCTATAGCCACTGAATCAAGTCAAAATACCTTCCACAAATGGCAACTTAATACTTAAGGAATAAGTGAAGTTACTTTTACAGTTTCTTAATTTTAACAGCAGTTGCATTTTCTTTCTTTTTATTACAAATTCATACTTTAAAAATGTTCTCTTAGCTGCATGAGAGTCACTTAGGAAAAAGTAACATAAAAATTATTCCTCATGGCATACAGATCAAAAACAAATATGTATATTGATTAAAGTGGTAGAAGGGAATTTTAAAAGCGAGGACCTTAACCATAAACTGTTTCTGTCTCATATGGTATTAAGAACAGCAAAGAACCTGAGCCTATTACGCACTATAATCCAGAGGTACACTGAATGGGAATTTTCTGATCCTTACCTAACCTTGCTATCAATCTACTGCTTCAAGCTATTTATCTGTGAAAAAGTTAACACATAAACTAAGACAGATACCTGAGATTTAAGAAAAAAACTATTATAATTTGCTTCTAACAGTGTTTCATACACATTATGTAATTCATCTGTCACTTTAATAAGACCGATTTTAAAATAATGCAGGGATTGAATGTATCTTTATCTTTTTTACATCTTTTCATATAAAATGAAGTAAAACTCAATGAGCAAACCCCAAACAGTTTTTTTTTTTTTAAATTATTTTGGATGAATCAAATAATAGTAGGATTTTACATTTCTATTTTAAGATAGAGATCCATTTTGTTTTGTCCATAGGTTATATAACATGTAAAATTATTTTTGTATATCATCTTTGATATTAGAAATGACATTTTGGTATGCATTTTGCTGTGAAATTTTGGTTTGGAAGTCTATAAATCCTTGTCATTTTCTTTGATTATGGCACAAATTATTACCTTTTGCTACTCCTGTTGACAAAATGATGTTGGGAGAGAACTTAAATTTCAAAGCAAAAATTTAAAAACTTGAGCCTCTTTCCATCTTGGGGAATAGATGGTTACACCACCTGCTTCCCTAATTCTGATTTATGCAGTACTCATTTGCCTAGTGCCTACTAAAGTCTCAGGCACCAGGGAATCAAATAAGAATTGATCATGGTCGACCTAGAGGTGGCAATCAAGTGGGGGTATTCATACATGGACACTAGTTAATTAAAATGGCAGAGTGAAAGCCCAGAGGACCAATTGATTAAGTGAGGAAAAAGGAGGGAAGACTTCCACAGTAATTCTTTGTATGTCAGCTCAGAGATGGGAGTGGAAGTTCACTCCATTGTGGTTGAGAATAAAAAGGATACTTGACTATGTGGATAATTCTGAATTGAGTTTTATACTTCAGTTTTAAATGTGGAATGAAGTTCTGTTAGACCAGTAGTTCTCAAGTAACAGTTTGTGGCCTTTTGCTGGTGGCTACATAGATGCTTGTTAAAAATACAAACTGCCTGGAGGTACTACGTTCTGAAAAAGCATCTCAGGTGATTCTAATAATCCATAAGATATGACTCCTACTTTAATAAAGATCCAGGAGAGAGAAAATAAATGATAGTTGAAGTCACAGAAATGGATAAGATTTCCCTTGAAAGTGTGGAGAGTAAGCAAAGCAGAAGACAAGAAGTAAGCAGAGAAGGAGCCAGCAAAGAAACTAAAAAGGAATATATTGTGTCCAGGAGCTAGGATGCATATTTACCTGAGTCTTTTAATTCTTAGATTGGTAATCCTCATTTCTGAATGGATATATAGAGAAAAAATGTAGAAGAAAAATCTCTAGACTGCTACTTATGATTTGGCTTTATTCTAAAAGGGATTAATCAAGTTTCAACTTTGCCCTATCTCCAAAATATTTTGCCTACTTCTGGAGGAAGTATAATCACCAAATCTGTAGCAGAAATAGCAACTGACCCTCTCAAATAGAGAAAAATGAAGAAAGTAGAGTATCAGAAAATAAAGTTGTAATATTAACCAGGCTTTGTAAGACAAAAAATGCCCCATCATACAGTTACTAGATGGAATGAGGATATTTAATTTACTGAAGTGACCTTTATAATTGAGAACTAGAACTATTATAGTCTCTCGGGAACAAATCCTTCTGTTCTTAGGCATTCCTATTTTGTATTGATGTTGTTGTGATCCTTGCATCTTCTACTTTTAGGTGACTAAAGCCTTATGTTAATGGAAACGTACTGTTATAAAAAGGAAGAAAATGACAATTATATAACCTGAACTGGTATAAAAATTAATTGTCTTTTTCAAAATCTATATCCCAAAATAGAATAACTGTTGATCCTGAAGGATTTTTAAAATATATACATTACCGAAATTTTTGTAGGTATGTAGTTATTATCAATTTTTTTTGAAATGGATAAGAGACTGGAATGCACTCACTCTTCTTTGAAGTTTCAGGTGATACTTTATGAAAAGGAATTCCAAGATCATTTTAATAGTTATGTGATCAACTTTTCACTTAGTTTTCTTCCTTTCACTGATTAGATACAGATTTTTCACAGCCTCAATGAACAAGTGGTAAAATGGTCAACAGTGGTTCTAATATATTTAGCTTTGGAAGTTCTAAATTAAAGGTTATTTTTTAAAAGTTTTCAAAATTAACACAGTCTTGAGGAACTGTTTTATTATGAATAATATTTTGTTAATGACAGAGGAAAAGGCAAACAATGATACAGATATGTAAATAGAGAAAATTTACTGGTGAGAATACCATAGTGAGATTCAAATTTGTTGATGGCCAATTTGTGAGAGTCTAACTAACTGAAAGTTAGAGAGAACACAATTCACACTGGCCTCACTTCTGACACCAGTTGTAAATTCAGGGAGTTATCAAAACCACCCTTAAGTTCATAATTCATTAGATATGCTCATGGGAGCTGACAGAAAGCTGTTATACTCATAGTTACAGTGTGTTACAACTACAGAATAGAGATTAAAGCCAGCCAAGGGAAGAAACACAAAGGGCTGAGTCCAGGAGAAGTACCAAATACAGAGCTTCCTTTGTCCTCTCCCCATGAGTAGTGGATGTTACTTTTCTGGCATCAGTGTTTGATAATACACCTGGAGTATTGCCAGCTAGGGAAGCTCACCCAAGCCTTGTTGCCCAGAGTTTTTTATTGAGGCTCAATCACATATTACCTATGTGGCTGACCTTTATTCTCCAGCCTCTCTGTAGGTAAAACTTGAATGGCATGGTCCGAAACCTTAGTCATAAATAACATTGTTAGACTATTCAGTGGCCAAGGCCCCCTTGCAAGCAAAGACCCCCCCCCCCCCATCAGGCATGATGTTCCTTGGAGTAGAAGTCACCTATTACTAACCAATGGCAAAAGCCAAACTTTTCTTTGAGTAAGGTTAATTTTTCACTACACTTTATGTCATTCAGATAGTAAAAGTAGATGAAACCAAACTGGAACCAACGGCTTACAAAACTGAGACTACGCAGACTATGACAGATGAAATGGCTCCATATTGTCCACAGGATTAAGTTAAAGTGTTTTCATTGAAGATCACCTTTCTATATTCTGGATCTCTCTCAACTTGTCCTTTTATGAATTCCCTTCTGCAGTCAATTAGAGCCACATCTACTGGGCATGCCAAATGCTTTCCTGCTTTGGAGGGTTTGTTCACACAACATTTGCTGTTAATATATTCATTCATGATCTGTAGGTTTTGTTGAGCCCAGCCCAGGCCCTATCTCCTGTGGAAGGCCACTTTCACCACTTGACCACTTTTGCAGACATTCTCTACAGATTTCCCATAGCTAACATTGACTGTATAATTTTTTTGACTGTTAGCATATATTGCTTTCCATCAATATTTATACTTATATCTTGTCTTTACACGTTGATCATAAACCTTTTGCAATTTAAGGAAATAATGGACTATGCCCTGTGTTTTTTTGAGCCCCTAGATCCTATTACAATGTCTTGCACATAACAAATGTTAAAAAATATTCAATGATAAGTTTTCATATAGACATGCAAATAGGAGTATGTTATTCAAATATATGAATTAAATCATCTTGTAAAAATGATGTGAATTATACTTATAAATTTCTGAGGTAAGTTAATCCAGAAAAATATTGAAATCATTTTTGACAATTCATTGAAGACACTGGAAACATACAGGTCAGAAAAATGCTGGAAAATGTCAAGAGAAGTATTGCCATTCCACTCCCACTTCAAGGCCTTGCACATTGCTTTCCCTTCTGACTGTAATATTCTTTCTCTAAATATTTCTCTAAATAATCTCACTCAAGAGAGGCAAAACCACCCTACCTAATATGTCAGCCCTTTCTTCACTATCTCTTTATCTTGCCTTTTTTTTTTTTTTTTTTTTTTTTTTTGAGATGGAGTCTTACTCTGTCACCCAGGCTGGAGTGCACTGGTGCAGTCTTGGCTCACAACCTCCACCCCGCTGAGTTCAAGCAATTCTCCTGCCTCAGCCTCCTGAGTAGTTGGGATTACAGGAGCCTGCCACCACACCTGACTAATTTTTGTATTTTTTTTTAGTAGAGACAGGGTTTCACCATCTTGGCCAGGCTGGTCTTCAGCTCCTGACCTTGTTATCCACCCACCTCGGCCTCCCAAAGTGCTCAGATTATAGGCATGAGCCACCATGCCCGGCCTATCTTGCTTTATTTTTATAATCCTTTTTACTAACCAATCAATGTTATATGCTTAATGTCTATCTTTCCTACTACCAGATTATAGGCTCCATAGGATCAGAGACTTATTCTTGCTAACAATTACATCTTCTACATCTAGAATAGTGTCTGATTCTTAGTAAGTGCTAAGAAAAGTATTTGTTGAATACATGAATGAGTTTGTACTATTCAGGAAACAAAAAGCTTAATTTTTATATATGTTCACTTTTTGTGGGATGGGGTGTGTGTGTATGTGTGTGTTTGTTTGTTTTGAGACTGGGCCTTACTCTGTTGACCAGGCTGGAGTGCAGTGGCATGATCTCAGATCACTGGAACCTCAGCCACCTGGGCTCAAGTTATCCTCCCATCTCAGCCTACCAAAGTGCTGGGATTTCAGCCCTGAGCCAATGCATGTGGCCTTACAGTCGCTTTTTGTATTATTCAATTTAAGAAAATGTAATTCAGCTTGAAGAATTTCAAAGAGAAGCATCTAAAGTGATTGAGGAAGTGGTAGAATTTTTTTTTTTTTTTGAGACAGAGTCTTGCTCTCTTGCCCAGGCTGGAGTGCAGTGGCGTGATCTCGGCTCACTGCAAGCTCCGCCTCCCAGGTTCACGCCATTCTCCTGACACAGCCTCCTGAGTAGCTGGGACTACAGGCGCCCGCCACCACGCCCAGCTAATTATTATTATTATTTTTTTTTGTATTTTTAGTAGAGATGGGGATTCACCATGTTAGCCAGGATGGTCTCGATTTCCTTACCTCGTGATCCGCCCACCTTGGCCTCCCAAAGTGCTGGGATTGCAGGCATGAGCCACCGTGCCCAGCTGGAAGTGGTAGAATGCTTTCTAAAATTACTAAAAATTATTCAGCTTATAAAAACAATTATTAACTTTGACCATATATGGGTGCACACATGGTCAAAGTTATAAAATTATAAACTGTAATAATTAGGTTAAAATAGGTTTGTTCATCAAACCCTAGTTTTATTGAGGCATTCCTTAAAAGTTTTTCAGAGAAGTAAAAGAATATGATTTTTATATAGTGGATAATGAATATGGAGCTCTTTCTTAAAATTTGTATGTATTTCAAAAGAGTTCAAAGAGCTGTTTTGATAAAAATCACAATTTTAAAGATAATGCAAAATGAGAAATATTTATAACTTTGGAAAATAACAGCATGGAGTTCAGCTATTGTGCTTTATCCTAAAAGGAGTTGCAGGTTTCATTATTGCCTGTTGATATGAATTCCAAGAATGTCAAGTTCCCCAGTTGGAACAATGAGCAGTCAGCAACCCTGAGAACGAAGGCATATCCAAATATGACCACAGGAGTATTGGGTAGGTGTATCTGGAGTCTAAAAGTAACCCCACATGTTTGTCAGAAAGTAATCTGGAACTCTGACCTAGATTACTTAAGATCTATGGGAAATCCAGGCTATGCCCATAGGCCTCAGTTCTCCCTAGTCTTATGGTCTTGAAAGAATGCTTTGTTGTATTCAAGTATTTTCCCCTGGAATCCCAGCACTTCCTTCAAGAACAAAGTACACATCATGAATATTGACTGCTCTCGAAATATGCTTCTTCCTCTCCTCTCTACCTGCCTCCCTTTAGTTCTCATTGTAGCTTCTTTCCCTGGAGAGGTTTATTTCAACCTGAAGCTAGAATATGGCTTATATTTTTGACCTTTGTGTCAGGCTTTGATTCTGAAGTGTTTGGCAGCGTTTCTGTGCAGTGACTGGGAAGCAGTGCGTTCACAATATGATTTTATTGAGGTTTTTTTCCTTTTCTTCTGTATTACCACACTTAAGACTCCCCCCACCCCATATTCAAGGAACAAAGGCTGGCAATGACCCAGCCTTTTTGTGTTATTGTTTCAGTTGATGATTTTAGTAGCATGTTTGAAACTAGAATACACTTTTATATTTTCTCTTTTCATCTCTGCCTCTTTGGATTTTTGGCAAACATCAAGATGAATAAATCAGACCGACCACTGCAAACCCATCTGCTTTCAGGAACATGTTAGCAGACCAGTTTGTGATGTTTTACCATCCAACATAGAACTGAAGGAGGCTCCCTGTGGAGTAAGAATAGAAGGCAAAGTCTGAGGTCAAAGAGTTTTTCAGCTTTGAATTATTTATCTGCCTACTGATTGTGCTAGGGACAGTCTATATTGTCATGTTTAATGGCACTCACAGATTGGTATGGTATAATACTTATAAAGTTGAAATGATTTTGTGGTAGATGTAAAGTGAAAATATAGCTTACACTTTGGATTTGATGATAGAGATTAATAAAAAAGATGCTGTCACAATTTTTAAAATAATGGCAAATCAAGATACAAAGTGTTCATTTGACAGAATATTACTTTTACACTTCTGCCGCTGCTAAGGTTACGTTTGAAAACAGTCTTCCTCACTAAAATACCTTTCTAGTTGTTGACAGCCCAGAAATTGGTTCATAAAAAATAATAGGCTGTGGTCATTCAAAGCTATCCTCCTAATGCTTGTTGACACTTCAATGCTGCATTCATTTCTTTCTCACAATGAGCAAGTAAGTGATGATTCTCTTTGAATAAGAGTTAAGAGAATTGCAAACATGTCAGTGTATATAAGTTATACTGGGAGAACAGTTCATGTAATACTCTTGATAACAGGCACTAAATTGAACCTACTTTAAATTGATCAAAAGTTAAGCAAGCTGCTTACATCTCATAGAGTTGGTTTTAGGCTGATCTTCAGCAAGCTGAATTGTATTCTCTGCTGGACTATGATTTTATCCAGTAGAGATCAATGTCTTTTTTTGAGAGTTAAGTTTATTCTTACTACCTAATGGCTTGGAAATTAAAGAGAATCCTTGAAAGGCAGATTTAGTTTATCTGTGATGATAACGTCAAGGGCGTGGGGTATGGGAGATAAAACTCAATTTTTCAGACTTTATTACAAATGTCTTTCTACTTTGTGATCTGAGTCAGCTTTTGTTTATGGACCATCCTAAGGCAGGAGAAAGGATACTCTCAAGGACTTTGCATATGAGTTACATTCTTGGTGGTGATGGTCCAGAAGGGAGGTATATAGTTGTAATAGTTGTTTTTGTCCTTTCCATACATGACTTCAACTGCTTTTTATCTTTAGAAGCTACATTCTAAAGTAATGATGGAAATGGTGATTGCTCTGGCAAATTTAGGTTCTACTGTACCCTATCTTTCCTATCCTTCTGGACATATTTGTGTACATCTTTATTGTGTGGGTTACATGCAAAGCTGGGGCCAGAGTGTGTATTAGTTGATAAAAGCTGTACTTTATCTGAATAGTTGTTCACTGTTGCTTTTATGAATAGATTCATAGAAAAAAGGGTAATTTAGGACACATAAAATACATGATTGGAAATTAAACAGAGTATGTGTGCATGAATCCATTGTGTTGTAAATCTCTAAAGGAATTGGTTTCATAATCATAATGTAACAGAAAAGAGTTGTTTATTTAGGTGTACAAATACAGAAGGATGTCTAAAATGTATATTCACCAAAAATTTTAAACAGCTGAATAATGATTCTTATGAAAATGGGAAAAATATTTCTTGTTATTAATTAATAATTTTATTTATTTAACAAGTACTCAGTTTATACTAGGCAATATGCTAAGTACTTCACATACATTCTAAATAATGTTATTTTAAATAACATTTAGGAATTTAGAACATTTTAGGAATTTAGAACATTTAGAACATTTTAGGAATTAAATGAGAAAAGTGGAAATAGAATCAATGAGTTTATCTGGCTTCATGGCCATTAAAATATTGTATTTGAGGTGCAAAATGGGAGATACACCTGCTGAGAAGTAAGTTCTGGAGCAATTTATGCATCTAGATATTGGTGAAGTGGCTGCCCCTAAAGGAATGACTTGTTCCCTCTTCTCATTCTGGAGAAAACTGGCGGGACTTAGGGAGCCCCTGCATATATGGAAATCTTCTCAGAAAATGAATTTATATCAGTTTTGGTTGTGCTATAAAATGTTTTTAGCCATATAAAAATAAAATGTCACAAGAAAGCCCTTAGTTCCAGATATTTAGATGATGAATTATTGAGCCTCTTTTTGTCCTTCCTCTTTCTTCATTATATTTCTTGTAAAAATTGACCATTACAATCAGAATAAGTCTAAAAAGAAAGGAATTAATATTGAAGAGAAAAATTGTTTTGTTTTCCTTTTGAAAAATGTTAGGTTTTGTAACTTTCTTGACTCAAATATTTGTTGAATGAGTGAGTGAATTTGAATGATTAGATGTGCATTCCTGAAATATAAACTGTTCCTACTCTCAACTGTTATGGGTAATTGGAAAGTGGGTTGGCATTAGCTTTTGCTTCAAAAACATAATTATTTTCTTTTCTTTTTTTTTCACAAGTTTTCTTTTGATTTTCACAAGTTCAGTACACAATTTCATTCCTATTAGGCTGTTTATGAGACTCTGTTATAATCTACTGACCTTCACTTATATGAGATTGATCAGTGAATAATGTAGCAACATACCTTATTTAGTCTATAAAGTGAAGTTCTAGAAATTATTCCCTTAGCCAAATGAGAGCACTATATAGAAAGATAACTCTAGGAACACATATGTATTAAACATTTAAAAGTAATCCTAGGAAGGGAGATTGTATTTTAATTAATTTTTTTTTTTTTTTTTTCAGACAGAGTCTCACTCTGTCACCCAGTGTCGTGTGATCCGATCTTGGCTCACTGCAACCTCCACCTCTCAGGTTCAAGTGATTCTTCTGCCTCAGCCTCCTGAGTAGCTGGGATTACAGGCATGTGCTGCCATGCTGGGATAATTTTTTGTATTTTTTAGTAGAGACTGGGTTTCACCATGTTGCCAAGCTGGTCTCAAAGTCCTGAGCTCAGGCAATCTGCCTGCCTCAGCCTACCAAAGTGCTGGGATTATAGACGTGAGCCACCGTACCCGGCCAGGAAATTTTATTAAGTGAGGACAAGGTGATTTTATTTTCATTTGATTTTGTCCTTTATTTCTTAAATATGGAAGGTCAAGTGTGCATAGAAAAAAAATTCTCAGTATTATGCAAATTTACCCTCTAGATTTTTTTTTTCTACCAATTTTTCTTTCCCTGAATCAGACTGTTGGAACCATTTAAACACAGCATAATGCTAAATGCATAATCAGTTTCTAGGGAATACAGTCCAGTGATTTATCTCTCTTAATGTCCTGAAAAGTACAAAAGAGTTATCCTGCCGGCCACTGGGCACTTACGGTTCCCAGTACACTGAAATAGTTCATCAGTGGCAGTAGTAACATTTTCATTCCTCATCTTTCAGGTAGTTTATAAGTGGAAACTATTAACTTATGGAAAGAGGGCTCTTCTGTTGGATAAAACCTGGCAGTGAAAACTTTGGTCTGCCTGGTTACCAGATTTTTGTACTCAAGACTCTCGACAAGATAAACAAATGTTTCATAAATATTCCTTTATACAATACCTTTATACTTACCTTGTTCTATACCCCCACCCCTCCCTGCAGTTTTCTTTATCATTAGAAACTACATTTACCTTGGCAAATGTAAATTGTCTCTGTATCCTTTTGCTTAAGTTATGGTGATTTTTTAAGGCTCTATTTTAATTCACGTTTAGCATTTCATTCCTGTAAGCCGTCAGAATTTCCTCTGGATCGATTTGTAAGCAAATTTGTTTGCTAGCAAATTTGGAAGTTTTCGGTTTGCTTCCTCACTTTCTGTATATAAGATCTAATTACCACCCAGCATGAAATAGCAACTGAAATGAAGGCAGCAAGAAAAGGTAATGGCTTACCTTAGAGCTAATCAACCACCCCCTTCTTGTATATTTCACAGCTATAAAGACAGAAAGAAATGGCATTCATTAAAATAACATATATTAAACTTTCTTTCTTTCTTGATTTGAGACTGAAGAGAGGATTTCTTCAAATCTTTATGGAAAATAAGACATTAAGCAATTCTTTTAATTTGCAATAAGTAGTCTCATGTGAATTGTACAAAATACTTTCACCATCAGCGTGACTAAAAGTAGTCCCATACTATTTTCTTGACATTAAAAAGATAAAACAAACATTTCCAGGAATAAAGTAAAATCAAGAGAATATTTAATTATTTTTATAAGGCTTAGAATTTGACTCAGTTTGGGATTTTGGTTTCTAAATTTGTCTTCAACAAATATCTAGGCTTATCTTTAAAGAAGATATCATCCTTCACACCTGTAATCCCAGCACTTTGGGAGGCCGAGGTGGGCAAATCATGAGGTCAGGAGTTCGAGACCAGCCTGTTCCAACATGGTGAAACCCCATCTCTACTAAAAATACCAAAAAAAAAAAAATAGCTGGGCATGGTGGTGGGCACCTGTAATCCCAGCTACTCAGGAAGCTGAGGCAGGAGAATCACTTGAACCCAGGAGGCAAGAGGTTGCAGTGAGTCAAAACCACACGGTTGCACTCCAGCCAGGGCAACAGTGTGAGACTCTACTTCAAAAAGAAAAAAAAAAAAAGGGGGGGGGATCATCTTAATATAGTAGCCTGTAGCTTCCTGTTTTGTGGAATCAGTTTGTTGGGTAATTAACCTAGGAAAGATTGATAGTATTTTTACTTTTTAAATGACCGTGGTCTGAACTTTTACTTATCAGATTGTCAGATTTAAAAATTAGATAAATTGTGGTAGTAGTCATACTCTACTATTGTTTGGAGTATGTATTGGAATGAAAATTATATAGAGAGAGTACGTTCATCAAAATTGGAAATGCATGTAACTTTTGACTTTGCAATTAAACCTCAAGGAATTTATCCTTGAACATGTGCATAAGACATATGTATAAAATATTCCTTATGATATTGTTTGTTATATAAATAAAGCAAAGAATATGGTCACTAATAGGAAAATGTTAAATTATGATATATCTATATCCAGATATACCTTATTTTTAAAAAGTAACTGCTCCTACAGAGAATAAACTATATGTACATGTCTTGATAAGGAACACTCTATGTTATCCCATTAAGTGAAAGAAACAGTCTAGTTTGCTTCTATGGAGATGTATGTATACAACTTCCTTCAATCCCTGCCCCTTCTCCCCATATAAACATGCATACACACACAAATATATGTAGACGGATGGGTGAAAAGATACAAAGGAGCTGTTGGTAGCACTTATCTTGGGTATAGGACTATGGGTCTGGGATAGAAGGGAAGTTTTTATGTTTTTCTGTTGTTTACTTGTTTGCTGTTTGAGTTTTTTACCATGTGCATATATTATATTTCATAACTGGAAAAAAATTTAATAACCAGGTCTGTTTTTTTTTCTTTTCTAGGACTCAGCCCAGGAGAGTGTTATTACTCGAGATATTCATCGTACATTTCCTGCACATGATTACTTTAAAGATACTGGAGGAGATGGTCAGGAATCGCTCTATAAGATCTGCAAGGTAGGACCCTCTACTTCACTTTTTCTAAATTATTTTACAGAGCTGTATTTTAGAAACCCATTTAAGGATTTTTTTACTCTGTCTTCATTTCTTATTTGCACTATGCCATGTTTTCTGCTTTGCACATACGCTATGAGATCCTCAGTACTGATCCCAGAAGGTGACTTTTTGGTTGCATGTTTCATGCCTCCTCATGAGGGAGGAGGCGCAGCATAGCCTCCCTTTGGCTCTCCTGCTAACAGGAAAGGAACAAAAGGTCCTCTCAGGCTGTGTTGTAAAAGTTCAAAAGAGTCCCAGATGTTTCTGTCCTTCTGACAAGATCATGCAGCAATTGTCTCCATTTTTCTGACAACAGGCAAGCGTAAGAATCAGTGTGCTTATTGTTGAATACTGGCAAGTTATTGGATATTGTTGATATATTCTGAGTTATATCACATCATATATTTTTGTGTGGTTTTTATATCCCATTTTGAAATCTTTTTTCTCCCTCATTATTAGTAGGCCTGGAAAAAACTGTTTCCTGATTTTCAGTAAATGTCCTTTGCTTGGATACAGAAGATTCTGTCTCTATCAGTATAGAATAGCCATCAAGTTATTAATTTTATCAGAAATGCAGAATGAAGTGTGGTGGGTATACTCACATTGTTCATATCTACCATTCTAAAGAGATGATTAATGAATAATGAACTGCACAAAAATTTGGTAATAGTATGGAGAAAAAGGCAAACATCATGGCTAATTTGTAAGTTAGGTAATCAGTTCCTGAATAATCCAATTTAGCCTTTGTAATGAGTAGCAAATATGAGCCAGTAGGTAGTCAGAAGTATATTCACAAATCTATTTCATTTTATATTTATTGTTTTTTAAAAAGAACACTTATAAAAGCACTTGCCTACATATTCTAACCAAGTAGGATTCATGTTTAATTCTGCAAATGGCACAGCTTTCATTAAAGTCCTTGCATGTTGGTGGTTTTGGCCTCTTCCCACTCCTGTCTCTTTTTTCCTTGCTTTTTCTCTCTCTCATACTTTTGATCTAACCATTTCGGAGGCTTATAAATATATGCTGATCAGAAATCTATTTTTATATGAATGTGTCATTCAGAGCTAGAAATATGTAACTTATAATCTGAGATTATACTGATCTTTGGAAAATGATGTAGCATCTACTTTGAAAAGTACCAAAGACCATTGGATGCCACAGAAAAAAGTTATGTGTTCATTATATGCCTGTGAAGGACAAAAGTAATTATTTAAAAATTTTTTCTACTAATTTGAAATTCTGCAAACTGATTAACACTGGCTTGTGTAAAGAGGTTAGGAAAATTTATATCATTTCCAAGTTTATTTAAGAGGGTCTAGTTTATGGCATATGGAACATTTTTTTCCCCAGCATATAGTATATTTTCAGCCAGTCAATAACTTTTCCCTAAGCTTTCCTGTGATTGATACTAGATACTTCCTTCATAAAGCTAAAACAGATGGTTCTAATGTGCTTGCAACTTCTGACTTAAAATTTTGCTCCATTGTAGTAAAAATAGTATTTGCCTTGTTATGTAATATTTAGAGGGGAAATAATCTGAAACATTACTAAACACAAAAATAAAAGTTGAATAATGGGCACTTTTAAATAGTTGATACACTTTGCTTTGGTGTTGCAAACAATAATGCAACCTTGAATTCATTCGAAAATATTCATCAGTACATTCACAGAGCTCATGTGGCCATTTTAGATTATCAGTATACGTTTTACAACATGACTAAACCATTTTAAAGCTCTTTCTGAATGAAGAATATTGTAAAATGTAGATCTGAGATACTTTATTATCGACAAGTAGCTTAAATCACACTAAATTTTGTGAAGGTGTAGAAAACAAAATTACATTAGACATAGTATTAAATAAAAGTAATAAAAGCTTTTAAGGATTTTAATGCTGTACTGAGCTGTATATACATAAAAATAATTTCACGACAGTCTTTGATAATGGATGTGAGCAGAGATGTATACATCCTACCCTGTAGACCACTTGGTTTGTGACTGACCCGGTTCCTTCCCCTCTTGATTTACTATTATTTAGTAATCCAGTGCTCATGCCAGGAAACCTTAAGTTCGATGGTAGCTCACAAATACGATAGCATACTTATGAGTAATTTAGGATAGCATACTTATGAGTAATTTAGAATGGAGCATTATTCTCAAGGTTCCGCATCCACTTTTCTTTGTTTTTTGTATCCAATTTGAACCACAGTCTTTTATTTTATGACCCCCATCCCATATTCCCAAAAGCTGCCTATATGTAACCTTTAAGGCTTAAAGGTAGTCTAACCATTTAAAGGTAGTCTAAGGCTTAAAGGTAGTCTAACTGTGTAGTCTAACTGTTCCAACATTGTTTCCAGAACCATTGGTTCTAGAATAATAACTAGCATTAAACCTCACACTCAGCAATCCACCTTTGAGTTTCTATTCTGGACACCCCGTGCAGAATTCAATAAACATTAATAACACCTTGATCTTATCTCAGCTGTTTTGCTATATGTAAATAAGGACAGTTTTACTTTTCCTTTACCAATCCTTATTATTTTTCTATTTGTCTCTTGTCTTATTGCACTGACCACACCTTTAGTATAGTGTTCAAATAAAGCTATCATAGCAGATACCTTTTCTTTCTCCTGATTTTAAAGGAAATGCATCTAATGATTAACCACTAAGAAAGCTGCGTCTTCTTCACATCAGCAACACAATCATAGGCCTTTAAAAAAAAAAATACAGTGTTTTCTATATGTTAAAATAATTTTACATTTGCAGAGTACTTTCACATATATTACCTCATTTATTTTTGACAATTCTTCATCAGTAGAGCCTACACTAGGGATATAATATACTGTTCTCTTAAATTGAGCAGAAATTAAGAGAATTTCAATGACAGTAAGTTTAGAAATCAACTCTGTTTTCAAGGATACAACAATCTGACTTTGTAGTTGAGAAGTTTTCTGTGGCTCTGGTGAAAGGAGAAATGATTTGAACTGCCACATTAGAGGGAAGACTGTTAAAAATTCACTGTCATGTTTTAATGGCCCTGTCAATTCCAGTTTTGCCTCTTAATATCTTTTTCAGAGTAGGAAGAAATCGAAATGGTTCAAAGCTTCTTCTGTTGTCATAAACTTATATGGGGGAAGTTGAGCTGAAAGTATTAGTAGAATTCATAGGTTTCTGCAGATGAAAAGGTTTGCAAATTAATAGATTTCTACAAATGAAAGTTTCTGCAAATTTGGTTCTTCCTTGTTTCTCTCCCTGTTTCTCCTATTGGTTAGGTCAATAACATATTTTAAAAGAATGTCCATAAGACAGGGAAGAATATATTACCACCCCAAATATATTTCGTATTTTTATTATTTAACATGTGATATAAAAATCTGCTGTAAGCTGGGAGACAGGTTGGTACAGTTTAAAGCACTGGGCATCAGGAAATCTGGTTCTTGTTTTGATTCTTTCACTCAGTAGATCTAAGAATAAGGGAAACTTGTAAGGGTGTGGTGTCTGATAAGATTGTTCCGGTTCCAATTTTCTATGATTCTCAGTGTTGTTTAAATTGTTTTTTCCTGACATATAACACATAAATGCAGAATTTAGCAGTTAAATCCTGTGTCAGTTATTAGCTCTGACTCTCAATACTAAATATATAAAAGGGTCTTCTCCTTAAACCTGAAGATTTTACCTGCCCTTCTGTTACAGTGTTTGGTTTGTCACATCAATGGAGTGCATTTAGTGGTGTACTTTTAGAGATACATCTCTTTGTAAGACCTAAGACCAGTTAATCATAGTAATCAGCTAAAATATTATTCACAACAATATAATTGGAAGTGATATTTGGTGTACAATTTAATTTGTGCATATTGCTTTTTCTCTTTTTGTTTGGTGTAAATGCTCTCTGAAAAAAGAGGATATTGCTATTAACTTAATGGGAGAGATTGAATGTATTTGTTTATCTGGATTAATAATTTGATAGCATAATGGTTTATAGGAGGACAAAATAAACTTAACCCTTATTTTACCAAATATTTTTATCAAAAAAGATTGGATTTATTATAAAAACTAGAGCATTTAAAGTATTGTTTTGAAACTAATGATGACTTATCTGCTGCATAATTTTGAAGAATGCAATCACTGACTCTTAAAATGACATGTAATCATACATGATTTATATTGTTTTCTAGACATAGGGGGTATTTGTGATTATGAGGATGAATTATTTTTCACTTAGATGATATTATTTTCAATACAATTTTCTAGCCATTTGACTACTTTTAATTCAGCTCTTTCTTGGTGTGTCTGAATGAGCCCTAGTTTGAATGTCAGCATTTACTGAACAAATTATAGTCCGTCCTTCCTTCCTCCCTTCCTCCCTTCTTCCCTTCCTTCCTTCTTCCCTTCCTCCCTTCCTCCCTTCCTTCCACAGAGTCTTGCTTTGTTGCCCAGGCTGGAGTGCAGTGGTGCCATCTTGGCTAATTGCAACTCCAGCCTCCCAGGCTCAAGCAATCCTCCCACCTCAGCCTTCCAAGTAGCTGGGATTACAGGCACGCACCACCACTCTGGGCTAATTTTGGTCTTTTTAGCAGAGACAGGGTTTCACTATGTCAACCAGGCTGCTCTTGAATCCCTGAACTCGAGCAGTTCGCCCGCCACGGTCTTCCAAAGTGCTGGGATTACAGGCGTGAGCCACTGTGCCCAGCCGCCCAGCCCCTATTCTTTACATAGCCCTGACTGAGTGCTCCTCCTATTTCTGTGGAGCTCTTTCCACTCATGTCTTTGGAATCGGATGGGCTCCAGAGTAAGAGCCCTTTGTTGTGGGATGATAGGTGCTCTTGGATCAGATGGATCCAAAAGGATTTAGTTTGGAGCAGTGCTTTTGAGGAATCAGGAAGTCCTTGGAGAATCAAGCAGATTTTTCTTTTCTCTGTGTATCTCCTCTCTCCCTTGATTTCCTAGTAAGCCGCTTTGAATTATGGCAACCTTCTAATGCAGATCCAAATATGGGCTGCCAGGGAATCCTTTGAACCCCTGGGACCACCTGCTTTGCCAGCACATTCTAATGAGCAGTGAATTAAGTGGTTTTAACAGACACTTAGGAACAGCAGCATATTCTCAAAGCAAATTAACTTCCTTAGGGAACAATGAATTCTTTCAGGTCTTACAAGAAAGACTTGAGAAACCATCCTACTGTTGATCAACATAATCATAACAGTAATAGTAAAAATTTGTAAAGCCCTGTGGTTTTGAAAGCATTTTTTTTTGCATGTTGTTATTTGATCCCCACAGTTACTCCATTAGAATAAAGAAGGTACCAAATTTGCATACTGATAAATATTAATCTCTTAGAGTCAGAGTTTGATTTAGGTTTTTTCCTCTTTAAATCTTTTCAGGGCCGGGCGCGGTGGCTCAAGCCTGTAATCCCAGCACTTTGGGAGGCCGAGACGGGTGGATCACGAGGTCAGGAGATCGAGACCATCCTGGCTAACACGGTGAAACCCCGTCTCTACTAAAAAATTCAAAAAACTAGCCGGGCGAGGTGGTGGGTGCCTGTAGTCCCAGCTACTCTGGAGGCTGAGGCAGAAGAATGGCGTAAACCCGGGAGGCGGAGCTTACAGTGAGCCGAGATCTGGCCACTGCAGTCCAGCCTGGGCGACAGAGCGAGACTCCGTCTCAAAAAAAAAAAAAAAATTTTTATATTATTTATTTTAGATGAATTGTCCAATTCTGCTTTATTGCCAAGGACAATTATGTTTATATCTATTTAGAACTCTAAATATATGCACACACATATAAATAAATCTTAGCAACCCAAAGTTGAAAAGTTTCACTTATATGGCGGGTGTGTGTGTGTGTGCGTGTGTGTGTATGTATGTATGTTTTGGGCTAACTTCATACTTACCCTTTACTCACAAGACTTCAAAATCATTTATTGTATTTGTTAATATCATTATAGTTATACAGAAGGGTTATTTTTGGGGTTTTTTTTTTTTTGGTCCTTTTAATTTATGTATTAGTAGGATAGACTTTATGAATCACAGCTCATCTGAGATGATACAATGTGATTTTAAAATATAGATTTTTCTTCAGAGACTGTAACAATGAAAAGGTCAGGGTTTGTGAAGCTAGAGTCCTGGGAAGAGAATGAGTGATTTATAATGCTCTTCAGGGTGCCTGAAGAGAGGTTTAAATTTCTTCATGGTCTTAGTCCCATAAGAGCTTTCCTTGAAATAGCTTTGTAGTTTCTGTGAAGCCTGTAGTCTTTCAACTAAAAGGCTAATTGAAGCCATCACACTATTACTAGATACAGAAGAGAAAGGGTGGGATTATGAGGATGATAAAAATGTATAAACTTAGAATAAAGGGATTGATGTGAAGCCTAAGGGTTTGATTATAGTCACTCTTTTTAAAAAACATTACTCTTTGAGGAGGAAAAGGAAAGTAAAATTACTATCTAAAATAGAAAAGAAAAAAAACTAACCTGTGAAGACAAAACACAGGGAACCTTCAAATAAAATTCTGTTTATGGTACCTCCTGAATTATGATTTTTTTTTTTCATATTTGAGATCTATTTCTATACTAGATTCAACTGGCTTAAATGTCCTAGACAAAAACTTGTAGTTATTCTTGAATGGATTATTTTATGTTACAAAAGTATGGGGATCTATCTGCTGGTTACTAATTGTTGTGTAGTTGACAATATTTTTATAACTGAAGACTCTTCTTCCCTCACCTTTAAAGCCTCTTCTTTAACCAGAACTCTTCGTCCTTTCTTCCTAGAAATAACGTGAATCTAAATTGCCCTACTCCTCCTTCCCATCTGTCCAAATCTAAGTTGCCCATCTCCCTTATAAAGGTAGTCATACCCACTTTACCAACAGTGATTTATAGAGTAAAACAAATCTGGAGATCAAATGTATAACATGGGCACTATAGTTAATAAAATTGTATTGTATTAGGGATTTTTGTTAAATGAGAAGATTTTAGATGCTCTTGTTACACAAACAAAAAAAAAAGTACGTGAGATGATAGATGTGTTACTCTGCTTCACTGTAGTAACCATTTTACGATAAATACATATCCCATAACATTACGTTGTAAACCACAAGTATACACAATAAAATTTATTTTAAAAATATTTTATAAAATTTAGACTATGTATTATATATATTTTTAATTATACTTTAAGTTCTGGGATACATGTGCAGAGCACGCAGGTTTGTTATGTAAATATACATGTGCCATGGTGGTTTGCTGCACCCAATCAACCTGTCATCTATGTTAGGTATTTCTCCTAATGCTCTCCCTCCCCTAGCCCCCTGCCCCCCGACAGGCCTCGGTGTGTGATGTTCCCCTCCCTATGTCCATATGTTCTTATTGTTCAACTCCCACTTAATGAGTGAGAACATGCTGTGTTTGGTTTGCTGAGAATGATGGTTTCCACCTTCATCCATGTCCCTGCAAAGGACACAAACTCTTTCTTTTTTATGGCTGCATAGTATTCCATGGTGTATATGGTGCCACATTTTCTTTATCCAGTCTATTATTGATGGGCATTTGGGTTGGTTCCAAGTATTTACTATTATGAATAGTGCTGCAATAAACGTATGTGTGCATGTGTCTTTATAGTAGAATGATTTATAATCCTTTGGGTATATAACCAGTAATGGGATGACTGGGTCAAATGGTATTTCTAGTTCTAGATCCCTGAGGAATCACCACACTGTCTTCCACAATGGTCAAACTAATTTACATTCTCACCAACAGTGTAAAAGCGTTCCTATTTCTCCACATCCTCTCCAGCCTCTGTTGTTTCCTGACTTTTGATGATCGCCATTCTAACTGGTGTGAGACGATATCTCATTGTGGTTTTAATTTGCATTTCTCTAATGACCAGTGATAATGAGCTTTTTTTCATATGTTTGTTGGCCACATAAATGTCTTCTTTTCAGAAGTGTCTGTTCATATCCTTTGCCCACTTTTTGATGGGGTTGTTTTTTTCTTGTAAATTTAAGTTCATTGTAGATTCTGGATATTAGCCCTTAGTCATATGGATAGATTGCAAACATTTTCTACCATTCTGTAGGTTACCTGTTCACTGATGATGGTTTCTTCTGCTGTGCTGAAGCTTTTTCGTTTAATTAGATCCCATTCATCAATTTTAGCTTTTGTTGCCATTGATTTTGGTGTTTTAGTCATGAAGTCTTTGCCCATGCCTATGTCCTGAATGGTATTGCCTAAGTTTTCTTCTAGGGTTTTTATGGTTTTAGGTCTTACGTTTAAGTCTTTAATCATTTAATAAATGTAGCCGACTTGATCATGGTGAATAAGCTTTTCGATATGCTGCTTCAATTTTCCAGTATTTTATTGAGGATTTTTACATTGATGTTCATCAGGGATATTGGCCTGAAATTTTCTTTTTTTGTTGTGTCTCTGCCAGGTTTTGGTATCATGATGGTACTGGCCTCATAAAATGAATTAGGGAGGAGTCCCTCTTTTTCTATTGTTAGAATAGTTTCAGAAGGAATGGTACCAGCTCCTCTTTGTACCTCTTGTAGAATTCAACTGTGACTCCATCTGGTCCTGGGTTTTATTGGTTGGTAGGCTATTAATTACTGCCTTACTTTCAGAACTTGTTACTGGAATTTTCAGGGATTTGACTTCTTCCTAGTTTAGTCTTGGGAGGGTGTATGTATTCAGGAATTTACCATTTCTTCTAGATTTTCTAGTTTATTTGTGTAAAGGTGTTTATAGTATTCTCTGATAGTAGTTTGTATTTCTGTGGGATCAGTGGTGATATCCCCTTTATTGTTTTTTATTGTGTCTATTTGATTCTTCTCTCTCTTCTTTTTTATTAGTCTGGCTAATGCTAATGGTATATCTGTTTTATAAATCTTTTCAAAAAACCACCTCCTGGATTCATTGATTTTTTTTTTTTTTTGAAGGGTTTTTCATGTCTCTATCTCCTTCAGTTCTGCTCTGATAGTAGTTATTTCTTGTCTTCTGCTAGTTTTTGAATGTGTTTGCTCTTGCTTCCCTAGTTCTTTTCATTGTGATGTTAGGGTGTCAATTATTGATGTTTCTCGTTTTCTGATGTGGGGATTTAGTGTTATAAATGTTTCTCTAAACACTTCTTTAGCTGTGTCCCAGAGATTCTGGTACGTTGTGTCTTTGTTCTCATTGGTTCCAAAGAACTTCTGCCATAATTTTGTTATTTACCCAGTAAACATTCCGTATGAGGTTATTCAATTTCCATGTAGTTGTGCAGTTTTGAGTGAGTTTCTTAATCCTGAGTTCTAATTTGATGGCACTGTTGTCTGAGAGACTGTTATGATTTCCGTTATTTTGCATTAGCTGCAGAGTGTTTTACTTCCAATTTTGCGGTCAACTTTAGAATAAGTGCAACGTGGTGCTGAGAAAAATGTATATTCTGTTGATTTGGGGTGGAGAGTTCTGTAAATGTCTATTAGTCCACTTGGTCTAGAGCTGAGTTCAAGTCCTGAATATCCTAGTTAATTTTCTGTTTTGTTGATCTGTCTAATATTGACAATGGGGTGTTAAAGTGTCCCACTATGATTGTGTGGGAGTCTAAGTCTCTTTGTAGGTTTCTAAGAACTTGTGTTATGAATCTGGGTGTTCCTATATTGGGTGCATATATATTTAGGATAGTTAGCTCTTCTTGTTGAATTGATCCCTTTACCATTATGTAATGCCCTTCTTTGACTTTTTTGGTCTTTGTTGGTTTAAAGTCTGTTTTATCAGAGACTAGGATTGCCACCCTTGCTTCTTTTTGCTTTACATTTGCTTGGTAAATATTCCTCCATCCCTTTATTTTGAGCCTATATATGTCTTTGCACATGAGATGGGTCTTCTGAATACAGCACACCAATGGGTCTTGACTCTTTATCCAATTTGCCAGTCAGTGTCTTTTAATTCAGGCATTTAGCCTGGTTACATTTAAGGTTAATATTGTTATGTGTGAATCTGATCCTGTCATTATGATGCTAACTGGTTCTTTTGCCCATTAGTTAATTCAGTATCTTCATAGTGTTGATGGTCTTTACAATTTGGTATGTTTTTGCAGTGGCTGGTACGGTTTTTCCTTTCCATATTTAGTGCTTCCTTCAGGAGCTCTTGTAAGGCAGCGCTGGTGGGGACAAAATCCCTCAGCATTTGCTTTTCTATAAAGGATTTTATTTCTCCTTTGCTTATAAATCTTAGTTTGTCTGGATATGAAATTCTGGTTGAAGATTCATTTCTCTAAGAATGTTGAATATTGGCCCCCGCTCTCTTCTGGATTGTAGGGTTTCCTCAGAGAGATCCACTGTTAGTCTGTTAGGCTTCCCTTTGTGGGTAACCTGCCCTTTCTCTCTGGCTACTCTTAACACTTTTTTTCCCTTTCAACCTTGGTGAATCTGATGATTATGTGTGTTGGGGTTGCTCTTCTTGAGGAGTATCTTTGTGGTATTATTCTCTGTTTTTCCTGAATTTGAATGTTGGCCTGTCTTGCTAGGTTGGAGACATTCTCCTGGATAATATCCTTAAGTGTGTTTTCCAACTTTGTTCCATTCTCCCCGTCACTTTCAGGTACACCAATCAAGTGTAGGTTTGGTCTTTTCACATAGTTCCATATTTCTTGGAGGGTTTGTTTTTCCTTTTCACTCTTTTTTCTCTAATCTTGTCTTCATGATTTATTTCATTAAGTTTGTCTTCAATCTCTGATATTCTTTCTTCTGCTTGATCGATTCGGCTATTGATACTTGTGTATGCTTCACAAAGTTCTCGTGCTGTGTTTTTCAGCTCCATCAGGTCATTTATGTTCTCTAAAGTAGTTATTCTAGTTAACAGTTCCTGTAACTTTTTTTTTTAAGGTTCTTAGCTTCTTTGCATTGGGTTAGAACATGCTCCATTAGCTCGGAGGAGTTTGTTATTACCTACCTTCTGAAGCCTACTTCTGTCAATTTGTCAAACTCATTCTCCATCCAGTTTTGTTCCCATGCTTGCAAGGAGTTGTGATCCTTTGGAGAAGAGGTGTTCTGGTTTTTGGATTCAGGCTTTTTGCGCTGGTTTTTCCTAATCTTCATGGATTTATCTACCTGCGGTCTTTGATGCTGGTGACCTTCGGATGGTGTTTTTGTGTGGATGTCCTTTTTGTTGATGTTGAGGCTATTCCTTTCTGTTTGTTAGTTTTCCTTCTAACAGTCAGACCCCTCTGCTACAGGTCTCTTGGAGTTTGCTGGAGGTCCACTCCAGACCTTGTTTGCCTGTGTATCACCAGGGGAGGCTTCAGAACAGCAAGATTGCTGCCTGTTCCTTCCTCTGGAGGCTTTTTCCTAAAGAGGCACCTGCCAGATGCCAGCTGGAATTCTCCTATATGAGATGTCTGTCGACCCCTGCTGGGAGGTGTCTCCCAGTTAGGAGGCACAGGGATCAGGGACCCACTTGAGGAGGCAATCTGTTCCTTAGCAGAGTTCAGGCGCGGTGCTGAGAGATCCACTGCTCTCTTCAGAGCCCACAGGAAGGAATGTTTGTCTGCTGAAGCTGAGCCCACAGCTGCCCCTTCCCCCAGGTGTTCTGTTCCAGGGAGATGAGAGTTTTATCTATAAGCTCCTGACTGCGGCTGCTGCCTTTCTTTCAGAGATGCCCTGCCCAGAGAGGAGGAATCCAGAGAGGCAGTCTGGCTACAGTGTCCTTGCTGAGCTGCAGTGGGCTCCGCCCAGTTTGAACTTCCCAAAGGCTTTGTTTACACTAGGAGGGGAAAGCCACCTATTCAAGCCTCAGTAATGGTGGATGCCCCTCCCCCAACCAAGCTGGTGCATCCCAGGCCAACGTCAGACTGCTGTGCTGGCAGTGAAATTTCAAGACAGTGGATCTTAGCTTGCTGGGCTCCGTGGGGCTGTGATCTGCTGAGCTAGACCACTTGGTTCCCTGGCTTCAGCCTCCTTCCCAGCAGAGTGAATGGTTCTGTCTTGCTGGCATTCCAGGTGCCACTGGGGTATTAAAAAACACTCCTGCAGCTAGCTCGGTGTCTGCTCAAACGGCCACCCAGTTTTGTGCTTGAAACCCAGAGCCCTGGTGGTGTAGGCATCCGAGGGAATCTCCTGGTCTGTGGGTTGCGAAGACCATGGGAAACGTGTCGTATCTGGACCGGGATGCACTGTTCCTCACGGCTTCCCTTGGCTAGGGGAGGGAGTTCCCGACCCCTTCACTTCCCTTGTGAGGCGACACCCCACCCTGCTTTGGCTTGGACCTCTGTACCCACTGTCTAACAAGTCCCAATGAGATGAGCTGGTACCTGTGTTGGAAATAAAAAATCACCCGCCTTCTGCGTTGATCTCGCTGGGAGCTGCAGACCGGAGCTTTTCCTGTTTGGCCATCTTCCCAGCCCTATGTATCATAATTTGAACAATATCTGATTAGTTTCATTTAAGTCTTCTCTGCATTGTGTTCAGTATTTGAGGGAAGAAGGTATCTGACATTTTCTTTGTCTTAGAGAGCCAAGTGTAGTACTAGTTACATTGTGTCAATATAATTAGCCCTGTGAACTTGACTTGATGAAAATGAGTATGTTAGTTCAGATCCTCTGAGAAGCCTGTCACCAAGACAGGATTAAGTGTGTAAGAAATGTATTATGGGAAATGCCTGTAAGAGAAAAATAGGGAAGGAGCTGGGAGAGGCCCAGAGAGCCATTGGACCACAACGCAAGTCCGACTCTGAGGGAAGAAGAAAGGAAAGTTAGATGCAAATATTCTAGATTGTAGTTCATTTCCAAGGAACATTTGAAAAGACCAATAGTGAGTCGTCAGCCAAAGTTACTAATGAGGTCTCATTTCTTCAGAAGCTGGCCCACCTTAATATTCCTGCTGTGCTCAGTCATAGCTCCTGGGAACCTCATAAGAACTATGGCCTTGGTGCAAAGGCAGGAAAGATTTTACGGCATAGCCATCAGTTGGGCCCTTGTTCAGTTACAGTCTCTTCTGTTGGAGATTATGGCCAGAATACAGATATTTTAAATGAAAATTTAATGCATATAAACCCTAAAAGAGCATTCTATTTGTATCACTTACTTCTTCTGTGAAGAACTTTTATTCACAGAAACTTTTCAGGCTACATTCCTTAGGGCAGGGCTATAGCTTTTCTTCATTTTGTATAGTTCATGAGTGGTGTCCTGTATTAGACCCTATTTAAAAATCAAAAGTCCAAGAATGTAAACTAAATGCTCTGAGTAATTTACCGTATTCAGATAGTAGTTTACTTGTAATGGGTACGTTACAATTTTTTAAAAAAGAATATGGTGTTCTAGTTGTTTTACATTTCTATTTCTAAATAAAAAAGTATATGAATTCACTTTTAAATTGTGGCCAAAGGCCTTTTTTTCTTTACAATGTTACATAAAAGGAAGCTTACATATAGGAATTTTGCCAACTATGTTAGATAAGAAAATTGCTTTGTGAGTGAATATTTGTGAGTACATCTAGTTTTCTACATTTATCGTCTCCAGTGTTTATTTCACATCAGTGAATCTATTTTTAAAGCTTATGTTGATACTCTCCTTTTTCCCCAGCATATAGGACAAATGTAATAACCTTTTTAGACTCATTTTTTTATTACTAGATTCAACAGTCAAAATGATACTGTCAAATTTATATATACATATATTTCCAGATTTTTATATATTTTTAACAACCTCAAACTCATAAAAGCTGCAAGTACAGAATTTTGTTTTCCTAAACTGTTCAAGAGTGATTTGCCAATATAATGCCTCATCACCCCCAAATACTTTAGGATATTTTTCTTATAAACAAGGATATTCTTCTACATAATCATAATGCAACATCCAAATCAGTACTACCTAATCTATAGACATCATTCAGTTTTTACTAATCATCCAAATGTTCTTGATAGGGTAGAAAAAGTATCCAGTTCAGAATCGCTCATTTCATTAAGTGTTCATGTCTATAATTCCCTTCACTCGGGAACCATTTCTTACTCTTTCCTTCACTTTCTTGACCTTGATGCTTTTGAAGACTATAGGTCATTTTTTTGAATATCACTCAATTTGTGCATGTCTAATGCTTTGTCATGGTTAGATTCGAGTCATACATCTTTGGCAGGAACAACACAGAAAGAATAATCTGTTCTTATTTCTACCTATAGGTAATATGTATGCAGTTTCGTTTTTTCCCATTATTGGTGATGATTAGTTTGATTACATAAATAAGGTGTGTCTACCAGGCTGCTACACTATTAAATTACTCTTTTACCCATTGTAATGAATAGGTATTTTGTGTAGATATATTTTGTAACTATTTAATTGCCCCATTTCTCATCAGACTTTCAATTTATTCATTTATTTATATGTTATATCAATATGGACTCATGAATTCTCATTTTATTCAATGGATTGTATTTCCTTGCTATCATTATTTGTTTTGGTGTTGAAGTTTTCCCCATATTGTCCAGTGGGAAGACTTCAAGCTGGTTTTTGTGTCCTTTCAATGTATTCCATCATCCTTTGAGCCTTGCCTTTCTTTTTTTTTTTTTTTTTTTTGAGGCGGAGTCTTGCTCTGTCGCCCGGACTGGAGTGCAGTGGCCGGATCTCAGCTCACTGCAAGCTCCGCCTCCCGGGTTTACGCCATTCTCCTGCCTCAGCCTCCCGAGTAGCTGAGACTACAGGCGCCCGCCACCTTGCCCAGCTAGTTTTTGTATTTTTAGTAGAGACGGGGTTTCACCGTGTTAGCCAGGATGGTCTCGATCTCCTGACCTCATGATCCGCCCGTCTCGGCCTCCCAAAGTGCTGGGATTACAGGCTTGAGCCACCGCGCCCGGCCGAGCCTTGCCTTTCTTTATGGTTCAAAAAGATGTTCCAGGCTTATTTCTGTGTCCCAGCTCTAGAATTAGATCTTTCTCCAAAGAGCCTTGTTTCCTTTAGTCAAAATATTAAGAAACCAAGATCTGGATGGTAAATATGTTTATTGTTATAAGGGTGTCATTACTTACAAGTCATCTCATTGTACGTAACTAAGGAATCTATATGTATATACATACATATATGCGTGTGTGTGTGCATACAAACATGTATTTGTGCCCATATTTTTTCTTTTTTATTAATATATAATTCACATAACATTCACCCCTTTAAAATGTACAATTCAGGCTGGGCACAGTGGCTTACGCCTATAATCCCAGCACTTTGGGAGGCCGTGGCAGGTGGATAACCTGAGATCAGGAGTTTGAGACCAGCCTGTTCCAACATGGTGAAACCCCGTCTCTACTAAAAATATAAAAATCAGCCGGGCGTGGTGGTGGGCGCCTGTAATCCCAGCTACTCAGAAGACTGAAGCAGGAGAATCACTTGAACCTGGGAGACAGAGGTTGTCGTGAGCCGAGGTCATGCCACTGCACTCCAGCCTGGGCAACAGAGTGAGACTCCATCTCAAAAAATAGAATAGAATAGAATAAATGTACAATTCAGTGAGTTTTAGAATTAACAAGGTTGTGCAACCATTACCACTGTTTAATTTCAGAACATTTCCATCAGTCCTAAAAGAAACCCTATATCCATTAAAAGTCACTCACCCTTTATCACCCCTGCCCTCAGCCCTTGGCAATGATTAACCTGCATTCTGCTTTTATGGATTTGTCTGGTGATATTATTGTTTGTTGTGGCAGTTGTTTGATTGGTTACTGACTTTTGTGAACTAATTCTGTAGAGTTTGTATTCTTTGTCATGTCTGTCTTCTGAAATCTCTGCTTGGTGGTCAGCTAATGATTGAACAGACAATTTCCCTAAATTTCTGGAACCAGTAAGTCTACCAGTCTTTGCCAAGGAGTTCTGTGTGTGTTCGAACGTGCGTTTCTATTACTCAACCATTCAATTGAAAACTCTGTTTTGCATTCACCTCCTGCTTGTATAGAACTTCAAAGTCATCCAAAGGCAAGAGTATAGAGTGTTCTCAGGACTTTCCTAATGCACAAAGCCTTGAGCATGTAGATAGCCCTGCATATGAACATTGCTCTCTAAGTTCTCAGAAATATATCTGAGTCTTTCAAAGCCTTTATGGATGTCTCATTCCCCAGCATTTCCTTTTAAGCTTTTTGATTAGTGTATTTGCCACAGTTTTTTTTTTTTTTTTTTTTTTTTGAGTCTAAGTAGGAATTTATTTATACCGACACTCAATTATTTGGCGCTGTCTAGGATCCACATGCCTTCCCTGGAGCTACTTGGCTTCAGGCTTCTTATCTCCGGCTTCAAGCTTGAGACTCTCCGGGGGTTGGCGATAGACTGGGAAAGCCTCCCAGGGGCTGTTCAGGTCAAATTTGCGGAACTCTTGGGCCAACTCCACCGGCTCTGCCACCACCCGCTTCACCTCATCGTCATAGCGTAACTCAACATAGCCAGACAGAGGAAAGTCTTTCCGGAAAGGATGTCCCTCGAAGCCATAATCCGTCAGGATCCTTCTTAGATCAGGGTGGTTAGCAAAGAAGACTCCAAACATGTCCCAGATCTCCCTTTCATACCAGTTGGCTGCCTTGAACACAGAGATAGCGAACTCAATGGGTGTCAACTCATCTGTGTAGGTCTTCACACGGATCCGTGAGTTGAAGCGCAGAGACAACAGGTTGTAGACAATCTCAAAACGGTTCTGCCGAGTTGGGACATCCACTGCTGTCAAGTCAACCAGGGATTTGAACTGTGCATTGGTGTGATCCCTGAGGAAAGTCAGCACTGGGATGACGCCATCAGGATGGATACAGACCTCTAACTCATTGAAGCAGGACACCTGAACTTGTTGGACATACTTGGGCAAGATTTCAGCCACATACTCTCCAAAAGCTGAGAGCTGCTTGTGGGCCACATCATTCCGTGGTCTGACAGTGGGGCGCGTGTTGGCCCCGGCGCTCTCCCGCCTCACCGGCAGCAACAGAACTGAGGTTCGCCCAGCCCCCCTGGTCAGCGCCGCGGCCCCCACGATTCCACGCCACCACAGCCTAGCTGCTGCCGCCGCCGCCGCCATGTTACCCAGACACCTTGCCATAGTTTTTTATTGTGTATAGTTAGGGTTACATAGTGGTATTTTGATACATACAATGTAAAGTACTCAGATCAAGGTAATTAGCATTTCCATCTGAAATATTTATCATTTCTTTGCATTGAGAACATTCAGTATCCTCCTTCCAGCTATTTGAAACTATTTATTATTGTTAGCTATAGTCATCCTACAGTGCTGTAGAACACTAGAACTTATTTCTCCTATTTAGCTGTAATTTTGTATACTTTAACAAATCTCTCTCTCCACCCCCTTCTCCCTACCCT
Organism: Piliocolobus tephrosceles; assembly: GCF_002776525.5. NCBI lineage: Eukaryota > Metazoa > Chordata > Mammalia > Primates > Cercopithecidae > Piliocolobus > Piliocolobus tephrosceles. The sequence goes on from NC_045434.1 coordinate 31,261,687, forward strand.
TCCAAGCTTCTAGTATCCTCTGTTCTACTTCTTTCTTCTATGAGATCAACTTTTTTAGCTTCTGCATATGAATGAGAACATACAGTGTTTAACTTTCTGTTCCTGGCTTATTTTTTTAACATAATGTCCTCCTTTTTCATGTTGCCACAAATGACAGGATTTCATTCTTTTTTGTGGCTTAAAGTATTCCATTTGGTATATGTACCACATTTTCTTTATCCATTCATCTGTTGTTGGACACTTGGGTTGATTTCATATCTTGGCTATTGTAAATGCTGCAGTGAACAAAGGAGTGCAGATATCCCTCCAGCATCTTGATTTCCTTTCCTTTGGATAAATTCCCAGTAGTGGGATTGCTGGATCATATGGTAGTTCTATTTGTAGTTTTTTAAGGAAACTCAATACTCCTTCCATAGTCATTTGCCCCAATTTGTATCTATCTCCTCAGACAGCCACAAAATTAAACAGTTGCCTGTAATTGCTTTTGACAAATGCCCCCAGGAAAAAGGCTTTTCATACTGGGTGAGTCTTGCAAGTGGAGTGTTCCAGGAAACCATCATTCAGGTCAAATAATGATAATTCTCTGGGAATAAGGCTTTGCATTTCACTGTCTCTGGTGCCTGCCAGACTGCTTGTCATTGCAAATGCAAGCTGTTAGTTTTCAAGGTTATCATGGAGCTGGAGGGTGGGAGATGGCACCAAAGCAAGTTAAAAATGCCACAAAGTTCCCTGTTCCTACCAAGATTCCGTTATTTTTCAGGAATAATTACCCTCCAGGCAGCTGCAGGTCTTTGATCAATTTCTAGAGTTCTGAAAAAGTTGATTCTGATTATTTTTGTGATATTTGCTGCTATTGTGGAGGAACTAATTTTTGGCAATTCTTGTTCGGCCTTTTTGCTAATGTCACTGCCCATATCTGTTTCCATACATAACCATTTGTGTTGAAAACTAGGGATTCATAGCAGTATTTCCAATTCCAATCCAACACCAGAAGATTAATCTAGTGTTCTCCCTTCCTATATTTGTAACTAACTTCTCTGACAGGGAGAAATGTAGCTCCCATTATCCTTAATATATTTATCTTTTTGAGCAATATCTCTCTATATAGCCAGTCTCCCATTACTGCTGTCAGTCCTCTGGTATGCAAATGTCCTCCTTACTATAGTAAGCTCTAACACCCTCCATGAACTCCTCCAGGATGTCACCCTCCATGAACTCCTCCTCATCTTGTCATACATAGATTCTCCATTCTGGGCCACCCACATCCCCACCTGGGTGGGTTTGTCATTCTTTTTAGGGTCTGACACTCCACACTAGGCCACCCCTGTGTGAATGTTCTATCTTGCTCTGCCTAATGGTTTCAGGAAGGGAACAGGAAGCTTAATTACTTTTTAAAGATGAATTGTATTACCCTTTCTGTTCTTCATGAGTTTTACTTATGAGAGTTTGCAAAGATATATTAGACCTAAATTGGTATGTCTGGCTTCAAGAATGGAAGGAAGATACAAGAAACTGGTAAACAAATTGATTTTTGTTTTAGGCACCTACAAAAAAAAAAAAAAAAAGTGATTATTTTCAAGAAGGCAATGAATCTAAGAATCCATAAGAATTTTAACAATGATTAAGACCCTATCCAAGCAGCTCCATATTTATCCCTGATGATAAATCAAATGGGTTATTTGAAAGAAAGACATAGTAATTTTCCTTGACATCAGCCATTCATTATTGCCATTTAGTCAGCACATCCCTATGTGCTAGGCATTATGTTTAATCCTTAAGTTTGTATGGTGGTTTCTATTTTTACCTGTGTGTCACAGATGAAGATACCTGCTTTACTTTACCAAAAAAAAAAAAAAAAAAAAATCCTCAAAAGATTGATCTATAGTTGCTGTTACTGATTCCTCTCTTCTTACTTTTTATTAAACCCTTTTCAGTTAGGATTTCACCTATACCACTTTTGTGAAAATGGTGTGGTCAGTACACAAATGTATTCCACATCATAACTCTAATTATTAAACATCAATCTTCTTCCTCCAGACCTGTCAGCACCATCCTGAACTGTGGATCACTCCCTTATTCTTCAAGTGCTTTCTTCACTGGGCTGCTACTACTCTGTTTTTGTCTTGCAGTCACTTTTGCTCTTGCTTTCTCTTTTTCTCAGCTTCTTCATTTCAGTCTTTAGACATCTTTTTTCTATCTACACTTATTGCATTGGAAGCCTCATTCAGTCCCATGGCTTTAAATACCATGCATTCATTGATAACTTCCAAATTTATATATCTGACCCCAACCAATTCCTTGTACTTCAAACGTATGTATTCAATTGCCTATTTGATTTCTCCTCCGGAGCTCTAACAGATATCTCAAATACAGCCTATGTAAAACTGAATGTTTGATCTTTCTCACAAAAGCTGCTCACCCATAGTTTTTTTTTTTTTTTCCATCTCAGCCAACAGTAACTCCATTCTTTGAATTGCTCAGTCCAGAAACATTGAATCATCCTTGATGCTAATTTCTTCCTCTTACACTACATATTGAGTAGGTAATACCTGTTGCCTACCACCAGAAGAGCAATCGCAGGATATTAACCCACAACACGGTTTGCAGGTGTTAGGGTTGCGAAGAAAAACATGACTCACAGAGGCACTGGATGGAACAACACTGTACTCATAAAGAGAATAAACAGAACAACAGCATCAGTAGTAAGTGTCAGTGAATCTTGTCTCACAGCCGTGGCAGGGAGTGATCTGTATACACCTCTCTTGTGCTGTCAGTGAAGGACCTTGTTCGCTGTTCACCAGGGACAGAAATAGCAATGGGGTAAGCCAAATGACACACATGCCATATGACACACACTTAAGGAGAACAAAGAAGTATAAATCAAACTCAGAAGAGGGAAAGAGATTCCTAAAGAAGGTATGCTGTGAGGGCTCCTGATCTTCATGTAAGAAACTATTCCAGGCCCAAGGCATATTCTTTTGCAACCATGGAATGGTCAACAGGTTGCACATGATTCCCTTGCCTAGTACCACACAACCAATTTTTTAGGAAATCTTACTGACTCCACCTTCAAAATATAGCCAGAATCTGATTATTTCTCGCCACTTCACTGTAACTACCCTGGTCTAAACTAACATCTCCTACCTGGTCACCTTGCTTCCAGTGGGTTTCTTTTTCATTTAGTATAAAAGCCAGCATTCTTACAGTGATTTACCAGGCTGTAAACTCCATGTATGACTATTCTCTCTATCATGCATTCTGTCCCAGCCACACTGCCAGCCTTGCTCACACTTCAGAGCCCTTGCCCTGACTGTGCCTGCTGCCTAGAATGCTTATCCAAGAGATCTACATGGCTTGCTTTTTAACCTCTCTAAATCCCTTGCTCAAGGGTTACTTTCTCAATATGGCCTGCTTTAACCACTCTTTTATTTTATTTTATTTTTTTATTATACTTTAAGTTCTAGGGTACATGTGCATAACGTGCAGGTTTGTTACATATGTATACTTGTGCCATGTTGGTGTGCTGCACCCATCAACTCGTCAGCACCCATCAATTCATCATTTATATCAGGTA
>NC_045434.1:31265660-31280770 GCF_002776525.5 Piliocolobus tephrosceles
ATTTCAGAGCCTGCTATTGGTCTATTCAGGGATTCAACTTCTTCCTGTTAACCACTCTTTTAAGTTGGAACCTCTTCTTAGCCCAGCAATCCTCAGCCCTTTTCTCTGCTTTATTATGGCCATTGTTTATCATCTTCCACTAGAAAATAAGCTATATAAGAGCAATTTTTTGTCCATTTTGTTCATTGTTTACCCTAGCCTTCCACATGATAGATATAAATATGTATTGCCTCAGAGAAAGAAATTAAAGTGTAGGGAAGTTAAGTAATTCTAGTAAGTGGCAGAGCTGGAATTTGAGATGTTTAGCATTCAGAGCTACTGTTAGAAAACTTTTAAGAAAATTTATTAACAAAGAGTGATTTTAAAGTACTGCCAACTAGTTACTGTTCTGGGCTGTATATTTAGGGGCTAATTTTATGATCTAGACTAATCTAAGAACCTCATAACCATATTGATTTTATGGGAAAATACATGCTGAGTTTCAAAGAAAAACTGGTAAAGAACTTTTAGAAAATGATCTGTTCATCACTGTGGACTACCTGTACTGAACACTAAAGGAGTAAGAAAACGTGTAGTTGATAATGATTCTAGAGGCTTGAGGAAAAAAGAACATGAGGAATATTGGGTACTGAAAAATTTTAATAAAATATTTATTTAGAGCCAAGTTTTTAAATGTAAAATTGTAGTCTGGGAATATACCTATGTTAATACTTTACTGACTTAATTTTTCCAGTGCTTGTGGGCCTTTCTAAAACTAATAATTATTATTATAATCAATAGCAATTTTGGTTTTATTAATTAAAAATATTTTGTTATGATTTTTGTAGGCTAATGCAGCAATAAACTCTTTTGATTTAGTTCTGGATATGGCTGTGTGTGTGTATCTAGTAAGATATACCATCATGCATCCGTTAACAACATTTCAGTCAACAGTGGACCGCATTTACAATGGTGGTCCCATAAGATTATAATGGAGCTGAAAAACTCCTATCACCCAGTGACATCATAGCATCATAACATTATAGCGCAACACATTACTCATCTGTTTATGTTGATGCTGGTATAAAACCTACTGTGCTGTCAGGTATATAAAAGTGTAGCATATACAATTATGTACAGTTAATAATACTTGATATGGACAGTAAACAATTATATTACTAGTTTATGTGTTTACTGTATGTGCTTTTTAATTGTTATTTTAGGATGTATTTCTTCTACTTATAAAATAACCATAAAACAGCCTGAGGTAGGTCCTTCAGGAGGCTTCCAGAAGAAGGCTTTTTTTTTTTTTTTTGAGCTGGAGTCTGGCTCTGTCGCACAGGCTTGTGTGCAATGGCACAACCTTGGCTCACTGCTACCTCCGCCTCCTGGGTTCATGCAATTCTCCTGCCTCAGCCTCCCGAGTAGCTGGGAGTGTAGATGTGTACCACCACGCCCAACTAATTTTTGTATTTCTAGTAGAGATGGTGTTTCACCATGTTAGTCAGGCTGATCTTGAACTTCTAACCCCAGGTGATCCATCCGCCTTAGCCTCCCAAAATGCTCAGATTACAGGTGTGAGCCACCGCGCCTGGCCTGGTTTTTTTTTTTTTTTTCTTTTGAGACAGAGTCTTGCTCCGTCGCCCAGGCTGGAGTGCAGTGACACAATCTCAGCTCACTGCAAAACTCCACCCTCGGGCTCAAGTGATTCTCTTGCCTCAGCCTCCTGCCACCACACCTGGCTAATTTTGTATTTTTAGTAGAGATGGGATTTCACCATGTTGGCCAGGCTGGTCTCGAACTCCTGACGTCAAATGGTCTGACGTCAAATGGTCTGCCTGCCTCGGCTCCCAAAGTGCTGATATTACAGGCATTAGCCACTGTGCCCAGCCAAGAAGGCATTTTTATCACCGGAGATAACATCTCCTTGCATATTTTTGTCCCTGAAGACCTTCAGTGGGACAAGATGTGAAGGCGGAAGACGGTGATATTGATGATTCTGACCCTGTATAGGCCTAGGCTAATGTGGGTGTTTGTGTCTTCATTTTAAATAAAACAGCTTAAAAAGTAAAAACAAATAAATGAAAAAATTTTAAGTAGAAAAATATTATAGAACAAGGAAATAAAGAACATATTGAAGAATTTCTATACAGCTGTACAACGTAGTTTTGAGCAAAGTACAAAAGTTGACACGTTTTAAAAATTAAAGGTTATAAAATAAAGTTACAGTAAGCTAAGATTAATTTGTCATTGAAGAAAAATATGTTTAAAATAAATTTATTGTAACCTAAGTGTACAGTGTTTATAAAGGCTACATTAGTGTACAGTAATGTTCCAGACCTTCACATTCACCCATCTCTCACTCACTCACTCACCCAGAGCAACTTCCAGTCCTGCCAACTGCATTCGCAGTAAGTGCCCTATACAGCGTGCCATTTTAAATCTTTTATACCACATTTTTACTGTACCTTTTTTATGTTTAGACACTCAAATAATTATCATACTGTTGTATAAAACTATAGCACATCCATGCTTTCTTGTAGCAACCCAGTAAAGAATTGCCTACTATTCAGTCCATAAGACTAAATAGCATATACCATAACATGCTGTACAAATTTATAGCTCAGAAGCAATAGGCTATACTATATAGCCTACGTGTGTAATAAGCTGTATCACCTAAGTTTATGTAAGTACTCTCTATGATGTTCGCACAACAACAAAATTGCCTAATGGCACATTTCTCAGAATGTATTCCTGTCATTAAGGAAAGGAAATGCCCATGCATATATGTATATGTACTCACATACACACACACACACGTAGTTGATCCTCATTATTTACAGATTCCACATTTGCCAATTCACCTACTTGCTTAAATTTATTTGTAACCACAAAGTCAATGCTCTCAATACTTTTATGGTTATTCACTGATATGTGAATATGCAGTGTCAAAAGATTTGAGTCACCTGATACACACATTTCAAGTTCAGGTGGAATAAGTTCTGCCTTCTTATTTCATTTCTCATACTGTAAACAAGTATTCTCCTGCAATATACTTATCGCCATGTTTTTTGCATTTCTGTGCTTCTTGGTGATTTTTCTGTTTGAAACGATCCCTAGGTGCAGTGCTGAAATGCTGTCTCCTGTTTCTAGGGACTCAGAGGCTGTGATGTGCCTTGCAAAGAAAATACACATTACATAAGCTTCATTGAGGCATGAATTACAGTAATGTTGGCCATGAGTTCAATGCTAATGAATCAACAATACATATTAAATAAGGTATCTTTAAACAGAAATACACTTAAAACAACTTTGTGTATTGACTGGTTGCTGAAAATGTTGTGACCAGAAGTTCTCAGGAGCCCAACCCTCTATTATCCCCTAGGGGTAATAATTCAGTATTTGTTTATAATCAGTGTTGGGGTACCTTTATAGACCATAACTATTAAGAACAATGAGAATTAACTGTATATATTTGTACACAGTTTGTACAATTTGTATAATTTGTACAATTATCCCCAAGAAGAATAGTTGTCATTTGTTATCTGCTTCACTATTTGAATCTTACAGTAACCTCCAGTGAAGCCTTGAGATGTGTCTTCAATATATTTATATTCTGGAGAAATCACCCAAATTGAAATCTTAACACAAACCATTGAATGGATGATTACTAATGAGTAATTTAAAAAATATTTTAACTAATTTTTAAAATGGTGTAATATTCATTCAAATGAATAAAAATAATGTATTATTTGAAAAAGTAGCAGAAGTAACATCCTTGAACTTTACAACTTAGGAAATATTACCAATTTTTTTTTTTTTTTTTTGAGATGGAGTCTTGCTCTGTGCCCCAGGCTGGAGTGCAGTGGCGCGATCTCGGCTCACTGCAAGCTCCGTCCCCCCGGGTTCATGCCATTCTCCTGCCTCAGCCTCCCGAGTAGCTGAGACTACAGGCGCCCGCCACCACGCCCGGCTAATTTTCTTGTATTTTTAGTAGAGACAGGGTTTCACCGTGTTAGCCAGGAGAGTCTTGATCTCCTGACCTCGTGATCTGCCTGCCTCGGCCTCCCAAACTGCTGGGATTACAGGCTTGAGCCACCGTGCCTGGCCACCAGTATTTTTTAATACCTTCGAGGTGCTCCTCTTTTATCCAGTCTTTCCCTACCAGAGTAAACCACCCTAGTGAATTTTGTGATTATGGTTATTTCTTTTCTTTTCTGCTTTTTTGAGATGGAGTTTCACTCTTGTTGCCCAGGTTAGAGTGCAGTGGTGCGATCTCCGCTCACTGCAACCTCGGGGTCCCAGGTTCAAGCGTTTCTCCTGCGTCAGCCTCCCATGTAGCTGGGATTACAGGGATGCGCCACCACACCCGGCTAATTTTGTATTTTTAGTAGAGATGGAGTTTCTCTATGTTGGTCAGGCTGGTCTCGAACCCCCGACCTCAGGTGATCCGCCTGCCTCGGCCTCCCAAAGTGCTGGAATTACAGGCGTGAGCCACTGCCCTATTTCTCTACATTCTTCAACTAAAGTCATTTTTCTGGTTGGTTTATGAATAGTTATGAAACACACATTAAAAAGAAAAATGGGCATTTTATAGTTAGGTTTTATGGTCATTCACCTGAATGTCATGAGATCCAGAGACCAAATAGTGACAGTGGCTAAGTACCTGGGCTCTGGAGCTGGACTGCCAGAGTTTGAATTCTAGCTCTCCTGCATTCTAACTGGAACAAATTATTTAACCTACCTTGAATAAATTATTTAATTTTTTAGTGCTTTAGTTTTCCCCTCCCCTCCCTTCCCCTCCCCTCCCCTCCCCTCTCCTCTCCTCCTTTTCTTTTGCTTTCCTTTCTTTCTTTCTTTTCTTTTCCTTTCTTGTCCGCCTTGCCTCACCTCACCTCACCTTGCCCAGCCCTGCCCCGCCTCGCCTCTTTCCTTTCCTCTTTCCTCTTGCTCTGTTGCCCATGCTGGACTGCGGTGGCCTGATGTCAGCTCACCGTAACCTCCGCATCCTGGGTTCAAGCAATTCTCCTGCTTCAGCCTCTGGAGTAGCTGGGATTACAGGCATGCACCACCGTGCCTAGCTAATTTTTGTGTTTTTAGTGGAGATGGAGTTTTACCATGTTGGCCATAGTTTGGCCAGGCTGGTCTTGAACTCCTGACCTCAGGTGATTCGCCTACCTTGGCCTCCCAAAGTGCTGGGATTACTGGCGTGAGCCACTGTGCCTGGCCTTAGCTTCTTTACCTATAAAATTGAGGATAATAAGAGTACTTACTCCCAGAGGGATGCTACAATGATGAAATAAATTAATATATGTAAATAAATGGAACAGTAGAGTAGTAGTAACTAACAAATAAATGTTAGTTATTTAACAGGTAGAGAAATTAATGCAAAGAATTCTTTGAAAGCTGCTTGAATTCTTACATACTCTATTGCGTAATCTTTCTTTAAATGTTTCTGTAATTTCGTTTGAACAACTAGTGTCTTATGATTTTTGTCACTCTATGACCTCTTTTTATTCAGCTGATTGTGGGATTACTTAAAATTAGGCTTTCCTTGGTATCTCTTTGTGTCTCCCAGCTTATGTGAGAATAGATTTCTTTTCAGTTTGTAAATAAATTTATTCCACATAGTTTTTACTTGGTTGTTCCCCTGACTACTCATTTAAGGGCTACTGCTGCCAAAAATGATAATCCAAAGGCTCATTTATGTGTTTTAGCCTCATGTTGGCAGAAGTTCTTTGTAGGTTATAGATGAAACAGTTTATCTAATAAATGGCAAATTGCTTTATCAAGCTCTTGTTAAAGTAAAAAAGGAGGTCTGTGTTAGTATTGTCTGTTCTCAACATTGCTATTCAATCTGTACTGAAAAAATCATGACAGTTCAGTATTTACATTAGACATTGGAGAAATATGTGTCAGAGTTAAAACTGATGAACTTTGCCACTGTTTATCAATAGCAAGTAAATTGGCAAATATGTTAGCAGTACCAAGAAGCTGAATGGGAATGTTTTAGAAGTTTGACCCATTCTTGCACTCTCACATGGCAGCCTCTTTATCTTGTTAGAGAACATCTTTTGATTTCCCTTTTCATTCTTCCTGTGAGTCTGAGCTTTCCTTTTTACCTATACATGTGCTTATCTTATCAAATAGTACTGCATGTTGCCCATTCCTGGGACAAAAGAGAAATACCATTCTGTATTTCTTGTAGCAACCCAGTTAAGGTTTGTGTGTGAGGGAGCATTTTGGAGAAAAGAGACTTGTAGATAAATGTTTAGGTATAATCTAGTTGGAAAACTGAAAACTTTCTATAATAATGTTAAGGTAAGTCAAGAGCAGTAGTAGCCATTGTGTGTTTCGGGTTAACCAAGAAAGTCCTACTGCCCTGTGAAAATTTATTTTCTTTTTTTTTTTTTGAGACGGAGTCTCGCTCTGTTCGCCCAGGCTGGAGTGCAGTGGCCGGATCTCAGCTCACTGCAAGCTCCGCCTTCCGGGTTTACGCCATTCTCCTGCCTCAGCCTCCTGAGTAGCTGGGACTACAGGTGCCCGCCACCTCGCTCGGCTAGTTTTTTGTATTTTTTAGTAGAGACGGGTTTTCACCATTTAGCCAGGATGGTCTCGATCTCCTGACCTCGTGATTTGCCCGTCTCGGCCTCCCAAAGTGCTGGGATTACAGGCTTGAGCCACCGCGCCCTGCCGAAAATTTATTTTCAAAGTTAACATTCTTATCAATGGATAACAGTTACAAGGCAAAAAAAAAAAAAAAGTCAAATATTTTCCATATTTAATTTATTAAGGAGCACTTACATTATGTATAAATGTTAGCACCAGAAATATTAAGCCTTATCAACTCTCTATGTTTCCTAAGTTTTATCCTGTGGTCAGCATGATAATTAATATGTTACATAACGAAATTAAAAGTCCTCCTTTCTAAGCCCAGAAGACAGGATTAAGCCTCCCTTGATCAGTTTGTTACTTTTTCCTTTTGAGGATAGGTAATTCTATCCTCCATCTTTATTGAAACTCAAGGCAAATCAGAACATAGGTACCCCCCGTCTTCCATGGACACAAACACAAATATCTAAGAAGCGTAATTCAGCACAGAGAGAATGTAAGTGATATAATGAAGGTAATAAAGGTATGGGCTTTGTGTTGGAACAGACTTGGGTTCAAATGCTGATTCTACCATTTACTAGCTATACGACCTTGCCCAAGTTAGGCACCTTCCATAAACCTATTTGCATCTCACAGGACTTGTGAGATTAAATGAAAACATTGAAAATAACTTAGCATTCCATCTGGCACATAACAAATATGTCAAGTTCTTTCATGCCTTTGTACATGCCCTTTTTTTCTGCAGCATGCCTGAATAATTTCTATAGTCTTCCTTCAAAAACATGGGGTCAAGTTTGTAACACTTCTGGTCATGCCATTTTCTTTGAAATTAAGACAACATCACCTTGTCTGTGATGCCTTCCTTGCCTTTAACTCTATTCCCTGTGCTATGACCTGGTTATTTACTCTTTCTCTCTGAGCTTCCATATATCTGTCAGCACTTCTCTCACTGTGCACCATTTCATTGTACATGTTGACCTCCTCCAGAGGGCTAAATGCTAGGAGCATGGACTATGTCTTTTCAACTTTGTATATGCCTTACTAAGCACAGTTTTTGATATACAGTAGGTGCTCAGTAAATACTCACTTGCTGAATGAAGGTATAAATTACTTTTGGGAGCACAGCCAGAAAAGTAGTCTGCAGTCCAGAGCAGGAAGAGGGACTGGGTACAACCAAAGAATTTTTTTCCCCAAAACTGTTATTATGAAAAATTTGCAATATACAGAAAAATTGAAAGAATTACAAGGTAAACATCCAAAAACCTGCCACCTAGATTCTAGAATTAGCATTTTGTAAGAATATACTATATTGCCATTAATTGTAAGCATCATGCTGTACAGTAGACCTGTTAAACTTTCTCCACCTATCTAACTGTAATTATGTATCCTTTGACCAACATCTCCTCAACACCCCCTTCCTCCTGACCACCGCAGCCTCTGGTGACTGCCATTCTACTTTCTAATTCAATGAGGTCAGCTTTTTTTTAGAGTCTGCATATGAGTAAGATCATGTGGTATCTGTTTCTGTGCCTGGCATACTTCACTTAATGTAGTATCTTTTAGTTTCATCCATGTTGTTGAAAATGACAGGATTGTCTTTTTTATGGCTTAGTATTCCATTGTGTGTGTGTGTATATATATCACATTTTCTTTATCCATTAATCTGCTGATAAGACTCTTAGGTTGGTTCTGTGTCTTGGCTATTGTGAATAGTGCTGTAATAAACATGGGAGTGCAGATCTCTCTTTAATATATTGATTTAATTTCTTTTGTATATATACCCAGTAGTGAGATTGTTGGATCATATGGTAGTTCGAATTTTTATTTTTTGAAGAACATTCATACTGTTTTGAATAATGGTTTTACTAATTTACGTTCCCACCAACAATGTGCAAGGGTTTCTTTTTCTCCACATCCTTGCCAACAGTTATCTTTTGTCTTTTGATAGCGATTCTGAAAGGAGTTAAGTGATATCTCATTGCAGTTTTGATTTGCATTTCCAGGACAATTAGTGATACTGAGCATTTTTTCATATTCCTGTTGGCCATTTGTATGTCTTCTTTTAAGGCATGTCTATTCACGTCTTTTGCTTATTTTAAATTGGGTTGTTTGTTTTCTTGCTATTGAGTTGTTTGAGTTCCTCATATAATTTTCATTATTAACCCCTCATCAGATGTTTTATTAGTTTGTTTTCACACTGCTAAAAAGAACTCCCTGAGACTGGGTAATTTATAAAGGAAAGAGGTTTAATTGACTCATAGTGCAGCATGGGAGGGAGGTCTCAGGAAATTTACAGTCATGGTGAATGGCAAAGGGCAAGCAAGGCTCCTTCTTCACAGGGTGGCAAGAAGGAGAACGAATGCAGGAGGAACTACAAAACACTTATAAAACTATCAGATCTCATGAGAACTCACTGACTATCATGAGAACAGCATGGAGGAAACCACTCCCCTGATTCAGTTACCTTCACCTGGTCTCTCCCTTGGCACGTGGGGATTTTGGGGATTGCAATTCAAGATGAGATTTTAGGTGGGGACACAGCCAAATCATATCAGATGTATAGTTTGCAAATAATTTCTCCCATTCTGTAGGTTGTCTCTTCACTCTGTTGGTTGTTTTCTTTGCTATGCAGAAGCTTTTTAGTTTGATGCAATCCCTTTTTTCTATTTTTACTTTTGTTGTCTATGCCTTTGAAGTCATATCCAAAAAATCATTGCCCAGACCAATGTCCTTGAGCATTTTCTCTTTATTTTCTTCTAGTAGTTTCGTAGTTTCAAGTCTTAATATCTTTAATCTATTTAGAGTTTATTTTTGCAAATGGTGAGAGATAAGGGTCTAACTCTATTATTCTGCTTTTGCATATGCAGTTTTCTCAGAACCATATATGGAAGAGACTGTTCTTTCCACATTGTATGTTCTTAGTACCTCTGTTGAAAATCAGTTGGCTGTAAATGTGTGAATTTATTTCTAGGCTCTCTATTCTGTTTCTTGGGTCTAGCTTTCTGTTTTTATCTCAGTCCCATGCTGTTTAGGTTACTATAGCTTTGTTGTATATTTTGAAGCCAAGTCATGTGATGCCTTCAGCTTTGTTCTTTTTGCTCAAGATTGTTTTGGCTAGTCAAGGTCTTTTGTGGTTCAATATAAATATTAAAGTTTTATTTTTCTGTTTTTGTAAAGAATGTCATTGGCATTTTTATGGGGATTCCATTGAATACATAGGTCACTTTGGACTGTATGGGCATTTTAACAGTATTAATTTTTCCAGTCCATGAACATGGGATATCTTTCCATTTATTTGTTTCTTCAATTTATCTCATCAATATATTACAGTTTTTAGTATACATATCTTTCACTTCCTTGGTTAAATTTATTCCTAAATTTTTTTTTTGAGATGGAGTTTCGCTCTGTAGCCCAGGCTGGAGTGCAGTGGCCGAATCTCAGCTCACTGCAAGCTCCGCCTCCCGGGTTCACGCCATTCTCCTGACTCAGCCTCCCGAGTAACTGGGACTACAGGTGCCCGCCACATCGCCCGGCTAGTTTTTCTATATTCTTTTTAGTAGAGACGGGGTTTCACCGTTTTAGCTAAGATGGTCTCGATCTCCCAACCTCGTGATCCACCCGTCTAGGCCTCCCAAAGTGCTGGGATTACAGGCTTGAGCCACCGTGCCTGGCCCTCCTAAATGTTTTTATAGCTATTTCATTTTTAGTTTTTTATTTTTAAATTTTGTGGGTACATAGTGGGTATATATATTCATGGGATACATGAGATGTTTTGATATGGGCACACAATGTGAAATAATCACATCATGGCAAATGGAGTATTCATGCTCAGAAGCATTTATACTTTGTGTTATAAACAATCCAATTATACCCTTTTAGTTATTTTTAAATGTACAATAACGTTATTATTAGCTATAGTCACCCTGTTATACTATCAAATAGTAGGTCTTACTCCTTCTTTCTTCTTTTTTTCTGATTAATCATCCCCACCTTTTCCCTGCATTCTCCCAACAACTACCCTTCTCAGCCTCTGGTAACCATCCTTCTATTCTGTATGTCCGTGAATTCAGTTGTTTTGATTTTTAGATATCACAAATAATTGAGAAAATGTGATGTTTGTTTTTCTGTGCCTGGCTTATTTCACTTAACATAAAGATCTCCAGTTCCATCCATGTTGTTGCAATTGGTAGGATATTATTTTTTAAGGCTGAATAGCACTCTGTTTTTATATGTACCACATATTCTTTATCCATTCATCTGATGATGGACTCTACATTGCTTCCAAGTCTTGGCTAATATAAACAGTGCTATAATAAACATGGGAATGCAGATATCTCTTCAGTATACTAATTTCCTTTCTTTTGATTATACCTAGCAATGGGATTGCTGGATCATATGGTAGTTCCATTTTTAGTGTTTTGAGGAGCCTCCAAACTGTTCTCCATAGTGGTTATACTAATTTACATTCCCATCAACAGTGTATAAAGGTACCCTTTTCTCCACGTTTTTGCCAGCATTTGTTATTGCCTGTCTTTCAGATATAAACCTGTAGATATTTTAAATGGAATTGTTTTCTTGATTCTTTTTTCCAACAGTTCACTGTTAGTGCACAGAAATGCCGCTAAGACACTTTTATAAGTCGATTTTATATTCTGCAGCTTTACTAAATTCATTTATTAGTTCTAAGTTTTTTGGTACAGTCTTCAGGGTTTCCTATATATAAAATCATGTCATCTGCAGACAAGGACAATTCAGTTTCTTCCTTTCCAATTTGGATGCCTTTTATTTCTTTCTTTTGCCAAATTTCTCTGGCTAAGACTTCCAGTACTGTGTTGAATAGAAGTGAGAATGGACATCCATATCTTGTTCCAGTTCAGCTTTGCCTCATTCAGCATGATGTTAGCTATGGGTTGTCATATATGGCCATTACCTTTTTGAGGTACATTTCTTTTATATCTAATTTTGAGAGTTTTAAATCATGGAGTGATGCTGAATTTTGTCAAATGATTTTTCTGCATTTATTGAAATGACTTTTATCATTTCTTCTTCTAATGTGATGTATCACATTTATTGATTTACATATAGCGAATCATCCTTGCATCCCTGGGATTAATTACTTGATCATGGTGGATGATCTTTTTGATGTGGTATTCTATTTGGCTAATTAGTATTTTGTTGAGAATATTTGCTTGTATGTTTATCATAGATATTGGCCTGTAGTTTTCTTTTTTGTTGTTGTTGTACCTTTGTCTGGTTTTGGTATCAGAGTAATGCTGGTCTAGCAGAATGAGTTTGGAAATTATTCCTCCTCTTCAATTATTTGGAAGAGTTTGAGAAAACTGATGTTAGTAGTTTAAATATTTGGTAGAATTCAGCTATATTTTTAAATATTTGGTAGTTTTTTAACTATCTGGCTTTTTGTTGATAGGAGACTTTTTATTACTGATTCAATCTCCTTACTCATCTATTTCTTTATAATTCATCCTTGATCAGTTTTATATGTACACAGATTTATCCATTCTAAGTTATCTAATTCGTTGGCATATAATTGTTCACAATAATTTCTTATGATCCTTTAATTTCTGTAGTATCAGTTATAATGTCTCCTTTTTTATCTCTGATTTTCAGTCTTCTCTCACTTTTTCTTAGTCTAGCTGTATATTTTATGTTTTCAAATGAACAACTCATTTCATTGATTTTCTTTTTCTTTTTCTTTTTCTTTTTCTTTTTTGAGACGGATATTAAAAAGTCAATTAGGGACTTTTATGAACAAATTTATGTCAGTAACCTTAACAGTTTAGATACATTTTTTGAAAAACACAAATTATTTAAATTGAAACAAAAAGAAAATGAAAATATGGATAGCGCTATTTCCATTAAAGAAATTTAATTCATAATAAAAACCTTTCCAAGGAGAAAACTCTAGGCCCAGATAGTTAAAGAAGAATTAATACCAGTCTTACACAAAACTCTTTCAGAAGCAGATTGAGAGAGAACACTGACACACTTGTTTTATAAGGCCAGCATAACCCTATACCAAAATGTGTCAGGCATTACCGAAAAGGTTACAGACCAATGTTCCTCATAAAATATTCTCCAAAAAACCCCATAAAACAAAACAAAAAGAATAACAAACTTAATCCAGTAATATAAAGGATAATAACTCTTGACCCAGTTATACAAGGTTGGTCCAGCATTTGAAAATCGATGTATTTTACCACATTAACAGAATAAAGGAGAAAGTAATATGATCATTGTGTTACTGGGGGTCTTTGTTCTTAGAGTTCCCAAGATGGTGACTGGCTGCTTCCAAGATGGTGGCAAGCCTCTGGTTCTCTGACCTGGGGTTCTTGGCCTCACAGATTCCAAGAAATGGAATCTTGGGCCATGTGGTGAGTATTATAGCTCTATTAAATATAGCTTGATTAGGACGAACCTTGGGCACGTAGCCTGCGCAGGAACAATGGTGGGCCTGTAGCCCAATTGGGAGTGGCAATGGGCACAGCCTCACTGGATCATGGGCATAGTAGACACCCTGCCTGATCCGGGGGGATGGAAGTCAGCAGCCAGAGTGCAGTGGTGGCAAACTGCAGTGGTGGACGGTGAGTGAAAGTTCAGCTTGAGCCATTACAAACACGAACCAGAAGAGTGTGCAGTTGCAAGATTTAATAGAGTGGGGGCGGAGCAAGATGGCCGAATAGGAACAGCTCCAGTCTCCATCTCCCAGCGCGAACGACACAGAAGATCTGTGATTTCTGCATTTTCAACTGAGGTACTGGGGTCATCTCACTCGGGAGTGCTGGACAATCCGTGCGGGTCAGCTGCTGCAGCCTGACCAGCGAGAGCTGAAGCAGGGCGAGGCATCGCCTCACCTGGGAAGCGCGAGGGGGAAGGGAGTCCCTTTTCCTAGCCAGGGGAACTGAGACACAAAACACCTGGAAAATCGGGTAACTCCCACCCCAATACTGCGCTGTAACACCGGCACACCGGAGAATATATCCCACACCTGGCCGGGAGGGTCCCACGCCCACGGAGCCTGCCTCCTTGCTAACACAGCAGTCTGCGGCAACCTAAGGGCAAGGCAGCAGCGAGGCTGGGGGAGGGGCGCCCTCCATCGCTGAGGCTTAAGTAGGTAAATAAAGCCGCTGGGAAGCTCGAACTGGGTGGAGCTCACAGCAGCTCAAGGAAACCTGCCTGTCTCAGTAGACTCCGCCTCTGGGGACAGGGCTCAGCTAAAGGAGCCGAAGCCTGTGCAGACGCGAACGACTCTGTCTGACAGCTTTGAAGAGAGCAGTGGATCTCCCAACACGGAGGTTGAGATCTGAGAAGGGGCAGTCTGCCTGCTCAAGTGGGTCCCTGACCCCTGAGTAGCCTAACTGGGAGACATCCCCCACTAGGGGCAGTCTGACACCCCACACCTCACAGGGTGGAGTACACCCCTGAGAGGAAGCTTCCAAAGCAAGAATCAGACAGGTGCACTTGCTGTTCAGCAATATTCTATCTTCTGCAACCTCTGCTGCTGATACCCAGGCAAACAGGGTCTGGAGTGGACCTCAAGCAATCTCCAACAGACCTATAGCTGAGGGTCCTGACTGTCAGAAGGAAAACTATCAAACAGGAAGGACACCTATACCAAAACCCCATCAGTACGTCACCATCATCAAAGACCAGAGACAGATAAAACCACAAAGATGGGGAAAAAGCAGGGCAGAAAAGCTGGAAATTCAAAAACTAAGAGCACATCTCCTCCTGCAAAGGAGCACAGCCCATCGCCAGCAACGGATCAAAGCTGGTCAGAGAATGATTTTGATGAGATGAGAGAAGAAGGCTTCAGTCCATCAAACCTCTCAGAGCTAAAGGAGGAATTACGTACCCAGCGCAAAGAAGCTAAAAATCTTGAAAAAAGAGTGGAAGAATTGACAGCTAGACTAATTAATGCAGAGAAGGTCATAAACGAAATGACAGAGATGAAAACCATGACACGAGAAATAAGTGACAAATGCACAAGCTTCAGTAACCGACTCGATCGACTGGAAGAAAGAGTATCAGCGATTGAGGATCAAATGAATGAAATGAAGCGAGAAGAGAAACCAAAAGAAAAAAGAAGAAAAAGAAATGAACAAAGCCTGCAAGAAGTATGGGATTATGTCAAAAGACCAAATCTACGTCTGATTGGGGTGCCTGAAAGTGAGGGGGAAAATGGCACCAAATTGGAAAACACTCTACAGGATATCATCCAGGAGAACTTCCCCAAGCTAGCAGGGCAGGCCAACATTCAAATTCAGGAAATACAGAGAACGCCACAAAGATACTCCTCCAGAAGAGCAACTCCAAGACACATAATTGCCAGATTCACCAAAGTTGAAATGAAGGAAAAAATCTTAAGGGCAGCCAGAGAGAAAGGTCGGGTTACCCACAAAGGGAAGCCCATCAGACTGACAGCAGATCTCTCGGCAGAAACTCTACAAGCCAGAAGAGAGTGGGGGCCAATATTCAACGTTCTTAAAGAAAAGAATTTT
>NC_045434.1:31285770-31333740 GCF_002776525.5 Piliocolobus tephrosceles
ACCAAACACTGCATGTTCTCACTCATAGGTGGGAACTGATCAATGAGCTCACTTGGACTCGGGAAGGGGAACATCACACAATGGGGCCTATCATGGTGGGGGGAGGGGGGAGGGATTGCATTGGGAGTTATACCTGATATAAATGATGAATTGATGGGTGCTGATGAGTTGATGGGTGCAGCACACCAACATGGCACAAGTATACATATGTAACAAACCTGCACGTTATGCACATGTACCCTAGAACTTAAAGTATAATAAAAAATAAATAAAAAATAAATAAATAAATAAAAGAAAAAAATATTTATAGGTAAAAAAAAAAAAAAGATTTAATAGAGTGAAAACAGAGCTCCCATAAAATGGGAGGGGACCCCAAGGGGGTTTCCACTGCCTGCTCGAATGCTTGGGTTTATATCCTGATCATTGTCCCTCCCGATGTGCTCTCAGGCGATAGATGATTGGCTATTTCTTTACCTCCTGTTTTTGCCTAAGTAGCATTTTAGTGAGCTCTCTTTATTACCTGATTGGTCTGGCGTACCGATGTGAGTTCAGTTGCAAGCCCCGTGTTTAAAGGTGGATGCAGTCACCTTCCCAGCTAGACTTTGGGATTCTTAGTCGGCCTAGGAAATCCAGCTAGTCCTGTCTCTCAGTTGTAATAGATGCATGAAAGGCATTTTATAAATTCAGTACCCACAGAAGATAAAACATGCTCAGCAAAGTAAGAATAGAGAGAAACTTCTAAACCTAATGAAGGATATCTATGGAAAATCTGTAGCTAACATTATACTTCATGGTGAAAGACAATGTTTGACTCCTAGCATCTGGAAGAAGACAAAGATGTCCTTCCTCTTTCAGCACTTATATTCATCATTGTATTGGCATGCACTGTAATATAGTACTGGAGTCCGTGCAGTAGGGCAAGAAAAGAAGGCATATGGCCAAAGGAAGTAAAACTAACATTCACAAACAACATGGTTATGCATGTAGAAAATCCTAAGAAATAATAAATGGAGATAGATTTACCAGGTTCATGACTGTTAGACTCTATATTGTGATGATATCATTCTCCAAATTTACTTATAGATTCAACACAATCCCAGTCAAAATCATGGTAGGCATTCCACGGAAGACAATAAATTATTTCCTGTATGTATATGGAAATGCAAGGAATCTAGAATAAACTGCTTTGCAAAAGATCTAAGTTGTAGAACATAGACTTACCCGGTTTTTAAAACTTCTTATTTCAAAGTGGATTACAGACCTAAATGTAAACACCAAAAAAAAAAAAAAAAAAAAAACTCTAAAGAAAACATAGGAAAAAATATTCATGACACAAAAACAGGGCATGTACAAACACAAATATGAACCAGAAAAGACAAAAACTATTAAATTGAACTTTGTCAAAATTGAAACCTGCTCTTTGAAAGACAGCATTAAGAAAATGAAAATGCAAGCCATAGACTGGGAAAACATATTCGTAATATGTATATCTGACAGTGGACTTGGCAATGGTCCCATTGTTTGTGTCCCCTCAAAATTCGTATGTTGAAATCCTAACCGCCAAAGTGATACTATTAAGAGATGGAGCCGCCGGGTATGGTGGCTCACGCCTGTAATCCCAGCACTTTGGGAGGCCGAGGTGGGCGGATCACGCCATCAAGAGATTGAGACCATCCTGGCCAACATGGTGAAACCCCATCTCTACTAAAAATACAAAAAATTAGCCAGGCGTGGTGGCACATGCCTGTAGTCCCAGCTACCTGGGAGGCTGAGGCAGAAGAATCACTTGAACCCGGGAGGTGGAGGTTGCAGTGAGCCGAGATCGTGCCACTGCACTCTAGCCTGGTGACAGAGTGAGACTCCTTCTCAAAAAAAAAAAAAAAGAGATGGAGCCTTTGGTAGGTGATTGCATCATGATGGCAGAACCCTCAGGAATGGGATTAATGCCTTAATAAAAGAGGCTGGAAGGAGCTTGTTTGCCCCTTCCACCATGTGAGGAGACAATGAAAAGGTACCATTTCTGTGAACCAGGAAACTGACCCTCATCAGACTGGATTGGTTGGTGCCTTGATCTTGGATTTTGTAGCCTCCAAAACTATGAGAAACAAACTTCTTTTGTTTATAAGCTACCTAGTCTGTGGTATTCTGGTTATAGCATCCAGAATGAACTCAGACAGAGTTGTATACAGAACATATACAGAATGAAGAACTATGAATCAACAATAATGAGATGAACAACTCCAACAATTGGGCAGGCTGTAATCCCAGCACTTTGGAAGGCTGAGGTGGGTGGATCACTTGAGCCCAGGAGCTCCAGACCTGGGCAACATGGCAAAACCCCATCTCTACTAAATATAGAAAAAAACTTAGCTGGGTGTGGTGGGGCAGCCTGTAGTCCCAGCTACTCAGGAGGCTGAGGTAGGTCGATCGCTTGAGCCTGGCAGGTGGAGGTTGTGGTGATCATGCCACTGCACTCCAGCCTGGGTGTCAGAGTCAGACCCTGCCTCCAAAAAAACCAAAAAACAAAAACCAACAACACATAATTGGGCAGGAAATTGAACAATCACAAAAGAATATGTATCAGTTGTCTAAAGGTACATGAAAACATTTTCTGTATCATTAGCTACCAGGGAAATGAAAGTCAAAACTACAGGAATTAATTAAAAGGAAGAAGACTGACAGTATCAAGTATTGACAAGGAAGTGAAGCAAGGGGTACTCTCCTATGTTGCTGCTAGGGGTGTAATAATTGTATAACCACTTTGGGAAACAATTTGGCAATTTCTTATAAAGATAAACTTACCCTTAACATTTGAAGTTGGAACCTCCATTCCTAGGTATTTATTCAAGGAAAATGAAAATCTGTATCCATAAATACCATGTATATATTTACAGCCCTATTCATACTAGCCGAAAGCTGGAAACAGGGGAATGAATAAACAGATCGTGGTATATTCATACAGTATATATTCATGCTACTCACCAATGAAAAGGAGTGAACTGCCGACGCACACAACATGAAAGAATCTCAGGAATGTTATGCTGAGTAAAAGAAGCTAGACACAAAAGCATACATATAATATGAATACATTATTGTAGGATTCCATTTATATGAAATTTTTAAAAATGCATTTTAAAAATGCAAAACTATATATTATGATAAAATTCAGATCTGTGGTTGCCTGGAGTGGGGGTGTTTATTAAAGAGAGGCATGGGGGAACATTCTGGAGTGATGGAAATATTTATAATGGCAGGGCGACATAAATGCCCCAGCTCAAGAAACTGTACAATTAAAATGTGTGCCTTTCACTGAATATAAGCTATACATCAATACAGTTTATATTTTTTAGTAAAAGGGAGTTCCAGACTCTGTGCTCTGACAACTTTGGCATATGGGGAATACTACACTTACCCTCCATAAGTGAAGCCTTCCTAGTTATCTTTGATAAGCCTTGTCCTAGACAGAGAGAATTTTTATACTGACACAATAAAAATACATTCTATAAGGCAAATTAAATGGAAATCTCCTCACTAAAATGAAGTACAACACATAGATGGAATACATGGGATGAGATACACATCCTGGACTCTTTGAGAGTCTTTTAAAAATATATTTGGCAGGCTGGGCGTGGTGGATTATTATGCCTGTATTCCCAGCACTTTGGGAGGCTGAGGTGAGAGGAACACCTGAGGTCAGGAGTTCAAGACCAGCCTAGCCAAGATGGTGAAACCCTTTCTCTACTAAAAATATGAAAATTAGCTGGGTGTGGTGGTGGGCCCTTGTAATTGCAGCTACTCAGGAGGCTGAGGCAGGAAAATTGCTTGAACCTGGGAGGCAGAGGTTGCAGTGAGCCGAGATCATGCCATTGTACTCCAACCTACTCTACAGCTGTACAACTCCAATGTACAATGTAAAAATGTACATTAGGTGATAAAACTCAGTCTCAACTATATATATGTGTGTGTGTGTGTGTGTGTGTGTGTGTATATACTGAGGCAGGAAAATTGCTTGAACCTGGGAGGCAGAGGTTGCAGTAAGCCGAGATCATGCCATTGCACTCCAACCTACTGTACAAATCTGTACAACTCCAATGTACAATGTAAAAATGTACATTAGGTGATAAAACTCAGTCTCAAAAAATATATATATGTGTGTGTGTGTATAAAATATATATACATATTTATATATATACACACATATATATAAAATACACACACACACACACACACACATATCGCAACATCTGAATTTTAAAATTCTAATTCAGGGTTCAGTGACTGGACCATGAAGCCTATTTTTGTACTGCCCCAATGTAAGAATGGTTTTACATTTTAAAAAGTTGTTTAAGAAAAAGTCCTATCCCTTAAGAAAAAAAAAAAGCAACCAGTACTGTAAGTGTTCCCTCAAAGTCTACAATATTTACTTTCTGAACTTTTGCAGAAAAAGCTTTCTAACGCCTATTCTTTACCCTTTGATCTGCACACTCTACCTACTGTAACTGATTCAGCCTCTCAAAAACTAACGTCTTTTTTTTTTCTTTGCATTAGAGAATCCTAGATGTTTGTAGTACTAATTAGTATACACTAAGCGTACAGCCTTATTTCGTTTCCTCTGAAAACTAAGAGAGAATGTTAAGTTGAATGATATGATAGCTACATCCCAAGGAATGCTATATTTCTTATAAATTGGCCTCTTTGGCTGTATTCCAGATGACGTTAAAGCTGTGGAATAGCCAAAGCACCTGAAATAGCAGGTATATATGTAGCATGAGGCCCTTAGCCATTTTGCAAAAAGCACGGGGCAATGCTAAATATTTCTGGTTTGCCCCGGTGGTATAGATTGGAGGAAACATTTTTACTCCAGCCTTCATGAAAAATGGCAGGATAGTTTAAAAGGTCTTTGAGAAATTTTGGAGGTTCTAAAGGGTTTTTTTTTTTTTTTTTTTTCTTTTTGGCATGGGGTTGTCAGAATAGCAAATCTGCACTACAGTCTCAGAAATATCAAAATTTCGCCCTTTTAGTGCATTTGAACTCACACTTCAACCTTAGAATCTTCTTACTCTCTCCCACCCTTTGCCTCTGCCTCCTGTGGTCTCATACAGCTGACCTCAAACCATAATGGATCTTTTAAAATTAACTTAGGTCCTCTGAGCATCTCTTTATTTCAAAATTTTAAAGATTAACCTGGGATAAAGGGACATAGAGCTGCTTTAGGAAATACACAGCCTCTTTTGGGATCTCACTGTGCTAGTGATACACACATTCAAGTTTGAAAGACCAGTGGAATTGTGGTGGACAGCCCAGGGACAGGAACAAGCAGGAGCCTGGTATGAGCTAACATTTAAGTTAAAATCTGTGACTATTTATGATATTTCTTTCTTTTCATCTTTTCTCTAGGCCTACTCTGTGTATGATGAAGACATTGGGTACTGTCAAGGGCAGTCTTTTCTTGCTGCTGTATTACTGCTGCATGTAAGTAACGGTCCATGTGATAAATAGCACAGTGCTGCCAAGTTTATTTTACTTTCTACTGCCTTTGTTCTTCCGTCTTATTTCCCATTTACCTGATGGAGATTATATATGGCATATCTTTTTAAAAGATATTAGGTGATAAAATAAGATATTAGGTGATAAAATAAGAGATATTATGTCAAAAATAGGACAGTTTCTCAATGGAATTAGTTTTTTTGGCTAGAAAAGGATAAATTGCTTATTTGGAGTTATTTTTAACTAGAATTCTCTGGAATTAAAGAAGTCAGTGTAACTACCCAAATATCAGGACCTGGACCATTAAGACCCACTGTACTGTGACAAGGAAGTCCTTTATCATTTCTGTGATGTATTTTTATATATCTTCTTTCCTGTCAGTTACCTTCATTTGACAGATCATTTATTGAGCATCAATTGTCAGATACTGGGCTATGAAGTGGGGTTATAAAGATGAATCATTTATAATTTGTGTTCTCAAAGGCTTCATAGTCCAAGATGGGGCACAGATAATGTAGGCATGCACTTATAATTTTTATTCTCTTTTATGTGTCTTTGTTTTTCTGATGACAAAAATAATACATACTCATTAAATACCTTACAGTATGCTAAGGGAAAGTGATACACAGGTTAAGAGAATAGAGAAGAGAATTACCCAATCAAGCTCTGCCAGAACTTTCAGAAAAGACTTTCTGAAGGAGGTGGCAGCTTTGTCAAGACATAAATGAGATTGGAGAAGGTGAGAGGGGAAAGGGAAGGGGAAAGAATTATTGACAAAAGTCACAATATGAGAAAATGTATGGAAATATGATAGGGCACAGTATACAAAGGAAACAATATGAAATTACAGTTTACTATAGCAGTTGTACACAGGGAGTGGTATGATGTAAAAATAGTAAGATGGGAAATTGTGAAGACTTTGTAATATGTCAAAAATGCAGACTTTATTCTAGAGCTAATGAGGAACCATTGATCACTTGGGAGCAAGGGAATAATATAGTCATATGATCATTTTAGATAAATTATTTTCATACCTGTGTAAAGGGCAGAATTAAAGGAAACAGACAGCAGCAGAGAGACCAGGTAGAAAACATCAATATGGCCAGGCATAGCGGCTCATACCTGTAATCCCACACCTTTGGGAGGTTGAGGCAGGAGGATCATTTGAGCCCAGGAATTTGAAACTAGCCTAGGCAATATAATGAGACACCATCTCTACCACACACACACAAAAGGTATCTGGGCATGGTGGTGAGCACCCATAGTCATGGTGAGCACCCGTAGTGGTGTTGAGCTACCTGGGAGGCTGAAGTGGGAGGATCACTTGAGCCTGGGAGGTCAAGGTTGCAGTGAGTCTTGATTGCATCATTGCAGTCCAACTTGGGCAACAGAAGGAGACTCTGTCTCAAAAAAATAATAATAATAAAAAGGAAAAGAAAATGTCAATTTAAATGAGAGATGTTGAGAGCCCAGAGAAAAGCAGAATTAAGAAACATTCAGGGAGCAAAATTGTTAGGTTTGTGGATGGACTGGCAAAGGAGCAGTCAGAGGTGACATATCTAGTTTCCTGGCTTTGGTGGCTGGATGAATGTTGTATTTAGAGTTGAGATAGAAAATATATTTATGGAGATTGAATGAAGGAAAAAGTTTAGGAGTTGATGAGTTCTTTTTTTTTTTTTTTTGAGACGGAGTCTCGCTTGGTCGCCCAGGCTGGAGTACAGTGGTGCCATCTCGGCTCACTGCAAGCTCCGCCTCCCGGGTTCACGCCATTCTCCTGCCTCAGCTTCCCGAGTAGCTGGGACTACAGGCACCCACCACCAGACCCGGCTAATTTTTTTGTATTTTTAGTAGAGACTGGGTTTCACCATGTTAACCAGGATGGTCTCGATCTCCTGACCTCGTGATCCGCCCGCCTCTGCCTCCCAAAGTGCTGAGATTACAGGCGTGAGCCACCGTGCCCGGCCTTTTTTTTTGAGATGAAGTCTTGCTCTGTCATTCAGGCTGGAGTGCAGTGGCACAAACTTAGCTCACTGCAACCTCCACCTCCCAGGTTCAAGTGATTCTCTTGCCTCAGCCTCCCAAGTAGCTGAGATTACAGGTATGTGCCACCACACCTGGCTAATTTTTGTACTTTTAGTAGATGGGGTTTCACCATGTTAGCCAGATTGGTCTTGAACCCCTGATCTCAAGTGTTCTGTCTACCTCGGCCTCCTAAAGTACTGGGATTGCAGGTAGGAGCCACTGCACTTGTCCAGTGATAAGTTTTGTTTCCAATTATCTGAGTTGAGGTTATTCCTGGGACATCTATGTGGAGATAGATGTTCAGCAGCCAGTTGCATACTGGAGATTAATGCTGGAGGAGAAATGAAAGCTGAAGTCATGAGACTACATCAGATCATCTAGAAGAATGAATAGAGTAAAAAGATTAAATCCCAGGAACAGCAAACATTTGAAGGGATGATGAGGAAGTAAAATCTTTAAAGAAGTTCAGATTCTCAATAGGGAGGAAGCAATGAATTGTGTCAAATGTAACAGAGAGGTCCAACAAGTTTAAAAGGACAGCATTGTTTAGCATTCTGGAAGTGAAGAGCAATTATAATAGATTCATGGTCCTAATTCTGAAAACGTGATTTTAATTATAATAGTTCTATTATGATTTTCACTTTGTCTCTCTTTGAGATTGATTTTTTTTCCTCTGTTGCATTATTGTCTGTTTATGACAGTTTCTATCTTCTCCTTGTTATTCTTCTTTCTTTGATATCTCTACATCTCACCTTTTTGGGACTTCCTGTGATGACCAGTTACTTTATAATCACAAATTCTCAGGGGCCCTTATTCCCCTTCTAAACCCAGTACAATCTAGAATAGTCAGGTCCCTACCCTAAGAGGCTGGAGACCATACCCAGTGACATGGATGTTTTCTTCAAGGTTCAGAGCCATCTTTCTTCTAAAGGAAGCCTTTATAATTACTTGGATGAGAAGCTGAAGTTCAAGACATGGGTGATGAAGCTTTGGTTTGAACAAAGTAATCTTTTTTTTTTGAGATGGAGTCTTGCTCTGTCGCCAGGCTGGAGTGCAGTGGTGTGATCTCAGCTCACTGAAACCTTCGCCTCCTGGGTTCAAGTGATTCTCCTGCCTCAGCCTCCAGAGTAGCTGGGACTACAGGCATGTGCATCACCATGCCCAGCTCATTTTAGTTTTTTTTTTTTTTCCAGTGGAGACGGGTTTTACCGTATTAGCCAGGCTGGTCTTGATCTTCTGACCTCATGATCCTCCCACCTCAGCCTCCCAAAGTGCTGGGATTACAGGCGTAAGCCACCACGCCCGGCCACAAAGTAATCTTTGAACATACCGTAGTTTAGCATTTTTAGCCCTGTTTAACATATTACATTAAATGCTACCGTAGTTTAGCATTTTAGCCCTGTTTAACATATTATATTTATAAATGTTCAGTGAGAAGAATATCTCTCTGAGAAATCTCTTTTGGATTTTACAGGAGTTTGGGTTAATTGTAAGTTCATAATTATTTGGAAACACCCTCCCCACCCCCGCCCCCAAAGAGAGAAAGAGAGAGATTCAAATAACTAGAGAGCTCAAATACCTAGAATTTTTTTCTACATTATGTACTCTACTATTATAAGGGCCATGTGATGAGTCAGCCTTTGTGAAATGCAACAAGATAGTTTCCAGTGTATGTTACAAGAGGGACAGAAATTCGGTCTAGTATCTCACACTTTCTACATTAATAGAATTATTCAGTGTTGTCATGGCTTTTATAAAAGTAACTTGAAATATAGAAATCCTTTTAGAATCCTTAAGGGAAAGATGAACTAATATTCAGCATTCTGTTAATGAAAAACATAGCATATTCTAATTTTTAATTGGCAGTATGTTTGATGATTCTGTTAATTAGTATATTCCATTAACTAACCAACCCATCCATTCAACCAATTTGAATAACAGAAGTTAACTGTAATTTATTTTTTACTATATTTTTGTCTCCCTGGTTTAAACAAATGGAAGAATACGGACTGGTTTAAACAATTCATCAAACACACTATCTCAGGTTCCAGGGAGATACATTATTAGGTTCTTACTGACTAATTTGTTATCAGTTACATAAGCTATTGCTTCTTTTTGCTGCCAGACATCTTTGGAAGCTCCATATTAATCACTGTCAGAGTCTGCTTCTTTTTGGGTTGCTGTCCTTTCCTCACCCATAGTCATTTATATTTCACATTCATTGCTTGAGAAGAAAGTAAGACCAAAAATGAAAGTATGTTCAAAAACAGTTTTGAATTTTTAGGATTTTTTTCATGTCTAAGTAGTTTAAAGAATTAATTAGCCTCCTCTTGTACTTGAAAATTTCTAGATGCTTTGACAATAGCTTTGTAACATGTAGTAGTTTAGGCAATGAGAATTAAATGTTTATCACAGTAGACTCTTATACATCCATTTATGAAATTACAAGAGATTTGTCATTTACAGTTGGAGAATGTTATAGTACAGATTGCATGCAACCATTACAATGTTCAACTGCATTTGTAATCAAATATACAATAATAATTTGTAATTTCATAATATATTAGTCTTTATCTCTTAGTCATAATAAATTATGATCTGATTATATTTCACTTACTGTAAAAATTATAGAAAATATCTTAGATAATTTGTAACCCAATATATTTTCTACCATATTTATTGTTAGTAGTTTTAAATTTTTTAATTGAACATGTACCTTTTTAGACATTCAGAAGATTATGTTCTTTTTTAAGGTTAAATTACTGTATGTATACTAATATTGGCATTTATAGAAGCTTTCCAACTCAGGAAGGATTATGTTTGAATAATCTAGCATGTTTAAAACTATTGAATTTTTTTAAAAAAAAATTATGACTAGGCACAATTCCTTTGGAAACTGGTTTGGCTTTATCTAATAAAGATATACACACCCAGAAGTTTTACTCCTAGACATACCTTAGTCAAATTTATGCACTTGTACATTAAAATACTTGTATTACTTTTGTCCTAATAGTGTTTATAACAGTCAAAACACTGAAGCAATTCAAATGTCCACTACTAAAATGTCCAATATTAGAATTGTAATTAGACAGTAAGATGGCTAAATTATGGTATTCTTAGAGTATGAATGCCATACAGCAATGGAAATGAATATTTTACACTACATTGGTTCATACAAATGAATCATATAAACATAAGATTTAGTTTAAAAAAAAGCAAAGTACAACATTACATTTGGTATGATTCCATTTTGCATAAAGTTCAGTAACAGGCAAAACTAAATTCTATTGTTAGGATGCTACATAGATGGAAAAAACTATAAAGAACACCAATGAAGTGATAACTGTTAAAGTTAGGAAAGTGATTTCTTTAGGGAGAAACTGGGAACCATGACTGAAAAGAGACACAGGGATTTTCAGGGCTATTGACAGTGTTCTCTTTCTTAACCTAGATAGTGGTTACATGCATCCTTAAAGTGTACATTTAACTTTTATGCATTTTTCTGTTTGTTGTATTTCAGAGTAAAATAAATTTAAAAATTATAAATTTAAAAATATTTCTCCCCAAAAAGACAGATTTGGGATAAGATTTAACCAATGGATGTAAATAAGAAGCAGAATTACCTATTACAGATTCCAGAGTCCAAAGTGACAAGATAAAGGCTTCATTTTGAAGTCTCTATCATATGTATGTGTGTGTGTGTGTGTGTATATATAAAGTTAAGCATTTGTGGCATTATATTATTCAAGACTCTTTCTGCTGCATGTGACAGAATTGACTCATATAACTGGGAAATCTAGAGTCAGAGATGATTTTTCACATGATTGACTCCAGAGTTCACATTTTGTCATCAATAATCTGTTTGTATCCCTGCTTTTCTTGAATTTTATTGTCTTAATTATGTTAGTAGACAAAAAAGTGGGCAAAATGACTGTTGGCTCGCCTGGATTCATATGATCTGGACAACTTCATTTAAAAGGAACATTTTTTGCTACCTTGTTTAAAAGAGACTGTCTTACTATAGCTCCTGCATTTATTTAAAATGACACGCAACAACAACAACAACTCACTCTGTTTTTCTTCCTGTTGGACTTTGGCCTGGTTGGGTAGGGCATTCTAATTGTCACAGCCCAGGTCTTTAGTCCAGATCGGTGAACCCCCATCAGCCCCATCCTAAACAACAGAATGATCTTCCTATAGGAAGAGGGGTTTTGATATTAGATGATGGGACAATAGGGTGCTGAACAGGTACATCACATCATCTTGAGTGATATACTTACTACAAGGTTTTTAGTGTATTTAAAAAATGGGTCCTATACTTCCAAATCACTTTTCTTTCTAGTTCAAGAGAAAGAAGCATTCATTTTTCTATTCCGAGTTAATTCTTATCAAGTGCTTTTGAGCCATTTTCCAACATCTCCCTGTGTCCTAATATACACAAACATTTTACCTATTTAAAAAATATTTAACTACTATCTTACATCTCTCTGCCTTTTGAAGCTGAACTCTTTCAAGGGATACTGAAAACTACAACTGTGAATTTGGATTGTGGTTAGTTACATGACTTTGGGCAAGTCTCTTCAACTGAGCTTTAGTTTCCTGTTATCATCCTTCTAGGCTTATTATGAGTATTGCGTACCTTATGATGAGCATAAAGAGTCTTACATATTTTGTACCTAGCACAAAAATAGTGCAGTTATGAGATTAAAACCAGGCTTTACTTTATAGACCTATAGTTAGTTACTGGCAAGTCATTTAACTTCTTTGAACTTCACTAGTATTATACTTACAATGTAAAAATAATGCCTACCTTGCAGGATTTTTGCGAGGGTCAAATGGGGTCATGAATGAATATGTCTAATAATGCTAACTGTTCTGTTATTTTTTATTTATTTTTATATTTTTAATTTTTATTTTTTGCTGTTATTTTTTTAAATTAATAATTATTTGCTTTTAAATTAATAATTATTTGCCCAGCCAATTTTCTTTTGGTCCCTGGTCCAACTAATTCGAATGAATTACACATAGGAATCTAAATATATCATACAATGATAGAATTTTATGGCTTATAAATTTACATTCAGTTTAAATGTATTAAGCTATTTGATTTAAAGGGAAAATAGACAAATGGCTAGAAGTTTTCATTCTATTTGCTTTTTAATATGCAAACAAAAAATGAAGACATGATAAATAACCTTGAGTTTCAAAATAGTCACTAGCATTCATCTTTTTTTCTTTTTTCTTTCTTTCTTTTTTTTTTTTGAGACACAGTCTTGCTCTATGACCCAGGCAGGAGTGCAGTGGTGAGATGTTGGCTCACTGTAGCCTCTTCTCTTGAGTTCAAGGAATTCTCCTGCTTCAGCCTCCCAAGTAGCTGGGATTACAGGCACATGCCACCATGCCCGGCTAATTTTTGTATTTTTAGTAGAGATGATGTTTCACCATGTGGGCCAGTCTGGTCTCAAATTCCTGACCTCAAGTGATCACACACAGCCTCCCAAAGTGCTGGGTCTACAGGCATGAGCCACCATGCTGGACCCATTCATTATTGTTGAAGAAAATTCGGAATATCAGTAGAGTGTTCATCTTCTTCATAGAGAAAGGTAGATCATTCCAAAAAGATGTGAAACACATCATGTGAAGTAGGAAATTTAGTTTTACACTAACTATGGGGATCCCTTTAAATTATCAAAATACAATTTTACTTCAAAAAATACCTTGATGTAAATGATGTCAGGTGCATCTTAAAGACTTGAGATACTTAGCACTGCTTTGTTTTATAGTTTATTGTGGAGAGAAGTAGTGAGGGCTTGGAGATAGTCTCCATTCAGTGGTCATCACAATTAGTACAAGTGTCAGATCATTATCAACATTTATTACCAAACAGTGATTATATCATTCAGTTCTCAATTATGCATGTGAGGCAGGTATTTTGTTTTGTATTTCATAAAGCCATGGATGATACTTTGACATCTTAAATTATAATATTTTAATGTTTATCCCCTCTTTTCCTTAATGAAATAACACTATTAATAAAGTTTCTGTACACAGCAAAAATGGACATTCAGTCTTAGAGACCCACCATATTCCAACATCTTAATATTTTATTTAAAGATGTGTTGTTCAATTATTTATTTTTATTGTAACTTTAGACGAATTGCATAAATTGGATAAATTGGATTATCTTATTCTATGAAGCATTAATCATTGTAATAAGTTTAATAGTCATTTTAGTGCTTTTTTTTTTAAGTAGGTAGATACCACTATACTATCTAGTGGAGGAACTGCATGTACTAAGGTGAAGTTTGATAGTACAACCTAGCATTGCATCTCACATCTCAGTTGATGTTCTTTATGCCGATTGAGGGATAAGCTGAATAGTCAATACAAAATATAGATAATATAAAAGCTTTTCATATTTAGCATTTGGAATAGAATTATAAGAAATCAAATTTGAATATAGTTGCATTTGGCTGCCGCTTGCTTCTAGCCTCACACCAATACTTTCCTTCTACATTTTTTTTGGCAGTTACCAACAGATCACCTTACTTGTGTGGCATGACTTCATTAAAAAGGCAGATGTATTCAGAATTTAGCTAGTTTATCTTAAAGAAATATTTAACACTTGATATTTATTGAAGGTTTTATGCTAAGAGTTGTGGAGCGGGGAGTACAACATTACAGTAGTGTTTAGAGTTTAGAAGTGCACAAAAAACTATAATGGTATACAACAAAGTTTTGGGATTCAGAGAAAGCAAGAGTCTCCTCAGGTTAAAGGGAAATAACAAAGTGCCACTTAGGATCAGTTTTAAAAGATCAGTAATATTTTAAAGGCAGAACTGTGCTATAGAGTATACCCCAACCCAGTTATCCCCTCTGAGCTTGTATGCAAAACTATGTGGAGAACCTTGAAAGTGCAGCTTGTCACTATTTAAGTCATAAAAAGCATGGGGAGGAAGAAGGGGACATTCTTCCTACTGATACACAAGAAATGCTGTCATTTATATGAAAAGCAGCACATTTTTGCTACTTCATGTTAAGAACTTAAATTCCAGCAAATCATTTTAACAGAAAGATCTTAGAGTAAAAATTTTACCTATGCACGTTTATTCTTTTGAGTATCCTTGTATAAAGCACTTTGGTAATTGTCGATGTAAAAGACAGAGTCTCTGTCTTTAAGGAAGGAAAGAGAAGAGAAATTTAGTGATTGCCAACAGTATGCATATGTCTCTTAAATATATTTCATTTAATACTTGTAGCATCCCTATGACATAGGTATTGTTATTTCTAATTTTTTAGAAGTAAAAAAATCTTAGGCATTAAAAGAGGTTACCTGCTCAAGATCACCCAGCAAGTAATTAAAACCTTACCTGAAATTAACATCTATTGGAATAATTCCAAAATCATGTTTTTCCCCTGCAATGCCTTTTGTATATTCATGATCTGTTTCTGGGCAAAACTTTGAGGGGAATGATTGAATATAGATTCTTGTAGATTATACCTTTATACAAAAGAAAAGTGATAGATTCTCACTAAACCAAAATATAGTTGTCCCTCAGTATTGAGAACTAATGAGGAATTGGTAGCAGCTGCGTGACCTTACTAAAAATAAAAATCAGATCCGCTGCTGTAAACTCTTCACTGATTTCTCACTGCACTTAGAATACATTCCTAACTCTTTATCATGGTCATATCAGTGCTGTGTACAGCCAGATCATACCAACTTTTGAGGGCCAATTGTTAAATTTTCAGGAATTCTGTGAACCAGTTGTTAAGCACAGCCGTTGTTAAAAATTAAATGATAAAAACTTACAGTTAAATAACTCATGTTAAAAACAAAAGTAATAAGTACTCAAAATTCATTACTTCTTAGTTATGTTACCACTTTTTATTGTTGTCTTGAAATTATTTACATTGTCTGTTTTATCTGTATGATAAAAATGGTATATAATGGTGTGCTGCAACTCTACTGTTATGCATCACTTTTCAACTCCAGTCCATTTATTTTCTAGTATTTTACTCTGATCTCTTCCCCTACCCTCCTCTTTATGGTCAGTAATTCATAGATTTGCCCTTTTGAAGCTATTTTCTAGATCTTGCAGGCATGCCTAATGTCTTTATATTCTTTTTGTTGTTTCTTCTCTATGTATTTTCAGATAGCCTGTCTTCAAGCTCACTAATTCTTCTGCTTGATCATCTGCTGTTCAGAGACTCTGATATATTTTTAAGTTTGTCAGTTGAATTTTTTAGCTTCAGAATATCTGCTTATTTTTTATTATTTTGGTCTCTTTGTTAACTTTGATAGGATTCTGAATTTTTTTCTCTGTATCGTCTTGAAGTCATTGAGCTTCCTCAAAGTAGCTATTCTGAATTCTCTTTAATGTCACATATCTCTCACTCCAGAATTGGTCCCTGGTACCTTGTTTAGTTCGTTTGATGAGGTCATGTTTTCCTGGGTATTCTTAATGCTTGTGGATGTTCATCGATATTTGGGCATTGAAAAGTTAGGTATTTAATCTTCATAGTCTGAACTTATTTATACCCATCCTTCTTGAGAAGGCTTTCTAAAGGGAATTAAGTGTTGTGATCTAAGTCTTCAGTCACTGAAGTCATATCTGCATTAGGGGATGAGCCAAGCCAAATAATGCTGCAATTTTTGCAGACTCGCAGAGATTGAGCCTCGGTGGGCTTGGGTAAGATCTGAGAGAATTCCATCATTCCTAGAATCTCTTTTTCTCTTCTCTCACTTTCCCCCAAATAAATGGAGTTTTTTTCTCCTCATGCTGGGCTTCCTGGAGTTGAGGAGCAGGTGACACAAGCACTAGCTACCACAGCTGGGACTGGCTACTATGGCTGCAACTGTACTTGGTCACACCTGAAGCCAGCATGGTACCTGGTGGCTACTGCCTGGTTACTGCTGGTGTTTATTCAAGGCCCCAGGGTCTTTACATTCAGGGTAGCAGGCTTCCTTCTGGCCCAGGATGGATCTAGAAATCCTGTTCAGGAGCTAGGGTCTGGACTCAGGGGATTCAGGACTCTGCTTCATGTTACTATGGCTGAACTGGTACTCAAGTTGCAAGACAAAGTCCTCTTTACTCTTTCCTTTCTTTTCCACAAGCAGAAAAGGGGTATCTCCCAGGCTGCCCTGCCTGGAGTTGGGGAAGGGGTGTATGTATAGCCACGCTTGCTTTTTTGTTGTTGTTTCTATTTGATCCCTTGGCTATCCCAGTTGGTGTTTCACTGGATCGTATGTACCCCAAGTTCACTGGCTTCAAGCCAAGCACAGCACCAGGACTTGCCGAAAGATTGTGATACTTGTGGCCTAGACCGCTTTTCAATTTGTTCAGGACACCAGGGCACTTTAGTCTGCCAGGGGGCTTCCCCTCTGACCGGGGCCAGTCTAAATCCTTCCTTCTTGGGTGCCTGCTAAATTCTGCCCTGTGTTGTATTCTGCTGTGACAGGGCAGCACTGAGTACCAATGCAAAGTCCCTGCACTCTCCTTTTCCCAAGTGCATGGACTCTTTCTCTACACATGTTGGGGGGATAGGATAGGTGTGGTGTAGACAATGTAAGACTGTTTTTTCTACCCTCTTCAGTGCCTTTTTCCTTGATATCATGTTAAAGCCAGGTACTGTGATCAGTCACCTGAATTTTTGTTTTTTATGAAGGTGTTTCTTGCGTGGATAGTTCAATTTGGTGTTCTTGAGGGAGGATGATTGCTGAAGGATGATTGCTCTTTGGCCATCTAGCTCTGCCTCCTCCAAAATTGTCTCTGATGTTTACGTTTACTTCCAACACCCAACATTCCCTAGTCCAGGACTTCTGCATCCTTATGAAACTCAAGCTGAGTTGCCTGTTTACTCTTCCCCTAGGGAGGCACTATACCTTTATCTCTGTATCCCTAAAGCCTAGAACAGTGCCTGCACCTCATCTGTTCAGTGACTATATGTATGAATGCCAAAAGGCACATAAACCTTTTATTTGCCCTAATGATTTTACCACATTCAAAGAAATAAAAACATATTCCCTTTATAAGATACCAGATGGTAAGACATTCAACTAATTGTCATTTACTTAGAAAGAGAAAGACTTAAGTGAATTAGTGTCTCTAGGACTGGCTCTAGTTATCTTTTTTTTTTTTTTTTTTTTTTCCTCTTTTGAGCAGAGTCTCAAAACTCCAGGCTGGAGTGCAGTGGTGCGATCTCAGCTCACTGCAACCTCCACCTCCCTGATTCAAGCAATTCTTCTGCCTTAGCTTCCCCAGTACCCGGGATTACACGTACGCACCACCATGCCCAGCTATTTTGTATTTTTAGTAGAGAGGGGTTTCCTCATGTTGGCCAGGCTGGTCTCGAACTCCTGACCTCAGGTGATCCACCTGCCTTGACCTCCCAAAGTTCTGGGATTACAGGCGTGAGCCACTGCGCCCGACCGGGCTACAGTTATTTTACATGCAGCTGTTTTGTATAGACATTTGAGTAGAGATCTGAGAGGAAGATGAGGAGGCTTACAACTTGTTAAGAGAAGTATTCTTGGCCATATATGTTCAAGTTAGTGTCACTTGAAGTTTTGATGACAAAGTAGTAAAGAATACAATGTAATTGTATCCTAAATAACCAAATGGAAGCTGAAAAATAGTTGCTATCTTGAATAGCTGAGGTCAGTGGCCAGAAATTTTGAAAAGGTCTCAAACAACTCATAGATAAAAAGAAAATAAGCAAATGTTTAAAGAATCAAAATGAAAACACTATAGTGTATTTATTTAACTTTAGGAGATGTTGTTTAACAAATTTGGGTGTTTTATGGTTTATAATTAGACAATAGAAGTGGCTGATTTGTATAAACTTTTAAATAAACAACTGCATTTCTAAGTGGATAAATGGAACTCTACCTGATTGAGTTATTGAAGTATGAAGTTAGTCTGACAAATGTGTGAAATACTATAATCAACCAAATATAAATTTTCAAGGAAGTAATAGTTACATCCTAGGACGTTGAGTAAGTACAACTTTTTCTGTATGTTTGGTGTAATTTCTAGAATATTAGATATGTCCGTTTCCATATTCTTTCACCTGTTGATACCACTGTTTAGAGGTTTGTTCCTTTGACTTCAGAGTTTATTCCCTATTCAGATAAAAATACCTCTTAGAAAACTAATATGTTAGAGTTTACTGACCATTTCCCTGAAACTGTATTTTACAGAAAGTAACAGCATCAAGAAAACTCAGGGAAGATAGTTTCACACTATTTACCAAAATTTAAAATGCATTTATTTTTTCACCCAGCATTCCCCCTTTTGGGAATGTGCTCTACCCCACCCCATTTTTGCATATGTACAAAATGATGCATATATAAGGTTTATTGAAGCTTTTTATGATTAAAAAATTAGGAACATCTCAAGTGTCAATAGGAAACTAGTTAAATGAACTATAGTACTATATATTCTATATAATGGAATACTGTGTAATTGCTTTTAAGAAAATAAAGAGACAACTTGTTTTATACTGAGATAGAAAGATTTCCAACTTACATTGTTAAAGAA
Source organism: Piliocolobus tephrosceles (assembly GCF_002776525.5). NCBI lineage: Eukaryota > Metazoa > Chordata > Mammalia > Primates > Cercopithecidae > Piliocolobus > Piliocolobus tephrosceles. The sequence continues at coordinate 31,304,823 of NC_045434.1, forward strand.
ATATCATGATGCGTAACTGTGTATATAGTATATTATCTTTTATGTGGTGGGACAAAATAAAATTAGAAATGTAATGATTTTATTTGCATAGATAATCAGTGGCAGAATACAGGAGAAATTATTAAGAGTAGATATGAGGTTATGCAAAAGAGGTTGGGGGATGTGGGTACCAGGGATTAGTGTATGTATAATGATAGGGAGGAGTGAGACTTTTACCTTTAGATCCTTTTACATTGTTTTGATTTCTTTCTTTCTTTTTTTTTTTTTTTTTTTTGAGATAGGGTCTCACTCTGTCGCCCATGCTGTAATGCAGTGACGTGATTTCACTCACTGCAACCTCCACCTCCCAGGCTCAAGCGATCCTCCCACCTCATTCTCCCAAGTAGCTGGGACTACAAGCTCATGTTGCCACACCTGGCTGATTTTTTTATTTTTTATAAAGACAGAGTTTTGCCATGTTGGTCAGGCTGGTTTGGAGCTCCTGAGTTTAAGTGATCCGCCTGCCTTGGCCTCCCAAAGTATGCTTTGGTTTTTTAATCATGAGTGTATTGCCTATTTTTAAAGATGGCCTAATGAATGAATGACAACATGATTAAAATTAACAAAAGAGGATAATTCATCTCAAGTAAGGAGGTCATGTCACTCTGCCAAAGACTGGCTCTGAAGGACTTCATTCGCTCCAGGACTTCAGCTACTTATGCAGAGGACTAATAACATGAGGGAACTTTTCTGACATTCTGGCAAAATGCCACTTATTTATGTTGTATATGTATATGTTTTTCTGTAGATGCCAGAGGAACAAGCATTCTGTGTGTTGGTGAAAATCATGTACGACTATGGTTTGAGAGACCTCTACAAAAACAACTTTGAAGATCTTCATTGCAAATTCTACCAGTTGGAGAGACTAATGCAGGTAAATAAAAATTAGGAACTTTTATCACTCAGGGATTTGTTGAGTCATAGAAAAAGCCTAATAGAGTTGGTAAGCAATAATGAATTATAGAATTTTAATGGAATATTATAGAAAATGTAAATGGATTTAGTTTCAGAGCAGCATCTACATTGGTCTATCATAATATGTTTATTTAGCCATTTTACTATTTTAAAAATATCTCACATTTTAAATGTTCAAATTAAACAAACTTTGAAGGGTGAATCTAATGAGTTTAATCATTAAGAGATTGCCAAGTATTGTTTGTAGAGGAATGAAGATATTTACAGAGTAAAAATTGAAATACCTAAGAGCTTTCTCCATACTAATTAGTACCACTTCCTTATTTGGGTCTACATAGAACACTTGGAAGAGCCGGAAAGATATTCATAAGAGAATAAAACATATCTGAAATACTGTAGGGATATATTTAAAAATTTTTAAATATAATTCCTAATCTCGTTGTTGTGCTTTATAATACGTATTTATAAATGTGTGTGAGAAATATACATCCTTTTATATATACCAAATATTACATAGTAAAAAAGATTGTGACCACAGGCAAAGTGATTGACCAGAGCTGACAAAAGGAATTTTTAACTAACTTTGGAGTTCTACCTGAAGTTGATAATCTTAAATTTATAATGGGTCTGTGTGGCATGTTTATGTGACTTTGTCTAAAAGGGGTGTTGGGAATCCAAGAGAAATGTGAAGGAAGCACATGGATGGATTGATTCCATCTTGGGGAAGGGTAAAATGGTTGAGGAAGGAGGTTAGTAGAATGTGAGAGCAGAAGATGCTAGTAGGAACTCATTGATATGAACTGCCAGGGGATCCGTAGGTGTCTAAAGAGGGAAATGAAGCAAATAGGAGACTGAAAGATTAGAAGAACAGGGCAGTAGAAGATGAATTTGCAGTGAGGTTAAAGGAAAAATTTATTCAGAGAAGGGAATGTAGGAGGGTAGAAGACTTTAAAATTGAAAAGAAATACAAGGAGGGAGGGATGTAAAACGAGCCATAAGTACAATGACAAATGGGCATTAAGGAGGAAAAAGACTGTGTAGAAGAATCTGGTAAGTATGGATATTAAAAGCAATAAGCTCCTTTTTAACGATTTAATTTTACCAAGTAAATATTTGGGATTATTCACTTTTTGCCTTTTATTTACGAAAAAGTTCATATATTTTCAAAGGTCAGTATTCCTAAGGACTTTGAGAATCAAGTAAATATACCTAATAAAGAACAAATTTGTGGTACTATGAAGAACCTCAACCACAGTTTTCTATTAGCACTTTTTTTTTCAGTTAACTGAATGAGCATTTGGACATTCCATTTGAAGTACCTAATGGGCACATTTGGCTATTTTTCAAAGAGCACATGTAGTTCAACAAATGGTTTATTTTTTTTTTTATTCTTCTTTTTGTGGTCTATTTATGAAAACAAAATTGAGGTAAGCTATTACATGACTTTGCCTTTGTCTTTCAGTTATGGTAATAACTATGCTAATACTTTGTACCTTGCTGTTCATGCTTTTGAAAATCATTTGCTTGTTTAAACTGGGGAAAAATAAAGTTACCATAAAGGCATTTTTAGGAGATATCCAATTTTATATATTATACCCTTGCACACTTTCTTTGCTTTGCCATTTTTAATATGTTGAAGACAGATTTCTAAGTAGTTTGTCATACTTTGGAAATTTCTAAGTGTTCGAAAAATATACTGAAACATCATAGACCCCAGATAATGTTGGCATTAGATGATTTCCAAAGAGAAGATACATTTCTTTTCTAGCTAGTTAAGAATTGAACCCTGGGCCAGGCACAGGGGCTCACACCTGTAATCCCAGCACTTTGGGAGGCCAAGGCAGGCAGATCACTTGAGGTCAGGAGTTCGAGACCAGCCAGGCTAATATGGTGAAACCCTGTATCTAGTAAAAAATACAAAAAATAACCAGGCTTGGTGGAGGGTGCCTGTAATCTCAGCTACTCAGAAGTCTGAGGCAGAACAATGACTTGAACCTGGGAGGCAGAGGTTGCAGTGAACCAGGATCGTGCCACTGTACTCCAACCTGGATGACAGAGCAAGACTCTTATCTCAAAAAAAAAAAAAAAAAAAAAAAAAAATTTAACCCTGAGTGGGGATGCTATGACTTGACCCTGGAGTCAAAATACTCATTAGACTACAGATGCTCTTGTAGAATGAGCATTTTGCAAGAAACGAGAACAGTCAAGTGAGCAAGAGATAGTCTTTCTTAAGTCTCTTTTTATTTTCCTCAATTATCTGTCATATCCCTAATTCTCATCTGCTATCTTCACTTCTGTGCAGTTATATAAAAGACAACGAATACTAGAATACAGTTACAGTGATCACAGAAAGCTGTAGTTGTGGCAGGAACTTTGTTGTTCTGCTGCAAGCTTCTCATTGCTCCTCTTCCTAAATTTTCCACTTTGACTTTTAGGAACAGCTACCGGACCTGCATAGCCATTTTTGTGATCTGAACCTGGAAGCTCATATGTATGCATCCCAGTGGTTTCTCACTCTTTTTACTGCCAAGTTCCCACTCTGCATGGTGTTCCACATCATTGACTTACTGCTTTGTGAGGTAGAGTGACTCCCATCTTTCACTAAGCGAAAATAGAAAGTAGTTTCTACTAAAAATGGTTACAATTTTCTTCCTTTTGTTTTTGCCTGTGACATTAAGCCATAAATACTCACTGACCAAAAAGTTGTATTTGAATTTTCAGTAAAAACTATTTTAATTGTAATTTTATTATTTCTGAGGAATGAAAATATTAAGGCATATATAATGCCTGCAAAGTAAAATGGGTGATTAAATTTGCATAATGAAATTCATAATAATTCTATATCTGTGTAATAATGTTTTACCAGTATACAGTGCCTTTAAGGTTAAATAAATGAATTTGGAATTGGGTGTTTTTTAATATTAATGAATTATACTCCAAGAGTGAATATAAATAAGATTTTTATAATAACTAATTTCTCAATTCATCAGATATCTTTCTGTTTATCCTGTTTGGGACTGCTGCCAAATGATGAGACAAATGATAAACTAAAGCTATTGTGTCACATAATTGTATTTTTATACAGTAGAATATTTCAAAAATTAGTTTGCAGAATTTCTTAGGTGTTTATATTTGTGTATTTTATTGTGTTTAGTTCCTTAGGTGGCTATATTTATTTACTCTTTTAAAGAAGTAAACAGTATTATGCATGTATACAGCTTATATTGCTCATCAAAATGTTCGACAATCTTAGCAGTAATAGGGAATTTGCCAGATAAGAAGTGTATATTTTCAATGACAGTATAAAGTATATAAAATATAGCTATCGTAAAAAGCAGGACTAATCAAAAATATAAGCTTATCTATGTGATTATAAGCTTAATATATACTCTAGACAGTTTTGTACTGCTATGCTTCTTAAGGTAAATATCCTTCCTTTAAAAACAATTTTTTTGTATAAATTTAAGGGGTACAAGTGATGTTTTGCTACATGGATATGTTGTGTAGTGGTTAAGTCTGGGCTTTTAGTGTAACCATCACCTGAATAATGCACATTGTACCTGTTGACTAATTTGTTATCCCCTATCCCCTTCTCACTGTCCCTTGTGAGTCTCCATTGTCTATTATTACAAATTCTGTGTCCATGTATACACATTATTTGGCAGTATTTGACTTTCTGAGTTGTTTTACTTAAGGTAATGGCCTCCAGTTCCATCCATGTTGCTGCTAATGACATGATTTTACTCTTTTTTTTTTTTTTGAAACGGAGTCTCGCTCTGTTGCCCAGGCTGGAGTGCAATGGTGCGATCTCAGCTCACTGCAAGCTCTGCCTCCCAGGTTCACGCCATTCTCCTGCCTCAGCTTCCCGAGTAGCTGGGACTACAGGCGCCCACCACCATACCCGGCTAATTTTTTTGTATTTTTTTAGTAGAGTCGGGGTTTCATGATGTCAGCCAGGATGGTCTTGATCTCGATCTCCTGACCTCGTGATCTGCCCGCCTCGGCCTCCCAAAGTGCTGGGATTACAAGCTTGAGCCACCACGTCTGGCCGATTTTACTCTTTTTTTATGACTGAATAGTACTACATTGTATGTATATACCACATTTTCTTTATCTAATCATCCACTGATGGACACTTATGCTGATTTCGTATCTTTGCTATTATAAATAGTGCTGTGATAAGCATACAAGTGCTCTTTTTTTATACAATGATTTCTTTTCCTTCAGATAGATACCCAATAGTGGGATTGCTGGAGCAAATGGTAGTTCTATTTTTAATTCTTTGAGAAATCTCCATGCTGTTTTTCATAGAGGTTGTATTAATTTACATTCCCACCAGCAGTGTGGACCCTTTTCTCTACATCCTCACTAACATCTGTTATTTTTTTACTTTTTAATAATAGCCATTCTGACTGTCATAAGATAATATCATGTTATGGTTTTAATTTGCATTTATTTGATAATTAGTGATGTTGAGCATTTTTTCATGTGCTTATTGGCCATTTGTACATCTTCTTTTGAAAAATGTCTGTTTATGTCCTTTGCCCGCTTTTTAATGGGGCTAGTTGGTTTTTCTGTTGTCATTGAGTTGTTTAAAGATTCCTCTTTCTTTTTCTTTTTCTTTTTCTTTTTTCTTTTCTGTTCTGGTCTGGTCTGGTCTTTGTCTTTTCTTTTTTTTTGAGATGGAGTCTCATTCTGTCGCCTAGGCTGGAGTGCAGTGGCATGATCTCGACTCACTGCAACCTCCACCTGCCGGTTCAAGCAATTCTCCTGCCTCAGCCTCCCAGGTAGCTGGGACTACAGGCACACAGTACCATGCCCAGCTAATTTTTTGTATTTTTAGTAGAGATGGGGTTTCACCACGCTGGCCAGGCTGGTCTCGAACTCGGCCTCCCAAAGTGCTGAGATTACAGGCATGAGCCACTGAGTCCTGCCAGATTCCTCTTTCTTAAAGGGAAAGTCTAATGAGTTTATTCACACTAGGAATTGGAAGTTTAAATTTAAACATAAGATTTAAAAAGATGCAATGTATAAGCTATATAAAGCATAAAAATGTTATTTCTCAACCTACTAAAACAGTAACAGTTATATATGTAGGCAAGGCTGGTCTTTTGCTCTTCAATGGCTTTAGTTAGTACTTGCATAATACCTGAAGGTCACAGGACATTTGTAAGCATGTAAGAGTTTTAATCATTTGTACTGTACTTTGATAAAGAAGGGTTCAGTGACTTGCCATGCTCGCAGAATAGGTTTCCAAATCCTGAATACATAACAGTTAGAGAATCGGATTTATAATATGTTAATTCTCCAACTTGTTTTACTTACAGATTTGTAAGTGCATTTCTAAATGTATCTTAAAGGAAGAATTCAGAACTTGGAGCTAAAACTTTATTCAAAGTCAACATGGTGTGATCACAATAGTCACAAAGCATATTTGGTCATTTGTACCAAAAGCTCTACCTGATTATCAAAATTGGTATAGTGAACAGTTCCAACTCAGCTATTTTATAGGGCAATACTCTTTGAAAGTATAAACCAAATTCACATCTTTGAGTTCTAGAATATTAAAATAAACTAATGCTAAAAGTTTTGATAAATATTCATAGACTTTTTATGTACTGAGCTGAGTTTAGTATTTCATGGTATTTCATAAAAATAGGAAAGTGGGGATACGACATTTTAACTGTTTTTGAATTATATATAGTATGAGCTTGCAAATATTTATTATTGCTTCACAATTTTTGCAGAAAGAGATTAATTTCATACTAGATTGGTTCTATAGTGTTCATTATAGAAAAGGGAATAAAATTAATGTGCTTAATCATAACCAACTAAATGTGATTTCTCAATCACTTTTCATAGAGTGGTATCTCTGCCCTTCAGTTCACTGAGATGGTGACTTTCTAAAGTTGTCTGCCTGAATGGTGGCACCCATGGCATTGGAACGTTATCCATGGGTTTTCTGGAACCTAGATTCAAATTTTATCTTGAAGCTACATGAATTTCTAATGTCAGTTAAGAAAACTAGCAACGTTTATGCTGCAGAAAAGATAGGTAAATTTATTAGCCTTCCCATCACTTGTCAACTGTGACTTATAATCAGTGTTTGAAAGGTCATAACGTTCATTAATATTAATAAGAACATCATAGTTATTACTTTTTCTCCCCTTAAACCTGTACTCTATAGCTGTTTAAGGAAGTTGGAAAACTTTTCAAAACATAGATTGTAATCATAGCATCATGATATTCAGGGAAGTAAATGGTAACATCCTTTAACAGTAAAATTGCTTTTCAGAATAACCTATTGGAAACAATATTGTAGTGTGCCTCAGGATATTTATTCTTTCCACTAACTCATCTTTGTCAAGAATTATTTTACAAAGGAAATTTTTGAATAAACTTTTATTTCCTGCATGTCTGTGTTTTCTTTTTGCCCCTTTCCTTCTTGTAGTTAATAAAATATTTATATCAAAAGCTATTATTTCATATGTGATGACATATTCTAAGAATTGGTAACACAGTCTTAAATAGATAATCCATAGGTATTTGTTTTTGACATATTCTCTGTTTTTAAGAAAACAATTTAAATTTTGAGGTTACGACTCAATGTTTAGTTATAAGTGGAAGGACAGGAAACTCTCAGGTAGAAAAGTATTGACTTTTCAGAGTTTTACATTCTGATTTTTAACGCATGCAACATGTTTACTCAAAGATCCCATTGCAAAGTGAAAAAGAAAGACGTTGAGTTTGAAACTTTATGCTTAGAAGACGTATCATGACATGCTTTCCTAAGCTATATTATTTTAAAGTTTTCTTCATTCATTTTGAGGTTAAGCAATAAAGCTAATTTAGCAGAAAAGAGAAGAATTTTATAGACCTTGACAATGCAACCTGAGTGAACAACTGCTAATTATTAATAGTTTTATTTAAAATATTTCCTTAAACCTGAATTACAATAACATGGGTTAGTTAATTCCAGAATGATGGATGGCAATGGGATTTGAAACTAGAGTTTAAAAACATTTTCTTATATTAAGATGAGCGAAATCTCTTTTGATTGTCTTTTACTCAGTAACTGAAATAAAAATCATTTTTAAAATACAAACCTATATCTTATTATCTGCCTTTATCTGGTTAGCAAGATAAGAGTCTAATAGTATTAACATTTATAGTGTAAATATTATGCTATTAACCTACCAAGAATAAAACATTGCAGCTTTAAATAACTTTTTATTGAAGTATAACAACAGATAAAAGAAAATGTGCAAAAACTAATGTAGAACTTAATGATTTTTCAAAAAATGAACATAATAAAGTAACCAGCACCCAAATTTAAAAAAGAACAAAAAGGAACATTATCTGCATTTCAGAAACCCTCTTTCTTTTCACTGCACTTTTCCAGTAACTACACTCTGAAGAGTAATCACTTTCCTGACTTTTAATGCCATACTTTAGCTTTGCTTGTTTTGAAACTTTATGTATATGGAATCGTACAATACGAACTATTTTCTGTCTAACCTTTTTCACTCATCATTATGTTTGTATGATTCAACCATATCATTGCATTTAGGCATAGTTTGGTTTTCCATTCTCCCATTCTATTGTTGATGGTTATTTGAGTTGGTTCTAGTTTGCAGAAGGCCATTATGAATAGGGCTCCGTGTGAATCCTGTGAACTTTCTTGAACTTGTCTTTTAGTTAATGTACCTATGCACTTCTGTGAGTACACACCAAGGAGCAGAATTGTTGGGTTAGGATGTACATACATTCATCTTTAATGGATACTGTCAAACAGTCTTCTAAGGTAGCATGAGCATTAACTTTGAGTTGTTTTTATTCAATAAAGATCTTTCTTGTGATCAAGGGCAAGATTTTGTTCTGTTTTGTTTTGTTTTGTTTTTAGATCACAGATAATGGGTCAGATTAGAGTCTGTGAGTATGCAACAAAATGAAACTCATCTTTGAAGTTGCATACAGACAGATTGAAAACTAAGAATTGGACCTAAAAGCAGAGTCCCTTTAGTGCTTTTATGAGAGAAGTTACTATGATGGGGAAAATCCAGCAAAGTATTTTCAGTCTTACAAAGAGCAATGTAGAGACAGTATGATATTTGGGTTAGGATATTGGACTTTTTAGTCAACCTTTCCTAGACAGCCTTGTTCAAGTTACTTGACCTATGTATATCTCATTTTCTTTATTTGTATAATGAGACTAACAATACCTGTCTCTCAGCTTTAATGTAAGAATTAGATGAGATTATGGCATCAATTACTTAAGTACTATGCCTACTATACAGTAAATATTCAATTAATAACAACATTGCCCTGCAGTCTGCTCCATTCATCTGTATAGCCTGTTTAGTTGCTTCTTAATTTCTTCAATTATCTAGGTTTCTAATCACCTTCCCCTCCGCCACCCAGTGGTTGAGATGCTTCTTTGGTGAAAGCAAAATTTTAAGTGAGTGACCTTAATGGGAGCTTCATTCTATTTCCTTTTTCAGTAGTGATTCAAGTACTTCTCTAGAAGTGTTTTTTGCTTCTCCTCCGCATTCTTTCAAAAGACATAAGGAAAATACTGGTATTTCTTTTAGTCTTCACAGAATAACTGACAGCCGGTGTTTGAAGTTGACTCTTCCCAGATAGTTCAATTTTTAGAGTACCAAATATGTTCAGTTTTATATAGTAACTTGGTATTTTCATGATATTTAAGGAAATCATTGACCCTTCAAATTAGAGTGTATATTCTGCTTCTCTTTTCCTCTCGGGATGATGAAAAAATGACAGTACTACGATATTTGATTAAATATCACCAGGGATAATTCTTCTTTCAAAGCAGTCTTCAGAAGTTGTTATCTGAAGAGTAGATTCATTATTTATTACACAATATTCTCCCTCTTTATCCCCATTCTCCCCCATAAAAAACTCATCAGAATGAGCTTAATACAAACAAGATTAAGACTCTGATATAGGGGTGCTGGCAAGATGGCCAAATAGGAAAAGCTCTGATCTGCAGCTCCCAATGAGACCAGTGCAGAAGGCGGGTGATTTCTGCATTTTCAACTGAGGTACCCAGTTCATCTTACTGGGACTGGTTAGACAGTGGGTGCAGCCCACGAAGGGTGAGCAGAAGCAGGGTGGGGCGTCACCTCACTGGGGAAGCACAAGGGGTTGAGGAACTCCCCTCACTCAGCCAAGGGGAGCTGTGAAGGACTCTGCCATGAGGGACAGTGCTATCCAGCCCAGATACTACACTTTTCCCATGATCTTCGCAACCTACAGACTGGGAGATTCCCTCGGGTGCCTACACCACCAGGGCCCTGAGTTTCAAGCACAAAACTGGGCAGGCACTTGGGAAGACACCAAGCTAGCTACAGGAGGTTTCTTTTGTTTGTTTGTTTTGGTTTTGTTTTACCCCAGTGGTGCGTGGAATGCCAGTGAGACAGAACTGTTCACTCCCCTGGAAAGGGGGCTGAAGGCAGGGAGCTGAGTGATCTGTCTCAGCAGAACCCACCCCCATGGGGCCCAACAAGCTAAGATTCACTGGCTTGAAATTCTCACTGCCAGCACAGCAGTCTGAAGTCGAGCTGGGATGCATGAGCTTGGTGCGGGGAGGGTTGTCCACCATTACTGAGGCTTGAGTAGGTGGTTTTTCCCCTCACAGTGTAAACAAAGCCTCCAGGAAATTCAAACTAGTTGTGGAACCCACCACAGTGCAGCAAAGCTGCTGTAGCCATACCACCTCTCTAGATTCATGCTCTCTGGGCAGGGAATCTCTGAAAGAAAGGCAGCAGCCCTAGTCAGAGGCTTATAGATAAAACTCTCATCTCCCTAGGACAGAGCACCTGGAGGAAGGGGCAGCTGTGGGTGCAGCTTCAGCAGACTTAAACATTCCAGCCTGCCAGCTCTGAAGAGAACAGTGGATCTCCCAGCATAGCGCATGAGCTCTGCTAAGGGACAGACTGCCTCCTCAAGTGGATCCCTGATACCTATGCCACCTGACTGGGAGACACTTCTGTGGAGGGGTGACAGATACCTCATACAGGAGAGCTCTGGCTGGCATCTGGCAGATGCCCCTCTGGGACGAAGCTTCCGGAGGAAGGAGCAGACAGCAATCTTTGCTGTTCTGAAGCCTCCGCTGGTGATAGCCAGGAAAACAGGTTCTGGAGTGGACCTCCAGCAAACTCCAGCAGACCTGCAGTAGAGAGGCCTGACTGTTAGGAGGAAAACTAACAAACAGAAAGCAATAGCATCAATGTCAACAAAAAGGACACCCACGCAAAAATCCCATCCAAAGGTCACCAACATCAAAGACCAAAGATAGATAAATCCATGAAGATGAGGAAAAACCAGCGCAAAAAGGCTGAAAATTCCAAAAACCAGAATGCCTCTTCTCGAAAGGATCACAACTCCTTGCCAGCAAGAGAACAAAACTGGACAGAGAATGAGTTTGTCGAATTGAAAGAAGTAGGCTTCAGAAGGTGGGTAATAACAAACTCCTCTGAGCTAAAGAAGCATGTTCTAACACAGTGCAAGGAAGCCAAGAACCTTGACAAAAGGTTACAGAAACTGCGAACTAGAATAATTAGTTTAGAGAAGAATAAAAGTGATCTGATGGAGCTGAAAAACACAGCACAAGAACTTTGTGAAGCATACACAGGTATCAATAGCCAAATTGATCAGGTGGAAGAAAGAATATCAGAGATTGAAGATCAACTTAATGAAATAAAACAAGAAGACAAGATTAGAGAACAAAGAATGAAGAGGAGCAAACAAAGCCTCCAAGAAATATGGGACTGTGAAAAGACCAAACCTGTGTTTGACTGGTGTATCTGAAAGTGACGGGGAGAATGGAACCAAGTTGGAAAACACACTTCAGGATATTATCCAAGAGAACTTCCCCAGCCTAGCAAGACAGGCAAATATTCAAATTCAGGAAATACAGAGAACTCCACAGAGATACTATTCCTCTGTGGAACCCCGCAAAGAGCAACCACAAGACACATAATTGTCAGATTCACCAATGTTGAAATGAAGGAAAAAATGTTAAGGGCAGCTGGAGATAAAGGTCAGGTTACCCACAAAGGGAAGCCCATCAGATTAGGATCTCTCTGCAGAAACCCTACAAGCTAGAAGAGAGTGGGGGCTTTAACGTTCTTAAAGAAAATAATTTTCAACCAGAATTTCATATCTAGCCAAACTAAGCTTCATAAGCGAAGGAGAAATAAAATCCTTTACCGACAAGCAAATGCTGAGAGATTTTGTCCCCACCAGGGCTGCCTTACAAGAGCTCTTGAAGGAAGCACTAATTATGGAAAGGAAAAAGCAGTACCAGCCACTGCAAAAACATACCAAATTGTAAAGACCATCAACACTATGAAGATAATGCATCAACTAATGGACAAAATAACCAGCTAGCATCATATGACAGGATCAAATTCACATATAACAAAATTAACTTTAAATGTAAATGGGCTAAATGCCCCAATTAAAAGACACAGACTGGCAAATTGGATAAAGAGTCAAGACTCATTGGTGTGCTCTGTTCAGGAGAACAATCTCACATGCAAAGACACACATAGGCTCAAAATAAAGGGATGGAGGAATACCTACCAAGCAAATGGAAAGCAAAAAAAAAAAAAAAAAAAAAAGAAAGAAAAAGAAAAAGAAAAGAAAACTGGGTTTGCAATCCTAGTCTCTGATAAAACAGACTAAACCAACAAAAATCACAAAAGATAAGGGCATTACATAATGGTAAAGGGATCAATGCAACAAGAAGAGCTAACTATCCTAAATACATATGCACCCAAAACAGGAGCACCCAGATTTATAAAGCAAATTTTTAGAGACCTACAAAGAGACTTGGACTCCCACACAATAATAGTGGGAGATTTTAACACCCCCACTGTCAATATTAGATCAATGAGACAGAAAATTAACCATGATATGCAGGACTTGAACTCCCCTCTGGACCAAGCTGACCCAGTAGATATCTACAGAACTCTCCACCCCAAATCAACAGAATATACATTCTTCTCAGTACCATATCACACTTATTCTAAAATTGACCACAAAATTGGAAGTAAAACACTCCTCAGCAAATACAAAAGAACGGAAATCATAAGTAACAGTCTCTCAGACCACATTGCAATCAATCAAATTAGAACTCAGGATTAAGAAAATCACAGAAAACTACACAACTATGTAGAAACTGAACAACCTGTTCCTGAATGACTGCTGGGTAAATAATGACATTAAGGCAGAAATAAATAAGTTCTTTCAAACAATAAGAGCAAAGACACAACGTACCAGAATTTCTGGGACACAGCTAAAGCAGTGTTTAGAGGGAAATTTATAGCACTAAATGCCCACAGTAGAAAGCAGGAAAGATCTAAAATCAACACCCTAAATCACAATTAAAAGAACTAGAAAAGCAAGAACAAATAAATTTAAAAGCTAGAAGACATGAAATAACTAACATCAGAGCAGAACTGAAGGAGTTAGAGACATGAAAAACCCTTCAAAAAAGTCAGTGAATCTGACCAGGTGCAGTGGCTAACCCCTGAAATCCCAGCACTTTGGAATGCCGAGGTGGGCAGATCACCTGAGGTCAGGAGTTTGAGAGCAGCCTGGCCAACATGGCGAAACCCCATCTCTACTAAAAATACAAAAAAAGTTAGCTGGCGTGGTGGTGGGCACCTGTAGTTCCAGCTACTTGGGAGGCGGAGGCAGGAGAATTGCTTGAACCCAGGAGGCAGAGGTTGCAGTGAGCCAAGGTCACACCGCTGCACTCCAGCATGGGTGATAGAATGAGACTCCATCTCAAAAAAAAAAAAAAAAAAAATCATTGAATCCAGGTGTTGGTTTTTTGAAAAGATTAACAAAATAGACTGCTAGCTGGACTAATAAAGAAGAAAAGACAGAAGAATCAAATAGACACAAAAATGATAAAGAGGATATCACCACTGATCCCACAGAAATACAAACTACCATCAGAGAATACTATAAACACCTCTGCACAAATAAACTAGAAAATCTATAAGAAATGGATAAATTCCTGGACACATACACCCTCCCAAGACTAAACCAGGAAGAAGTCGAATCCGTGAATAGACCAATAACAAGTTCTGAAATTGAGGCAGTAATTAATAGCCTACCAACCAAAAAAACCCCAGGACCAGACATATTCACAGCTGAATTCTACCAAACGTACAAAGAGGAGCTGGTCCCATTCCTTCTGAAACTATTCCAAACAAAAGAAAAAGAGGGACTCCTCCCTAATTCATTTTATGAGGCCAACATTATCCTGATACCAAAACCTGGCAGAGTCAAAACAAAAAAAGAAAATTTCAGGCCAATATCCCTGATTAACATCAATGCGAAAATCCTCAATAAAATACTGGCAAACCGAATCCAGCAGCACATCAAAAAGCTTATCCACCATGATCAAGTTGGCTTCATCCCTGGGATGCAAGCTTGGTTCAACATATGCAAATCAATAAACGCAGTCCATTGCATAAATAGAACCAATGGCAAAAACCACATGATTATCTCAATAGATTCAGAAAAGGCCTTTGATAAAATTCAACACCGCTCCGTGCTAAAAACTCTCAATAAATTTGGTATTGGTGGAACATGTTAATAAGAGCTATTTATGACAAAACCACAGTGAATATCATACTGAATGGGCAAAAGCTGGAAGCATTCCCTTTGAAAACTGGCACAAGACAAGGATGCCCTCTCTCACCACTCCTATTCAACATATTATTGGAAGTTCTGGCCAAGGCAATCAGACAAGAGAAAGAAATAAAGGGCATTCAAATAAGAAGAGTGGAAGTCAAAATGTCTCTATTTGCAGACGATGTGATTGTATATTTAGAAAACCCCGTTGTCTAGGCCCAAAATCTCCTTAAACTGATAAGCAACTTCAGCAAAGTCTCAGAATACATAATCAATGTGCAAAAATTGCAAGCATTCCTATAGGCCAACAACAGACAAACAGAGAGCCAAATCATGAGTGAATTCCCATTCACCATTGCTACAAAGAGAATGAAATATCTAGGAATAAAACTCACAAGGGATGTGAAAGACCTCTTCAAGGAGAACTACAAACCACTGCTCAAGGAAATAAGAAAGGACACAAACAAATGGAAAAACATTCCATACTCATGAATAGGAAGAATCAATATGACAATGGCCATACTGCCCAAAGTAGTATATAGATTGAATGCTATTCCCATCAAGCTACCATTGACTTTCTTCACAGAATTAGAAAAAAACGAGTTTAAATTCCATACGGAACCAAAAAAGAGTCTGTATATGCAAGACAGTCCTAAGCAAGAAGAACAAATCTGAAGGCATCATGGCACCTGACTTCAAACTATACGACAAGGCTACAGTAACCAAAACAGCATGGTGCTGGTACCAAAACAGAGATATAGACCAATGGAACAGAACAGAGTCCTCAGAAATAACACCACACATCTACAACCATCTGATCTTTGACAAACCTGACAAAGCAAGCAACAGGGAAAGGATTCCCTATATAATAAATGCTATTGGGAAAACTGGCTAGCCATATGCAGAAAGCTGGAAATGGACCCCTTCCTTACACCTTATAGAAAAATTATCTCAAATGGATTAAAGACTTAAACGTAAGACCTAAAGCCATAAAAACCCTAGAAGACAACTCAGGCAATACCATTAAGGACATAGGCATGAGCAAAGACTTCATGACTAAAATATCAAAAGCAATGTCAACAAAAGCCAAAATTGACAAATGGGATCTAATGAAACTAAAGAGCTTCTGCACTGCAAAAGAAACTGTCATCAGAGTGAATAGGCAACCTACAGAATGGGAGAAAATTTACAATCTATTCATCTGACAAAGGGTTAATATCCAGAATCTACAAGGAACTTAAACAAATTTACAAGAAAAAAACAACCCCATCAAAAAGTGAGCGAAGAGGCTGGGCGCGGTGGCTCAAGCCTGTAATCCCAGCACTTTGGGAGGCCGAGACGGGCGGATCACAAGGTCTGGAGATCAAGACCATCCTGGCTAACACGGTGAAACCCCGTCTCTACTAAAAAAATACAAAAAACTAGCCGGGCAAGGTGGCGGGCACCTGTAGTCCCAACTACTGGGGAGGCTGAGGCAGGAGAATGGCGTAAACCCGGGAGGCGGAGCTTGCAGGGAGCTGAGATCCGGCCACTGCACTCCAGCCTGGGTGACAGAGCGAGACTCCGTCTCAAACAAACAAACAAACAAACAAACAAAAAAGTGAGTGAAGGATATGAACAGACAATTCTGAAAAGAAGACATTTATGCATCCAACAAACATAAGAAAAAAAGCTCATCATCACTGGTCATTAGAGAAATGCAAATCAAAACCACAATGAGATAACATTTCACGCCAGTTAGAATGGTAGTCATTAAAAAGTCAGGAAACAACAGATTCTGGAGAGGATGTGGAGAAATAGGAATGCTTTTACTTTGTTGGTGGGAGTGTAATTAGTTCAACCATTGTGGAAGACAGCGTGGTGATTCCTCAAGGAAATAGAATGAGAAATACCATTTGACCCACCAATCCCATTACTGGGTATATACCCACAGGATTAAATATCATTCTACTATAAAGACACATGCACATGTATGTTTATTGCAGCACTATTCACAATAGCAAAGACTTGGAACCAACCCAAATACCCATCAATGATAGACTGGATAAAGAAAATGTGGCACATACACACCATGAAATACTATGCAGCCGCGAAAAAGAATGAGTTCATGTCCTTTGCAGTGACATGGATGAAACTGGAAACCATCATTCTCAACAAACTAACACATGAACAGAAAACCAAACACCGCATGTTCTCACTCATAGGTGGGAGTTGAACAGTGAGAACACATGGACACAGGGAGGGGATCATCACACACCGGGGCCTGTCAGGTGGTGTGGGGCAAGAGGAGAGGTAACATTAGGAGTAATACCTAATGTAGATGATGAGTTGATGGGTGCAGCAAACCACCATAGCACATGTATACCTATGTAACAAACCTGTACATTCTGCACATGTATCCCAGGACTTAAAGTAAAAGTATAATAAAAATCAATTAAATTAAAAAAAATTTTTAAAGTCTCTGACATAAATATAAATGTTTCTGAAAACTTTAGCAGTTGTAGTTGGCCACAAATATAGAGAAAAATATGCATTGACTAAACCATTAAAAACCATATAGGCTATTATAAAGTTATACTTATCAACAGAAATTTCAGTGCCAGCAAAAGTCTCTCTAAAATCTCATTTCTGGACCCCAACTCTTTCCCACCTACAAGAATCCTTATGGTTCTTATACCAGTTGACTTATAATTCTGTCTTGTGCTTTTATTAATTTTGATATTACAGAGAAAGGGAGAAATCTCAAAATGGCAGAACCATTGTCTGTGCTTCTTATGACTTTTAGAGGAACATCCATTCATTCATTTAACATTTATTGAAATAAATAAATTTACATAAACTTAAATCTAACCAAGTCCCTAGCACCATTGCAGTTGAGGGATAAACAAAAAGTTTTTTACTTTTTGTAAAATTCTTTTGTAAAATTCAGGTAAAATTCTTGCCCTCATAATATTTTTGACCTTGTGGACGAGACAGATAATAAGCAAATGACTAAGTAGAATATATAACCAGAAATAAAAAGTGCTATAGAGAAAAATAATGGAAGGAAAAGATACAGTAAATATTAGTAGGTCCTTTTTAAATTTTTATTATTATTATTTTTGAGATGGGGGTTTCACTTTGTTGCCCAGGCTGGAGTGCGGTGGCACGATCATGGTTCACTGCAGGCTCAAGTGATTCTTACACCTCAACCTCCCAAGCAGCTGGGACCACAGGGGTACGCCACCATGCCCAGCTAATTTATTTTTATTTTTAAAAGTGACAAGGGCTCCCTATATTACCCAGGTTGGCCTTAATTTATCCTGAGCTTAAACGATTCTCCTGAGTAAGCTTTCAAAGTCCTATGATTACAGGGCATGAGCTACCACACCCAACCATTAACAGGACCTTTTTTGACCATTGTAAAGACTAGGTTTTACTGATCTGAGATAGGAAACCATTGGCGGGATTTGAGCATAGGAGTGTCATACACTGATACAATTTTATTCTGATCACTGCAGTTTCATTGTTGAACAAAGATTGTGGGGAGTTAAAGGAGAGAAGTTGGAGACAAGGTAGGAGGCAATTGCAGTAATCTGGGTGGGAGATGGTTGCTTGGACCAAGGTAGTGACAGTGGTTGGATTCTGGACAAGTTTCAAAGGTAGCCACAACAGGATTGATGGATCAGCTGGGGTACGTTTTATTAATTACATGTTCTCATTTAATGTGGTAGTGAGAGAGCAGGGTGGCTGGTTTTGTGGTCTCTACCCTTCCAGGAGCATCTTGTAAACAGATGATTTTGTGAAGTGACTGGAGAATGTTATTGTTATCTGCTTTATTCTGGCAATGCTCAGATTGCAATAGCTCTGCAGTGTTTATTCTAGAAGGAGGTTTGGATATGTGGGAATATTTAAGGTCAATATTTGCATCTCTAAATAAAAAATAGAGAGTGGAATAATTATGGAAGATGAACAGCAGGAGAGTAAGCATGTCAAAACTAATGCTTTTAAATAAGGGTATATTTCTAAAAATAGAAGTGATATTTTGCTCTAATAAAACCAGATCCGTATTACTTTGAAGATTCACAAAGACTTAGACCTGTTAAACAACCTTCGCTGTATTCAGTTGTTGTGTGTTTCGTTCTCATGATCAGAACAAGGATCACTGACTTCAAGTTATAAGATTTTTTTTCCTAATAAAAATTGTCCGTTTCCTTATGAATTGGAATAACTCAATAAACCACAATGAGAACATTTCACTCCAGTTAGAATGGCGATCATTAAAAGTCAGGAAACAACAGATGCTGGAGAGAATGTGGAGAAATAGGAACGCTTTTACACTTTTGGTGGGAATGTAAATTAGTTCAACCATTGTGGAAGAGAGTGTGGCAATTCCTGAAGAATCTAGAACTAGAAATACGATTTGACCCAGCAATCTTGTTAAAGTTACTTCATAGTATTTTTTTGGTGCAGAAAAACCCATAGCAGTTAAACTGTGTACATTGATTGAATAAAATGACTAGACAATTTTTTAAAAAATTTATGCTTAAATATTTAAAACATACAAGAAAGCATTGTTAAAATGGGAAAAGTTTCCTTATCCCCCTCGCAGAGCATGTGATGGGAGTGTGGCTCACTTTTTCGGTGCCCCGCTGCTCAAACCTCTAGGGGGTACATGCAGACAGGCAGGTCATGGGGATCTGACCCTACAGCAGCATATAGGGATGAATTCTTACAGCACCTGAAACCCCGGTGGGTGTGTTACAGTGTGCTCTTTCAGTTTAGCTGTCTGCAGGTGGCTTGTATTAATCAGCTCAATTAGACCCTCTGCCTTATTGCAAGGACAGAGGGCTTTCTGTATCCTGGGGTTCTTGCCTTGGTGTACTAGAAAAATCTGATCACACATGGACTTGGGAGGATGGGTACAAGGCTCTCAATGAGGTGGATGGGGAGACCAGAAGGCGAAGGTGGTGGTTTTCCCCTGAAGTCAGGCTGCCCAGCAGCTGGCCTCTCCTCCAACCTCCCCAGCCAAACTTTGCGTCATTCCATTAGTCGACGGCCTGCTGGTGTCTGCCGGTGCCTGTTGGTGTGCTCTTCTGCTGGTGTGTTCCTCCCAATGTCCAGCTGCTTGTGTCTGTGCCGCCAGGGTCTTGGGGATTTTATAGGCACAGGATGGGGGCATGCGGGCCAGGGTGGTCTTGGGAAATGCAATATTTGGGGACAAAAACAGAAATGCCTGTCCTCATTTAGGTCCGATGACACAGGACCAGGGATGGAGCCCTTGCCAGGAACCCCACCCTTGTCCTCCCAGCACTTCCTTGCCCCCATCCTGTGTCATTAAAATATACATTGAAGTCCTCTGTATCTCGCCTCTAGAAGTAAAACAATGTCAATGAGATTAAAAGCTTTATATATACCTCTTCCTGACTACACCTTCTTTGGCCTTCCTTGGAACCATAAAGATTTCAGTGTTAAATCATTCCCATGCATGTCTATATTTTTACTACATATGTATGTATCTCTGGACAATTTATAATTGAAAATATTTGAAAAATATTATTTCATTCTGATGTGGTTTTGATATTTGTCCCCTCCAAGTCTCGTGTTGCAGTGTAATCTCCATTGCTGGAGGTGAGGCCTTGTGGGAGGTATTGGATGATGGGGGCAGATATTTCATGAATGGTTTAGCACCATCCCCTTGGTAATGAGTGAATTCTTATTCTGAGTTCATGGGAGATATGGTTGTTTAGAAGACTGTGGCACCTTTCCCCCAAACCCTGCTCTTGCTCCCTCTCTCACGGTATGACGTGCTGGCTCCGCCTTCTCCTTCCACTGTGATAGTAAGCTTCCTGAGGCCCTCACCAGAAGCAAATGCTAGCACTATGCTTTATGTACAGCCTGAAGAACTGTAAGCCAAAATAAAACCTCTTTACTTTATAAACTACCCAGCTTCAGGTGTTCCTTTATAGCAATGCATGAACAGACTAACACATACTCACGTACTCACCAGTTTATCAAGTTTACCTCCAAAATAGGTCTTGAACCTTTTTTCTTTCTCCAAGTCAGCATTGTCTCTTATTCAGTAACTTCCTAACTGTTCTTCCCACTTGTCCTCCTATCATTTGTTTTCCCATTATTCTCCATAGCATCCAGAGAGGATTTTATAAAACACATAACAGATTACAATCCTCTACTGAAAACCCTTCTGTGGTTTCCCACTAAATAAAACTCACATTGTTTCAACTGGCCTGCAGTTATTCCCTTCCTTCCTCCCCAGTGGTATCCAAAGGTCAGCCTTTCTCCTGCTCTTTGTACTGGAACACTGGTCTTTTAATTTCTGGAACACTTAAGATCTTTTCAGATTGAAAACATTTGTATATTTTTTAGAACAGCAGGAATGTTAATTTTAAAAAAAGAAAAACATTTTTCCTCCTTTTGCTTGGAATGAACTATTCACTCTACCTTGCTAGCTACTTCGTCTAAGAAATTTTCCCTGATCACCCGTTCTTAAATGGGTACATCCTTTTCCTTTCTCTGTTAGCGCCCTGTGGTTGGTGTTTATTTATTGACTTACTTTGTATTACTTTTAAAATGCCTATTTCCCCCACTAGATTATAAATTTCTGAAAGGAAGAGCTCTGTCATTTTTGTGTGCAGCTGAATACCTAGTATTTAACTTCACATATGGTAGACATACTCGAAGTATCTGTTGAAGGAAAATAGGAATGAAGAAGTAATGGACGTAATTATTTTTATCATCTTCATTTAAATTCTACAGGCTGAAAAATAACTTTGCTCTTGAGTTTTAAGAAGAAAAAATAAGTTGTTTTAGTTTAGATATTTTAAGAAACAGAAACCTAGACATAGTAGCTCCAGTACAGTGGGGGTTTATTGTAAAGATAGAGGAAATCCGGGAAAAGTTGAGCAAGCAGACTTCAGGGAGAACAGGCACCAAAGTTAACCTAGACACTCATCTGTAATTCTCTGTCAATCTCTATGAATCAGATTCCCCTCTTTCCTGACCTACTTCTTTGTAGCTTTGCTTTTGTTTTTATTTTTATTTTATTTTATTTTATTTTTTGAGATGGAGTCTTGCTCTGTCACCCAGACTGGAGTTCAGTCTCTGCTCACTGCAAGCTCCACCTCCCGGATTCATGCTATTCTCCTGCCTCAGCCTTCCGAGTAGCTGGTACTACAGGCACCCACCACCATGCCCGGCTAATTTTTTGTATTTTTAGTAGAGATGGGGTTTCACCATGTTTACCAGAATGGTCTGGATCTCCTGACCTCGTGATCTGCCCACCTTGGCCTCCCAAAGTGCTGGGATTACAGGCATGAGCCACTGCGCCTGACCTGTAGCTTTGTTTTTTTACAGGGCCTAAAAGATCTGAGAAAAGTCTACATGACCTTTTAACTCTAATACCAATAGCTCTTGATAATCTCCCTATGTGTCTTTTAGAAAAAATTACTGAGGGAGAGCCTGATTGGTTTTGCACATGCTTTAAAATAAGTCTGCATAGTCATAGGTCACCTTAGGCCAGTTGTCAATCTCTCATCCATTGTGCTGTGTCAAGGAATAGGATTGGGTGAGTTACATGACCTATAATCCATTCAACAGAAATTGTACATGGAGGCAGATTTCTGAGAAGGGCCACTGATGGATCTTATACAATAATATATTTCTAGTGTGCATGTAATTTAAGACTAAAATTCTTAATGTTGACTGTATTGAAAGTAGACATTTGATAAATGTAATATTAAGTAAAATTCTAATGCGTCTCAAGACAAGCTATACATTGGCTTGGCATAGGAATTTATTTTTTAGTTAGAGTGGCATAGGAATTAGCTTGGCATAGGAATTTATTTTTTAATTAGAGTGCAGCCTAGCATAGTTTTAATATAGGGCATAATCTTTAAAATTATAATTTGGTCCTCAGGATTGAAGTGGTAGCTGGATCCAAATCATTTTCATAGTATACATTTGCAGGTGAGGTTATAAGTAAAAGCAGTGTGCAATTTTGACCCATATAAATTATTTTAATGATTACTGGCAAAAGTATGTGAAAGATTTGAATGCTTCCCATTGTCTAGAAACTGTATTGGGAAATCATATTCTAAGTAATAAATGTTGAGAGACTTCCATTGCAATTATTAGTAACAACGTTCTTTCAATTTATAAATTATCTATATTGTCCAAAGAGAAGGAACTCAAACAGTATCAGCTGAAAGTGGATTAAAAATGAGACCTTGCATTGAAGAGACCTTGCATTTATTTCCCTTTATCATCTTGTTTTATAAATACCCACTTTTAGCTGATACACTTTCAGGCTTACTGTTTAAGTCTCAAATATTTGAGGACAGAATACTGGCAGGCTTTATTGGAGAGTATTTCTGGGCCACACACTGTACTAAAAGATTTACATACCTTGTCACACTATTCTTACCTTCTCCAAACAGACTGCAGCCCTTCACACCCCTCATACAGTTGCTCAATTTAGAAATAGGTTTTTCAACTTTTTTCAGTTCACATGGGCAGACACTGTGATTATCCTTGTCCTTCATGTCCCTTAGCAAATAACAGATGGTCTTTGTCTCTTTTAAGACATCCTCATTACCTACTGTCATTTTAAGACAGAAGTCATAATCAATTCCCAGTATCATTTTGGGTCTTTCAGTCCAAAACTCTACTCTGTTGATCTTGTATCCCAGGTACTTCTATGGTCTGGCAAGACTTCTCCATGTTAAATTCCTTCACCTGATGCTCCTGGTATTCTTTTCCAGCTTCACTTTTCAGGCACAGTTTTCCATTGGTATCCACAGGGTTTAAAGACCCCCTCATTCCCCACAGATACCAAAATCTGAGGATGCTAAAGTTCCCTGTGGCATAATATTTGCATATAACCTACACACATCCTCCCATATGCTTTATATCATCTCTAGATAACTTATAATACCTAATACAATGTAAATGGTATGTGAATAGTTATATAATTTTTAAGTTTACGTTATTTTTATTGTTATTATTTTCATTTTAAAGATATTTTCCACCTGCAGTTTTCCATCTGT
The DNA here is from genome assembly GCF_002776525.5 of Piliocolobus tephrosceles. Classification (NCBI taxonomy): domain Eukaryota; kingdom Metazoa; phylum Chordata; class Mammalia; order Primates; family Cercopithecidae; genus Piliocolobus; species Piliocolobus tephrosceles. The sequence continues at coordinate 31,328,498 of NC_045434.1, forward strand.
TGTTTGAATCCACATATGCAGAATCCATGGATAGGGAGGGCAACTGAACTTAATTATCTGCATCCATTATTTGGCATTTAGTATTATTATTATCATTAGAGACAGGGTCTTGTAGTGTTGCTGAGAGTGGAGTGCAGTGGCTATTCACAGACCCTATCATCACAATGCACTACAGCCTTGAACTCCTGGGCTCAGGTGAGCCTCCTACCTCAGTCTCCCAAGTAGCTGGGACTGCAGGTACGTGCCACTGTGCCCAGCTGTTTGGCATTTTTAACCAAACAGTAGTTTAACCTTTTCCTTATTTACCCAGGGCTTCTTAACCATATCTAGACATAAAGTATTTAGCTTCCAGTACTAGGACTGCTGACTGCATTTGTTTAAAAAGAGGCATAATAGGACTTTCCGGTGTCCCACTTTTTGGGTTGTCTCACCAGGGCTTTCAGAGGCTCTTATTTTTTATTTTTATTTTTTTCTTTCAATACCTTTGGTATGAAAACTGTTATTTTTTAGAAGTCCACTTGACATTTTGCTTCTTATCCTCATCCTAGTAGTATAGCCCATTTTGCTCTTCTTAGGAATATGCCAGAAAGTTTTTCATAATTGAAGAGAACAATTTCTTGCTGGTCCACTGGCTCATTGACCTATTGGATTTCAGCTTGGACCACATCATGTCTGGAAATTATTTCTTAAGGCATTTAAAGCACCTGGTAGTTTGTTTACTTACTTTGTCTAGTTGTTCTCCTAATAACCCAATGAAGTAGGTACATCCTACTTTGTAGACTCTAAAGATTCTTAGTTATACTCATTGACAGGCAAGAATCCATTTTGTCCATAAGAATCCTTAATACAGAGAAGAATTAGTGCATTCTGAGTGTTTACCATCTCTGTTACCTTGCAAATATATGTAAAAGATCCTTCATTAATATTAACATGTGAATTTTAGGCCAGGTGCAGTGGCTCAGGCCTGTAATACCAGCATTTTGGGAGGCTGAGGTGGGATGATCATTTGAAGTCAGAAAGCTGAGACCAGCCTGATCAACATGGTAAGACCCTGTTTCTACCAAAAGTTAAAAAATTTAGCTAGGCATGGTGGGTACAGCTGTTCTCCCAGCTACTCAGGAGGCTGAAGCGGAGGATCGCTTCAGCCCAGGAGTTTGAGGCTGCAGTGAACTATGATAGTGCCACTGTACTCCAGCCTGGGCAACAGAATGAGATCCTGTCTCAAAAACAAACAAACGTATGACTGTAAAAGAATGAAAGATAAATATTCAATAGTACTGATTAAACCTCTCATTTAAGTGCCCTGTTTTGTTCCCATTAAATAGAATCAAAGCACATTTTATCTATTAATATATAAGCTTTCAACTTGAAAAACAGTTTAAAATAAGTGACTAAGGTTGAAGCTAATATGAGTCAACCTTAAAACATTCCAAATTTTTACAAAAAACAGGTCGCCTTTAGGTGCCAGGTATTACTTTGCCTATTCACCAATCTAGATGTATGATCTAATTCTTGTCTTAGACCTTACATTTTTTTCCCCCAAAATCAGTATAGTTGCTTTCTGTTTATGTCTAGTAGTGAACTGCATGATAACTTTACAAGTACTGCAGTTTCTATAAGAGTCTTTTTCTTGCTATCAGAAGAGCATGAGGAAACAGTCCAACACTGAAAGAAAAAGGAAGTACATTAGTTGATTATACCAGTGAATCTTGAAGAACATATCAAGTAATTCTTTTCTCCAAACTTCAAACTGTTATAGTTCACACAGAACTAATCTTGGGTAGGGAGGCAGATGGCGTGGGCTTCGTCTGTCTGCTGCTTCCTGTCCCAGTTGCTCCTCAACAGTAACACCTGAGTCTTCTTAGCCACCTTTCTCAGTACCTCAGGAAACCTCTGTGAAGCTTTCTTTCTCTTTACTTATCCCTCCAGACTCTCCATCTGTTGTCTTCTTCTTTTATTCCTTTGCCCTGTGGTCTTCCTTCCTTTTAGGTTTTGGTTTGGGTTTCGGTTATTCAATGCCACCTAATTTCACCTGGGAAAATGTTTGAGATCCAATCAGGTTGAAGAAGAAAGAGAAAGAAAACCACTTGCACTAGTCCCTCAGGATCTACCGTATATAAGCCAAACAGACATTCTCCTCTGCCAGAATACTTATCTGTTTGCAGAACTTTGTTCCTAAGAATCTCTACCTCACTTCCCTGCTTAGAGTTGTTTTATAAAAGACCCCTTTCTATTATCCTGGGTTGATATCAAATAGTATTTGTATCCTGGGTCAATAAGTGCCCAAGCTCAAAAGGAAAGGGATGTGCTGTGCCCCAAGAAAGGATGATAGAGGAAGAAAAATCCTGTCTTGGCTCATCTGATGTCTTGATTGGATATTACCCAGTTCTTAATGTTTAATAAGCTCATTTATTTTTGAGACCCTTGGCATCATTTGTCATCGTGTACTATTTTAATGACAATAAAACATTTCTCCAGCTATATCAGGCTGAGTGGGGGGATGGTGGAGACTCAAAGCAGTTTATATGAAACCCTCCATGGGAAGGAGAGGAGAGAAAGTCAGGATGAAACTACAGCCACAGGCAGAATGGTAGACTGAAGTACCAGTGTTCCCTCAGATGGGAGAATGCCTTTATAGTGTGGTAGGTTTTCTTTTCTTTTTTCTTTCTTTTTTTTTTTTTTTTTGAGACAGAGTCTCGCTCTTGTTGCCCAGGTTGGAGTCCAATGGTGCCATCTTGGCTCACCGCAACCTCTGCCTCCCGGGTTCAAGCTATTCTCCTTCCTCAGCCTCCCGAGTAGCTGGGATTACAGGCATGTGCCACCACGCCTGGCTATTTTTGTATTTTTAGTAGAGACGCAGTTTCTCCATGTTGGTCAGGCTGGTCTTGATTTTCTGACCTCAGGTTATTCTCCTGCCTTGGCCTCCCAAAATGCTGGGATTACAGGCGTGAGCCACTGCACCCGGCCTATAGTGTGGTAGGTTTTCTGAGGCCTTCTTTATACCAGTTTTAAAAATGAATTTTTAAAATTGTGCCAGAATTAAGATTTTTTAAATCTATTTTTCTCCAAGAATTATTAGCTGCTTTAAAAAATATCTTTAATAATTAAAGATAAATTTGGATTTTATTTGAAATGTATCGATAAACCTGAATTACATGTTACCTAACATATTAACTGTCTTCCTATCTTCAACCTTCAAATCTATAATAGACTTGATATCAAATAGTATTTTGAACCCTGTGGAGTTTCACAACCTTTTCCTGATCTTTCAAGTGTAGAACTACTTACTCTTAGTCAACAAGCGTCTACTAAATCTTTCTAAGTTCAAGAAAAGATCCTTTAATTTAATCTAGCATTTGGATAAAACCCTTGAAAAAACTAGGTGTTGGTTACACTTTTTCTACTTTTCCTTAATGGGGCTACTTAAGCTACTTAAGGCTTATTTTGGTCAGATATGGCCAACTCAAATGCACAAAAATGAGTGAAATGTGCTAGGTGTAACACAATGTGAAGTACTGAGGACTGGGATGAACTGCAGAGTACATATTCATGTAAAGGAACTCAAATTCAACTTTTACAAAAATACTATGAGGCCAAATAGAATGTATCATCAGTATAAATTCAGCCAAAGGCTGCCGTTTGTGACCTCTGATTTAGATAGCAAGATGAAATATTATCCTTTGGTTGGGATTTTTGGAGGTGATAGGAGTGACTCCAAATCATAATTAATATATTTGTACTTTAGAAGCCCATATTGCAAGAGTTGTATTTATGATGGCTATAAAATATATTGATGAAAAAGTATAATTATGCCTAGAAGCATAACATAGTATATCTCCAAGTGTAGTTCATAGCAGCTTTCACCAGAATAGTTTGGGAGGGGTGGGAGGAGGGACTATTTCAAAACTTACTACAAAGCTATAGTGATCAAAACTGCATAGTAATGGCATAGGTGTAAATCTATAGATTAACAGAATGGAAATACACTCACGTGTTTGTGGGCAATTGATTTTCGACAAGGATGCCAAGACCATTCAGTAAGGAAAGAATAGCCTTTTCAACAAATGTTGCTGAGATAACTGGGGAGAGAGAGAGAGAGAGAGAGAGGTAGACAGACAGATAGATAGTTTTTTCTTTTTCTTCTCTTTTCTTTTTTTTGAAACAGGGTCTGGCTTTGTTGCCAAGGCTGGAGTGCAATGGCATGTTCGCAGCTCACTGCAACCTCTGCCTACCTGTGCCTCCAGAGCTCAAGCGCTCCTCCCACCTCAGCTTCCTGAGTAGCTGGGACTACAGGTGCGTGCCAGCATGGGCCTGGCTAATTTTTTAATTTTTTGTAGAGACACAGTTTTCCCATGTTGCCCAGCTGGTCTCAAACTCCTGACCTCAAGTGATCTGCTTGCCTAAGCCTCCCAGAGTACTAGGATTACAGGCTTGAGCCACCGGTCCCAGCTGGTAACTGGATATTGACTTATAAAAGAATGAATTTGTACCCCTACCTCTATGACAAATCCATAGAGATAGAAAGTAGATTAGTTTCCAAGAGTTGAAGAGAGGAGAGATTGAAGAGTGAGTGCTTATAGGAAAAAGTTTTCTTTTGGAGATGATGCAATGTTCAGGAAGTAGATAGTGATGATGGTTGTACAGCCTTGCAAATATACTAAAAACAACTGAACTGTACATTTTTGAAGAACAAATTTTATGGTGTTTGAATTACATCTCAATTTAACAAAATAACTTGAAGCAGGAGAGATTGCTCATTAAACATAAAAATTCTAGAGCTCGAAGGGCGGAGCAAGATGGCCGAATAGGAACAGCTTCAGTCTCCATCTCCCAGTGCGAGCGACACAGAAGACCCGTGATTTCTGCATTTTTAACTGAGGTACTGGGGTCATCTCACTCGGGAGTGCCGGACAATCGGTGCTGGTCAGCTGCTGCAGCCCGATCAGCGAGAGCTGAAGCAGGGCGAGGCATCGCCTCACCTGGGAAGCGCGAGGGGCAAGGGAGTCCCTTTTCCTAGCCAGGGGAACTGAGACACACAACACCTGGAAAATCGGGTAACTCCCACCCCAATACTGCACTGTAACACCGGCACACCGGAGAATATATCCCACACCTGGCCGGGAGGGTCCCACGCCCACGGAGCCTCCCTCCTTGCTAACACAGCAGTCTGCGGCAATCTAACCGCAAGGCAGCAGCGAGGCTGGGGGAGGGGCGCCCGCCATCGCTGAGGCTTAAGTAGGTAA